>NC_012877.2:9491849-9848042 GCF_000003195.3 Sorghum bicolor
ACATACCACTATCCTCGCTTCGTGCCAGAGAAGATGACTTAGGCCATAGAAGTTCCAAATGCTTTAGAACCAAAGCTTCAGGCACAAGTGGAGCTGACTTATGAACTGACCGTCAAGGTGGTCGAGTTGGAGAATGAACTGCGCCGCGAGAGAAAGCTGCTGGAGCAGGAGCAAAGGGAAGCAGATGATCTTCGAGCAGAGTTAGGCTGTCCCAAGCTTCACAAGAGGCTGCGTCCCGAACCTATCTTAAAGGATGCCGCTCCCGAGGAATAGGAAGAACCCATAAGTAATAGGAACGTTAGTAGCATTGCGAGTTATTTCGAGTCTTTTGTTAGTGTGGTGTGAACTTGGTATGCTTGCTGGATTGTTATTATGATTATGTGTGATTTGGATTTTTGTAATGAGTGCTGGAACTTTGTGGGCATGTCTACAAGTTTCTTGGTTAACAACCTTAAGTAAGAACATGAATAAATAGTTGGTTTGGGTCATATTATGTTTCTGCATTTGCTGTTTTTTGGAGGAGTCTGGAATGATTCTGGTATAATTCAATTTCTGTTCGTGCAAAGTACGTCAAATTTTTCTGGGAACAAGTAGACTTTTATATCTTTCCAATGCCGCAAGAATGACATTATTATCTGTTATGAGCTGTGAGATATGACAGTTCAAAGTTGCGGTTGCGGTTTCTGTGCAGTCTGGAATTCTAGAACAGTTTCGGTTTTGCCCAGTTTTTGACTAATTTAACTTTGGAATCTGTTAATATGATCTAAATAAAAGTTGTAGATAATTTCTTTATCTTTTAAACAGTGTACAGAATGTATCCTTTTGAGTTCTGGAACTCAAGATATGACTGATTTTCTGAACTGCTAATGTTAGATGTTACCCAGAAAAATTTCAGATTCCATTATCTCTTGTAAATTGTCATGTTGGACGTTACTAAGACATGTTTCTGTACCTTGGAATGCATATGGCAGCAAGGAGAAGGGGCAGAGGCAGAGGCAGAGGCAGAGGCATGGCTGTCAATGTTCCAATTATTGTGGAAGAGCTCATGCAAACTCAGAACGAGATGATGCACACTTTCATGCAGCACCTTCAGCATCAACCTGCGCCACCGCCACTAGCTGTTCATGTGAGGGACAAGCGTGGGGAATTCAGGAAGGGAAGACTTCCAGTGTTTACTCACTCAGCAGACCCTATGGAGGCAGATGAATGGCTGCGTGCTGTGGAGAAACAATTAAACATAGCACAATGTAATGATCTGGAAAAGATGTTGTACGCTTTAGGACAGCTGCAGGGAGGAGCTCAGACTTGGTGGGAGTCTTATCAAGCTGCTCATCCCAATCATGCCCCTGTTGTCACTTGACAGGAATTTTGCAAAGATTTCAGAGCACGACACATCAATGAAGGAATGATGGAGCTTAAGCAGGAGAAATTCAGATCTCTCAGGATGAGCTCTATGACTGTGGCTGAGTATCATGACACATTCGAGTAGTTGGTTCTCTATGCCCCAAATGACGTCAGAGAAGATGCGGATAAGCAGCGTCTTTTCATGAAGGGTCTCTACTATGAACTGGTTGCAGTTGGCTGGAAATACTTATCCCACCTTCCAGGCTCTGGTGAATCGTGCTATTGTGTTGGACAACATGCGCAAAGGGCAAGATAACAAAAGGAGGATGCTAGCACAAGGTTCTGGAAGCAGTAACCGCCAGCGTTTCAGTTCTCGGCAGGGCTACCAACAGAGGTTCCAGGGACCGATTAGTTAGTGGAACCGCAACTAGTAGCCTCAGCGTTTCCAGAACCAACCACAGAATGGGAATCAGCGCCCTCCATTCCAGCAGCGTAATCCTCAACAGTAGAATGGTCAGCAGACACCCCGCTTAGGAAATTCAAATGCCACCCCCATGAAGAGAAGTGCTCCTAATACTCCTACGAGGTGTTTCCGCTGTGGGAATGAAGGACATATGTCATATGATTGCCCAGAGAAGTTCAACAAGCACAATAGCAATCAGAAGTCTACTTCTTATGCGGCAACGGTGAACAATGTGGCTGCAGAAACAGCTCAGGAGGGTACGTTTAGCATCAACTCTATCCCTGCTACAGTTTTATTTGATTCTGGAGCTTCGCATACATTTATTTCACAAGCATTTGTTAGAGTTCATAGCATTTCACTAGTTGCCATGAAAACCCCTATGCTAGTAAATTCACCGGGAGGGACTATACCAGTTTCTTATTGCTGCCCCTCAGCAAGTCTTTGTTTAAGGGAGGTAGATTTTCTTATCAGTCCTATGGTTATGAGAACTTTAGGCATAGATGTGATTTTGGGTTTGGACTGGATGAAGAAACATCAGACAGATATTAAGTGCAAAGAGAAAGTAGTGGCTCTGACGACACCAAAGGGAGAACGAATCAGTGTTGATGTAGCAGTACAGGCACCACCCACAGCTACAATGAACCAACTAGATGATGTTGATACTCAGTTAAGAATATTAAGTAAGAACATGAATAAATAGTTGGGTTTAGATCATATTATGTTTTTGTCCTTTGCTGATTTCTGGAGCAGTCTGCAATGATTCTGGTATATCTCAAATTCTGTTCATGCAAATTTTATGAATCTTTTCTGGCAACAACTAGACTTCCGTATCTTTCAAATGCCGAAAGAATGACATTATTAACTGTTATGAGCTGTGAGATGTAACTGTTCAAAGTTGAGGTTTCTGTGCAGTCTGAAATTCTGGAACAGTTTCAGTTATGCTCAGTTTTGACTAATTTATCAATAGAATCTGTTAATATGATATAAACAAAAGTTGTAGATAATTTCTTTAGCTTTCCAACGGTATAAATAACGTCTCCTTTTAATATCTGCAACTCGAGATATGACTGTTTTTCTGAACTGCTGATGTTGGATATTGCCTAGAAAAATTCAGATTTACTTATCTCTTGTATTTATTATGTTGGGTAATACTAAAATTTGTTTCTATGCTTTGGAATACAGATGGCAGCAAGGGGAAGAGGCAGAGGCAGAGGCCATGGTAGGGGTGCACATGAGTCTTTTATACACTCTATTTCATCTTTGAAATTTGGATGTGACACCATATATCCCAAGGCCTATGGCGCCTCCAGAGGAAGTTCTGCAGAGTACACTATGAAACCTTTCACAAGTCATTCTAATAAGTAGCAGATGTTAAGGATTTCGTCACAAGTGCTATGGACCCCATCTCCAAGAACGGCACTAGCACAGTACACACATTAGGGATCAGACCCCATACCTATCATGGTACGCCCCCTTTGCCCTTTCGGTAAGTTGCTCATGAACTAGAATAGATCATGTTACTTAGCTAAGACCAGAGCCATATAGTCCTCAAAGTTGCATGTTAAGTCCTAAGTTGCCACTTATCACTTAAAAGATCAAGTCCTTATAGAGAGAATCAAAGCGCCATAAAAAAATCAATGCTCTAGTGCCTAGTTCCATGTTGCTAAAAGGTATCTTTTAAATACCAATTGCATAGATTATTAATCAAGATTATAAATTTTTAATTATAATAGAGCATGCTAAACACAACTATCCACATGCATAACTCATAGGTAAACAAGGATTTAAGGTGGACAATAACAAGGTAGTAAATTGAATAGAATTTAAGCAGCCCCATATTATACTTACCTTATTCTGAGTACAACTTCTAGTCTTCATCTTCAAAGTGCTACTCCTAGATCGCCGACGTACAACTCATGATCTACTCGAGATCAAATAGCACCACACAAAACATCCATATATACCTGCATATAACAAACAAATATAACTAATGAGAATAGTACACCAAATAGTAGAAAAAAGTTGAAAAGCTTATATAAATATATATTCTATGTGTGGTACGATCACATAAACGTGAAAAGCCCTAAAATTGGATCTAAAACAAAGAAGGCACGAAGAGAATAAGCTCTGGATAATAATTCTGCAAATAAGTGAATCTGATTTTCGGAATAAAAATAAATAAAAATCGGGTTTTGACTCTGCTCAAGGACTGTGGGTAGGATATGGGGAAAACAGGGAGGTCTCTCGTGAAAATATGCCGAAGCCGACTTTGTTGACCGGTATTGGCCGGAGTCAGCGTGGGATCTGGGCCGTTCATCCAGATTTAGACGGCAGGGGAAGATGGGGTCATCGGGTGTTGTCATGACGGCGGCTCCATGGCTGGCTTGAGCTTGACCTCGCCAGAGTTTTCCGAGGCGGCGATTCCGGTCGTGGATGGCCAAGAGAACGGCACTGGGAGGTTGCTGGGGTTCTTGCGGAATCGATGAGGGTTTCTGCGACGATGGTGGTTATGCAAGGACGTCGCAGCACACGATTTGGCGGCTCGGGTTCAACGGCGAGCTCGGCTCACGTTACAAGACGAGAGAGAGAGAGAGAGAGAGAGAGAGAGAGAGAGAGAGCGGTACCAGCCGATGTCCTACCGCAACGCGAAGCCCGGGCGGCGGTCTTAATGCGTCGGCAGAACGCCGGTGAAGGAGATCAATGGGGCGGCGGCGGTGTTAGCTAGGATTAGGGTTCGGGGCACCCGAGACAGCGGCGGTGGCTGCGATGTGGCTCAAAGGAGGCGGAGAGGAGCGGTGGGCTCGTATTTATAGCCCTGGTGTGCCGCCAGGAAAGGAAGGGGAGGGATTCGAAGCCGATTCGAATCGGACGAAGAAGGAAGTTGGCGGAGGATTTGCAGACTCCGCCTTGGCCACGGGAGGAAGAAGGGTGGCAGGAGGCTGACGGCTGGGTCCCGTGCGTCAGCGACTGCAGCGTGGGGCCGCATCCGCAGTGAGGGCCAGAGAGGAAGGGAGGGCGCCTGCGGTCAGCGCTTGGGCCGCCTGCTCGAATGGGCCTCACGAGGTGGGCCGAGCGGAGAGGGGAGAGAGCAGGCCGATAGCATGCAAACACTCTCGGCTGACGTGTCCATGCAGATGGGCCACGGCCTGCTAGCCCAGCAGCACGACGTATGCTGCTGAGTCCAATGGGGGCTGAGGGAGTCTCGGCTTGTGCATGCACATATGCCACGGCCCACTAGCTATAGCATATTCACATAAGTACATGCTCTTTTTTGCTCAAAAAAAGTACATGTTCTTTCTTTCCTTTATTTTTCTTGCAATTCCGTAATTTTTTCCAATTATTTTATAACAGTTGATTCAAAAAAAATAAAATTTTGATCAATTGTTTTATGGATATAAGCATATTCCAAGTAAATTGCAAGCAAATATCACAAAATGATTAGTGAATTGCACCCACTTTAGTTCAAGGTGTATGAGTGTATCACTTTAGCTCAATATAAGTTACGAACAAACGTGTAAACAGAAACAGGTGCATCAATGTCCATGGTCACATGTACGTTAGTCGTCAGTACGCTCACACGACATATTCTTTTACCACCATGATGAGTGATCGCCAGGAGAGAATAGACTTTCGGTTCAACGTATTAGTCCTAACTAGAGTTAGATCTAAGACTAATGTGAGTATTGTCTCAGGTCAAGTTTTATGGGTGTTGGAGGATCTTTAGTTCCGGTTGGTAACACCAACCTCGACTAAAGAGCCTTGATTCTTTCGAGAACATGACTTTACGGGTATTTCATTAAGAAGGAGTGCCAGAAGAATGACTTAGACAACATAGCTATGAGCGAACCCATAGTGCAGGCTATAGAACCACCGAGCAAGTGGTTAGCAACCTAAACGACAACACGACAGAAAAAGAAAGGCAGTAAGGAAAGACCATCCACCACAAACCTAACCTACTATGCACAGTGGCGAAGCTACATGTGAATTAGGGGGTGCACCCCCAAAATTATAAAAACAGTGATTAGGTCTAAAATTTTACCATATACGCACCCCCCATGAAAAGATATTTATGCACCCACAAACGAAGTGCAACCCTCTATAATTTACTCTAGCTTCGCCACTGACTATTCGAACTGATTATAGATCACCTGATTGAGTTTCTTGTGGTGGAACGTCACCGACTTGACACGGGTGTTCGCATTTTTCTAGATTTATTCCACGATTTAATGGTGTTATGCTTTCACTGGTAGACGACGTGCCCGTCGACAACGAGGCGCATGTGGTGATTTCGTCAATCTCGAGATTTGTCGGTCCAACTCGGTTCTTCGAAAATGCTCATAGGAGTAGGATGTGCGTGCGTATGTTCATAGGGATGAATGTACGCTCGTATATATGAACGTCTGCATCTGTAACGGAGTCTCGCGAAAAAACCTAACCTACTAAGAAGAAAACATCAACGCAAGGTTGCAACCAACAAAGAAGATGAATTCACCTTGTTTACTTCCAATTTTTTTGCAAAATAGGAATAGTAGCACTTTCGTTTGTATTTGATAAATATTGTCCATTTATGGACTAACTAGGCTCAAAAGATTCGTCTCATCAATTCCGATCAAACTGTGCAATTAGTTTTTATTTTCATCTATATTTAATACTCCATGCATACGTCTAAAGATTCGATATGACGGAAAATTTAAAAATTTTTGCAAATTTTTAGGGAACTAAACAAGGCGTGGAAAAGCAAACACCAAGTAGAAACGAGACTACAATGGAGCAACACAGCGACAAAACATCCGGCAGAGTGAATGATCGAGTCAAAGTATCTGCAATAAGGGCCCATGAAGCCCTCAAGAACCTATATTTATGGTTCCATTTTCGTGTCCAGCATTCCCCCATTCTATTTCTTGTTCTCGATAAATTACAAAACACCTCTAGAAAGATTTTTATTTTTGTAGGCAGCTGGTAATAAGCTGAACCGTTTTTGAAAAGCCGCTAGCAGCAATTTGTAAAGATGTTTTGACTTGAAAGCCGCTAGCAGCAATACCCATTTGTTTGTGGATATGGGTACCCACTTCAATCAATTGAAAATGTCGCTCAGCCACGTGTGGGTAGCAGCGGGGGCGCACATACTGGTCCGAGGCTGATGTCTTCTTCTAGGAACACGAACTGCTCCTTGTGGTCGGCCTCAGCGTGCTCCTGGCGTCCTCAACGCCGGTGCCTAACCCATGTTTCCACGGCCATCGACGATGCACACTCGCCCTCAGCATCATCCATGGCTAGTTGCAGCGTGCACGGCCGTCTTTTCATTCTTGGTGGTCCGCCGGCGTCATGATTCTCAATTTCTCATTGTCATGGTCAGGCACCAGTATCTTGATATGGTGGTCGGCCGGAGAAGAGGGGCGGGCTCAGGCCTAGGGCTAGTAAGGTCATGGCTCTAATCGTGGCTCAGAAATTTTGGAAGTAAGTCTTTAGTTTTGCTCCAAGATAGAAGCCCATTAAAGACAAAAACTAGGGCAGACAGTGGAGAGAAGTCGCTCAGATGCTCAGCCACGCCGAGGCCACAGCACGCCCGTACTCGGACGCCTCGCCTCCTCAGCTACGTTTGACCCAGGCGGCTCCCTCCTCTCTCGACGTCGGTTGCTCGGCGCGACGGCTCGCCACCCTCGCGGCCAGGGCCGTGGCCTGCTTGTGGCCTCATACGTAGTCTCGCAGAGTCCTGCGCAGCAGCGCAGGCAGGCAGGCAGGGACAACCGGGCACGGCGCTAGCTCGCGGCTGCGGCGGCCACCAGGGCGTGCCCTGCACGCGGCAACACAGGCAGGCAGGGGCTCAAGCTGCAGAGGCGGGGCGTGGCCTGCCCGGCTCACCTTCTCGGCACTGAAGCCGCCAGCCGTGAGTGAGTTGTGTGAAGGTATGTGTTCAATTTTTCAGAGTATTTATTTTTCAATGTTCATTGATATTTCGTAGCTATTGTATCGTATTATTAGTTATATAGTTCAAGAATTTCTATGGATTTGTAAACTTTACTGAGAATTTTTATTTTCTATAATATACATGTATATATATGGTCCTATAAACAATATTATACACCGTAGCTTTTGGATTTTGGCCATTAGGATTTGGCCCTAGTCTTGGCCAAATCCCAGGTTGTGATAATACTGCCCATATTTATCCAAAAAGAGAGTCGCGCTCTAAAAATGGTTTTTAAGTTGTATTATATATGTTTTAATTATTCTTTTGTGCAAATAGTTTTGGAAATTTTATATAAAGTATAAATCATAAGGCAGCATTCTGATCCTCGTTTCCCATAAATTTTCTTCTTCCGCTGTGACACATCGACATATTTGCTAGCAATAATAATAATAAATAATAAAGGAAATAGTAATTCATCTCATGGAAGGCCTCGTCGTTGCTATTTTACACGTCACGCTAATCTCCATCCTGCACTTTCCAATGAGTTTCAATTCAAATCTCTTCGGAAGGCAGCCCTCTCTACACTACTACGTACAAATATAATCTCTTGGAAAAAATCATCTGCAGTACTCAACAATAAAACTGAATGAAAAATGGAAAATATGATAGAACATTTGACCACGTACGAATGTTTTTTCCTTTCGCTGATCGATGGACGGATATATATATATAATGATGTTTCCGCGTCCTGTCGTCAGCCGTCACTGTGAAATGAATTGCTGCAGATCGACGAGCATGACGGTGATGTCGTCCCGGCTCCCTCTGTTCCTGGCCAAGGCGACCAGCTCCTTGCACGATCCCACGGAGGATGCAGCAGTTCCTGCCGCCGCCGCCGCCGCGGCGGTGGCGGAGACGACGACGTCGACGGCCTCCTGGCAGGACACCTTGTTCCAGAGGCCGTCGGACGCGACGACGAGGAAGCGGCAGTCCGGGGTGAGGCGGCGCCGCGACACCTCGGGCTCGCAGGTGACCCAGGCCTTCATGGACGCGTCGCCGAACGCGCGCGACACCGCCAGGCAGTCCTGCACGCGCCACACGCCGCTGCTGCCGCAGCTCACGTACCCTCCCTGCAATTGCACCCCAACTCATCAGTACTGGCTCCGGTGACTGCAGGAGAAGCCGCTTCTGCCGCTGCCGGCATGGTCGTCAGTCTCGATGGTCACTTACCGAGCTCTCGATGCGGCGCCTCTCGTCTTCGCGGGCGGCGGTGTGGTCGCTCGTCAGCGCGGTCGCGACGCCGCTGCGGCTGCCGAGGACGGCGCGGCAGTCGCCCACGTTGGCGACGAAGAGCTCGCCGTCCTTTACCAGAGCCGTCGCCGCGCATGCGCCACCGCGAACACCCTATATAACACAGGAGTGCCGATTAGTAATTATCCAATGAAAAACAGGTCTTGCTATTGCTACTATTTTTTTTAACTTATGTTATTGCAACTAGTACTACTATTCTTGGGAAACCATGCATGTACAAGCTAAGTTCAAATTTTTTTGCTCATATGTGTGTGAAATTCGCTTCACAATGCTTTCTTGCAATAATAATTTAAGAGAGTTGCTATATTTCAGGTGCTTGAATTTTTCAAAAAAAAATAATTTTACATAATCAAACACAACTAAAAGAATAATTTACAAGACATAATTCATAATTTTTTTTAATTCCAAACAATGACAAATTTATATGTCACCTGAACAATAACACAAAATTATTAGGCACCTAAAAATATATGACAAGTGATAAATTAAACCGTGATAGAATTTCAAGCAATGTACTTCCTCTGATAGGGATGAGTATATGTCCTTTATTTTCTGTTAGTTTGAATATAAGGATTCGTTTTGGTACATATCTAAATTCCCATAGAAACACTTCAGATCTAGATTCTCTTAAGAAACTTTTCAAGTGAGGGATCAAGATTACTTATTTACTTTTATGATATCATTTGTCTAGTAGGCTAAATTCTGATTCAAAAAAGATGTTTTACACATAAAAAATCATAAAAATAAAAAAAATCTAAAAATACAAAACTTTATGCAGGCAAAGAATAACTTAAATACAACTCATTTTAATCTTAAAAGGGATAACTAGAAAAAAGTAGCGTTCCTAGCATATAGGAGAAATTATAAATGGAATCTAGCGAGGCTCTTGATCTGTTATGCTCGCCCCAATCAAAAAGGGCACAATGATAGAAACATTCCAAGGTAGAATCACTTCATGGATATAGCGTTTGGTAGACTCTAACAAGAATCAGCTGATCATCCAAATAGACCCTAAGTCTAACTAGTTTAACTTCACCATTAATATTTAAAATTTGTGTAGATTAACACACTTTGGATAAACTACGTACAACAACTATATTCCCATGCCAAAAAAAATCATAACAACGAAATACTATGCATAAGCATATATACTCACGCCTAGCTTGGACAAAAGCAGAAAGCTATTAAGCTTTTCAAATACAGAAAGCATTAACGTTGAAAGCACAGGAATAATATGATTGTTCAACTCGATCCGCGACGCGGGAAAAACCACTCTCACCAACTAACGTACGTACTGTATAGTACTTTACATGAACCGGGAAATTTCCCATTTGAATCATGAGAACTGAGAACACGCGTAAGCGTGCCATACGGACGAGGCCACGAGGGTGCACGGCAGCCAAGTTGGTGCATGCATGACCTAGACCTAGTCAATGATTCATGTGAACGTTTTAGTACTGCCGACGGCCGCCCTTTGCATCCAATGACATCCTAGCTATGCTAGCAGAATCCAGACGGCACTGGCACTGAAGCAGTGTAAGCACGCATGCAGCAGCTTTGCCAAGCCAAGCCAAGCCATGCACATTCATTCAGCATCAATCTCTATCACACACGTACGCACACACCATGCAAACCACTTGGCACACACCAGCCAACTGTTGGCACCTGCCACTACCTACACCGACTACACGTGGCTACCGGAATCGCGACGTAAACGGAGTCAACGTCCAGCTGAAAACAGCAAACTACTAGTTGCTTGACCCGTTCAAAGCATGCACGCCGCGGTACGTACCCAAGAATACAATAACGTGCATCCACAGACCCAGTCAAACAAAAAAAAAGCCACTAGTTGCTGCTGAGCTGCACTTGCATTGCAATTTGCAAGCCCGTACTCTCTTTGTATCTATAAAGAAAGTTATTTAGGAAAGCGAGATCGTTTTCAAAATCTAACTTTGACTCCTTACTTTTATATAAAAATGTTTATCAAAAAGTGATACATACATATTTTTATGAAGATATTTTTTAAAATAAATCTATTTATATAGTTTTCACATTCTCGAACTCAACAACTTAAAAATTATTCATGATTTATATTCTTAATATTTGGCTTAAAACTTGTTCAAAATGATTTTCTTTACAGGTAAAGAGAAGAGAGTACTAGTATAGACTACACACGAATCTGATGCGTATAGTAGGCGATGTGTATAGATGATGCCTACCTGGGTCAAGAACTCCCGGTCCGTCGTCAGGTAGGCCGCTCTGATCGCCGCCACGACCGCGTCAAACTGCTCCTCCTCCTGCCCTGCCTCATCTTCTACAACAGCACCACTCGTCTTGGACGGCGGTGGCGCCGGCGACGGCGACGGCGATAGCTCCGGCTGGTGGTGGCTCGCCGTGGTTGAGGCGGCGAGCGCGGCGACGACGTTCTTGCCCAGCTTGTCCGCAACGAAATCCACGGCCGCCCGGCCACCGTGCCCGTCGTACACACCGTAGAACGCCTGTACAGGAAAAAAAACCAAAGACGCAGAATTTAATTATATGGATGCTCTGTGTCTTGCTTGTTGGATATATACTCATCTTTAAATTCATATTGCATTGACGAAATAAAAGAAATGGATATATATATATATAGTACAAGTTTTAATTACGATGCTGCATTTTTTTTCTTTGAAATGGGGAATGCTGCTGCCTTTTGACCAACAAAGTCATGTGTCCTTAACTTCTCATGAGAGAGAGAGAGAGAGGAAAAAAATACATTCTAGGTTTTGGAAGTTTCGCAGCTAAGCAATGGACTGGTTCTCGCTTCGTCAATACTAGTTTCTTAAACAACTACGGGCTTGTTTAGTTCCAAAAAATTTTGCAAAATATGAATAGTAACGTTTTCGTTTGTATTTGACAAATATCGTCTAATTATAGACTAACTAGGCTCAAAAGATTCGTCTCGTCAATTCCGACCAAACTGTGCAATTAGTTTTTATTTTTATCTATATTTAGTACTTCATGCATACGTCTAAAGATTCGATGTGACAGGGTATCTGAAAAATTTTGTAAAATTTTTGAGGAACTAAACAAGGCCTACGTAGTACTAGCTAGGTGCGTTGCTTGCATAATAAGAATACAAAAGGGTTATTGGTGAGAAGCTAAGAGTTAAGATTCCATGCTGATTTTTTTTAAAAAAAGATAATGCCATATTCCACTTGATTTTAACTGTGTATTTAGAAAAGTCGAAACGTCTTATAATTTGGAACATAGAGAGTATGAAAGAGTAGTATGTACTTATGTGAGTATTTTTCTCTTTTACAATCCCAAAATGGCTGTGATCAAATAATTCACTTGAAGATCATAGTTTGTAAGCATTTAATTTTGCTTTTCCAAAGAAAGGTGAGAACTCTACCCATTTAGCAATACATTTATAGTTTAGTGTACTATAGTTTCGCATACATATCTACCGATCCGTTGCTACAAGAAAATCGGGCAGAGGGGGAAGGGA
This sequence comes from Sorghum bicolor, assembly GCF_000003195.3. Taxonomy (NCBI): domain Eukaryota; kingdom Viridiplantae; phylum Streptophyta; class Magnoliopsida; order Poales; family Poaceae; genus Sorghum; species Sorghum bicolor. The sequence goes on from NC_012877.2 coordinate 9,504,363, forward strand.
GATTATTATTCGTCATCAAGCATATTTGAACAACTGCATCTGTTTGATCTGTTCAATTTCATCCAATAATGGCCAACTTCAATTCTTCTCACTCTCTGACTTAGTGTGAGATGTCTTCTTCTTCTTCTTCTTCTTCTTCTTCTTCTTCTTCTTCTTCTTCTTCTTCTTCAATATACCACATCGCCAAAAAAAAATGGTTTTTATTTGTTGTTTCTAGGCCAATGAAGTCTATTATGAGGTTCAAAAGTAATTTCAATATCAATGTTATTGATTGAATTTATAGGTTTTACAAGATCCCGGAATTAAGCACTAGTTATGACATTTATCCATGAAATGTAGATTTCCACACCATCTCATCGTTGATCATGCATTAATCCAGTTTCTTACCTGATTCATTTTTTTCATTTAATTGGGAAAAAATTTCACCATCTAGAACACCTAGGTAGTAGGTTAGTATCCCCATCCTCAGAACATAGTCGTTGCATTGAGCTTCATAACGACTTAGCAAAATCTGGAGGTAACACTAATAATAATATAAGTGATGTGCGTACCAATTGGGAGGCTCCTTGAACGGTGTGATCAGTGATGACCCCATAGCCATCCTCCATGGCGTGCCTGACCCCTCTCCTGCTGGCCAAGCAGAACCCTTCGCCCTGCACTTCCAGCTCGGTGGCCACCTCTGCATCGACGTCCGCCACCGCGCCGAACGGGTCGACCCCGGGAGCACAGGCCACGGGCGCCGGTATGGCCAGCCTGGGCGGCCTCCTTCCCCTCGCCGCCGTCTTCGTCTCCGCAGCTCTCTCGCCCGCCTGCTGCTGCTGCTTGAGCGCCGGAACAAGGACGACGACCGACGACGACGACAGGGGCGGCGGCGTCAGCTGGTCCTTGGGGTCATCGAGGGCCATCAGCGCCCCCGCCGGGTGCATCACCTTCTTGCCGCCGCAGGGCGCCGCCGCCGCCCTCGCCGACGCCGGCTGCTGCTGCCATGGCGCGGGGACGATCGCCGAGGTCGACGTCGGGGAGCAGAGGGGCATGAGGCGGAGGAGGCAGCTGCGGATGGTGAGCGCGTGCGCGAGGCGGGCCAAGGCGGCGACGGTGGAGCGCAGGAACCTGACGCCGTGGAGCATCGCTAGCTCCGGCCGATCCGGCGGCCCGGTCAACGACGGAGACGGACGTGCGTCGGCGGGGACCTGATCGATGGATGCGCTTGCTTTTGTGTCTTGGATTAGGTGTGTGCTATTCGGAGGTACGTGGTGGACGTGGCTTTGGTTTATATAGGTGGTGGCGGGAAGGAAACTCAACCGGGAGAAGGGGTCGTGAGGTTGACCGGTCAAATTACAGCTTTTTGTGCCAGGATAGAGGGTCGGGATCGGCGCATGCAATCAATTTTGTTTCTCTGCCGTATGAAGTTGGAATCAAATGTTCATATTTCCCCTCAGATGTACTGGCAGTAATTTTATCTTGGTAGGATTTCTTTTCTACTATTGATCCTCTTGGAGAAATGATTGGTGATCCTAAACATTCGAGTGATGTAGTAAGTCTTTATAGGATTGGATGTCTGGAAAAAGAGGTTGTATGTCTATAGCTGAATTTGTCAGTTATTTGGTATTGTTTTTTCTTTTAAAAAAATCAGCGAATAATATTTTCAACCATGGCTTATGAGCCAAGGGATGTAATATATCATATGTCTGTGTACTTGCTATTCAAACTAAATTGTTGTGAGCAAATTGGATGATCATGACAACCTTTTTAGGTGATAAAAAAAGAAATATCATTTGATCAAATAGGAAAAATCTGCAAAAGCAAGAAAAAAAAAGGTGGTTTAAGGATTAAAAATTTGAGGAAAATGAGCATTAGTCTGTTAAGTAAATGGTGGTGGAAATTAGAAAGGAAAGATGGTTTGTGGCAAGACATATAGTTAATCATAAATACTTGAGGGATAAAACAATTCACAATTGTGACACATAGACTGAATGACTCACCTATTTGGTATGATTTACTCAAAGTCAGAGAATTCTATTTACTGGGTAGAGATATTTGTATTAGAAATGGGTGTCAGACCAGATTCTAGAAAGATAAGTGGGTATATCAGCAACCTCTCCGTATAATTGCACCTAAACTTTTTGAGCTATGTGACCTAAAAGATACAACTGTAGACAGGGTTAGAAATGGAGAAATTCTCATCACCTTTAGAAGATGGCTACCTGAGGATTTAAGGCTGGGTTGGGAACAAATATGGAGAGATGTTTCATCCTTTCTACTTGAAAGTGATCCTGATAAAATAACTTGGTCTTTGGAAAAGAATAAATAGTTTTCTGTTAAATCTATGTATAATGTAATAACGTAACGATGCAGGGGTCTATCACAAGAAAATTTGGAAAGGGAGGGTTCCTGCAAAAATTAAAATCTTCATGTTTTTAATGACAAATGAAGCAATCTTGACTAAGGATAATTTGATCAAAAGAAACTGAAAGGGGGATCCTACTTGTTATTTCTGTAACTGTCCAGAGAACATCTCACATTTGTTTATTTTTTCAGTATTCTGTGGCAAGAACAGTTTGGGCCTTGGTGGCTAAGTGCTTTGGAGCAAACACTATCCTAAGGAATTTAGAACAATGTTGGTAATGGTGTGACACATAGCTGCAGTTTGGTAAATAATAATTATCACGATATGGGGATATAGCTGCTATTTGCTGGGCTATTTGGAAATCCCGCAAGCTTGTTTTGAGAAAATTATTATCAACAGCCCTTTAGACATAGTTTGTCATATATGTGCTCTTATGAAATATAAGGAATCAACACAATGCTGCGAGTTGCGAAGAAGATTCTGAAGCTCCAGAGTCCAGAGGGAAGACAGGGAAGCTGCAGATCGACTTCAGGATGGAGCTCCAGATGAACCAGACAAATGCTGCTGCTTAAGGCGTTCCAAATAATATCACCAAAATCGAGATGGAAAGAGCTGTTCTTTTGGCATTTATAGTTAGGCCTTGTTTAGTTCACCCCAAAACCAAAAAGTTTTCAAGATTCCCTGTCACATCGAATCTTTTCGCACATGCATAAAGCATTAAATATAGACAAAAATAAAATCTAATTGCACAGTTTAACTGTAAATCGTGAGACAAATCTTTTGATCCTAGTTAGTCCATGATTGGACAATATTTGCCACAAACAAACGAAGTTACTATAGTAGCGAAATCCAAAAAATTTTCGCATCTAAACAAGACCTTAGTGTGTCTTTCCATATTTTCGGTCCTGTTTCTAGCTCATCTTTTATGTCTCTGCTGCTGGATTAGTATGGGTTTTGAGATCTGTAGTGTTTGCTGTGAGTCAGGGCTCCAGGCTTTTCTGTAGTCTGTCTAGCTGCAGGTTTGAGCCGGTAAACTCCTATGTTGAATTCTTCCAAACTCTGTATTTGTGTTAACAGTGGCGAGCCCAATGGGTAGTCCAGATAGACACAAAACTATCCTGGATTTTGGCCTAAAATTTTTTTAAGTCTTTCTCGGCCAAACTTGGCCCAAGCCTTCCTTCTCATTCATCCTGTCAGCAGAGTCTGGCGACTGCGAGGACATCGCACGAGCGCCGAGTCGGGTGCGGCCGCTCCCAGTCTCCCATGCGTCCCGCCCACGCCCACGCCCACGCGGGGTGGTTGCTAGGCGCTAGCCTCCGAACTCCGGCCTCCAGCCTCCCTCACGCAGACAAAGACCGCGCCTCCCTCCGGTCTGGTCCCTTACTCCCTGTCTCCCTCGCCGCTCGCCCCACTGTCGCCCATCGGCCTCCCTCGCCCTGCCCGACGCCATCGGCGGTCGGCCGGCACTGGACAAGTGGACTGCGCCTCCATGCACCCTACAGCTCCCTCCCTAGACAAGTGGCCGACACTTGTGAGTTAATTTTTTTCTCCCAGATGTAGATCAGTAGATGGCTATGGCTTTCTGCCTTTCTGGTTTAGAGATTTGATTTTCTTCTAGATCTGTGAGACTGTGAGTCTAAGAATTAAATCAATTTATTAATATGCTTTGAATATTAAATTGTATTGTCGCAATTTGCTTATTTTATAGTCATTTTATCGAACTTTTTCTTTAAATTTTGTCGTTGCGCATGAAAAAAATTTTAGAACTACCTTGGTTTTATTTCTGGGTCCGCCACTGGCGTTAACCTTAACGGAAATGGGACTTGTCTTGGGTGGAGAAAAAAAATGTAATTCTTTATAAAATACTATTGTTTAGCAAAACGATATGATCAGCGTAAGTTGCTCTACTAGGAGCTGTCTTTCAAATAATATAATATATGGAGTTTTAGCTCTATCTAGATAATGTATTGAAGTTTTAACTCTATCTATATATACGTGACTGGTTCTAAAAATTTGCCGAAATTGAATAACTTTTGGTAGAATCAATGACATACGTACATGTCTTTTTAAACAAGATCTTACTAAAAAAAACAAGTCAAGAGCAACTCCAGGAGTTTCCAAAACTCACTCCCGGTCTTGATCTTTTAACAAGAACTAAAAAAAGCCTGCTCTCCAATAACTCCCTATCTTATTCAACTCATAACCTTTCCGCACTTGGGAAAATCGACCAAATCACGTGGAAATATGTGTGCTAATTGACTGATCTAGAGGTGGAAGGACGTGTGGAAGAACAAGAAATATGACATGTTTGATCTAGAGGTGGAAGGACATGGGGAAGAATATAAGTAGGACGGTGCAAATGTATAAAGGAGAAAAAAGTATAAAAATACTTGAGGTAATTTAAAAATAATTCAAGATTCCTAAACTAAGACTCCCTTTCATATTTTAGGAGCAAGGTTTTAGAAAATATTGGAGAAATTTTTTTTTGGAAGGCGGCAAAAAAGTTTTTTGCTAAATTTTTATTAGATGGGTAAATAAAAAGAAAAATAATTACAGCATTACAAAGGAGCACATGCTCGACACTGCCATCAACTCTACTGCCCAACTAGCACTCCCACTACTCTGTACCTATAAGCAATACGGAAGAGAGAAAAAGAGGAACAAATTTAACAAATATGCTTCCAAATTTTTTAGCCACTCGAAGAAACTCATTGATTTATGATTTTTTTTTGCGAAATCGTTGAAGATGCTCTAACAATTACCGAGGGATAATTAGTATTTGCTATACTCCTTGTCTCCCTAAATAAATTAATTTCTATAATCCATACTAGTCAAACTCTAAATTCGATTAACTTTATAGGAAAGAGTAAAACATATTTGACATAAAATGGTCACATCACAAAAATATATTCTATAATGATACTAGTTTGATATCATAAATCTTGATATTTTTTCTACAAATTTAATCAAAATTTTAAAAGATTGGCTTAAGACAACTTCAAAAAATAATTATATATATATATACGGCAGCGCTATTCTACACCCTAGGTGTAGAATATTATTCTACACCACAAGCCAAATTTGAGCAGAAAAAATTCAGTATGATCCAACACTACACTCAGGACCACGAAATACTGAACAATACTGAAATGCGGATACTGAAATCTGTTCAGTATAGTAGTTCAGTGTAGAATAGTATTCTACACCTAGGGTGTAGAATAGCACTTATATATATATATATATATATATATATATATATATATATACATATATATGTTCGTTTCTCCCTTTATTTACGTGATGAGGTTCCATTGCTTTCCTTTGACCATCGGTCACAACCCTTAAATGTGAAAACCACACGGGTAAGCTGAACCCAAATTACGGCCGTCTGGAAGGAGTAAAACCTCGTTTACGAGACTTGACAAACGCACGCAAGGGTGTGTGAAAATTCAGGCCGCCGCGCCGGCCGGGGATCGAAGCAGCAGAACCATTCAAATTCCTTCGGCAGCGCATGGGAGGAGTATTGGCCGAGGCCGGCCAAAACTCTGCAATGCAAGCAATTGCCTGCGTCGCCGCGCCGGCAGCCGGCAGGTGGTGAGGTCGGTCGAGCAGGGCGGAACAGGGTCTTGTTTAGTTCCCAAAAATTTTGAAAAATTGACACTGTAGCACTTTCATTTGTATTTGACAAATATTGTCCAATTATGGACTAACTAGGCTTAAAAGATTCGTCTCGTCAATTTCGACCAAACTGTGCAATTAATTTTTATTTTTATCTATATTTAATACTCGCGTCTAAAGATTCGATGTGACGGGGAATCTTAAAAATTTTGCAAAATTTTTGAGGAACTAAACAAGGCCCTCGCCTGGCTTGACCCGGATGGCGTGTGCGTGTGCCCAGCTGGTGCTGCCGTGGCACGTCGTCCTGCCTGGCAGCGTGTGCAGATGATGATGTGGCCTGGCTCTGGGGGCGGACCGTCTCTGCTACGGTGAGGGTGACCTGGCGTGTGAGCTGGAGAGCGTATGTGTGCGTGTGGGCCCTCTGACTGAAGCGTGCGGCGGGAGCACGTCGACGACGTCGTGTCCGACCCAGGATGTCTGTACTGGCGCTGTGGCTAGTGGAGTGCCTGCTGCAGTGCTGCTGCCATTTTTGCGGGTCCAAATTCCGTGCCTTCTCGAAGACGCCAGCTAGTTTACTACTGCCCTCCGTATATAAAATAATACAGCCTCAGATTAAACTATTTTCAAATCACCGTTTTTTTTCTGAGTCACTTGCTTTGTTTTCGTAGGCCAGTATATGCACGAAACATTAAATATAGATAAAAAATAATTAATTATATAGTTTATTTGTAATTTATAAAATGATTTTTTTGAGTCTAATTAGTCTATAATTAGATAATAATTATTAAATATAAACAAAAAGCTACAGTAACTAAAACCAAATTTTTTTTCGTAAACTAAACTAGGCCTTAGTATTGTCCTTTGGTTCTCAAGTTGTTCGGTCAATTGTTTCTTTAAAAAACTGTGTGCTTGCTCTTGCCTCGTAGTGTAGTTGTGATTATGTCATTAGTGCTCGTGCTAACGCCACGGTTTTATTTCAAATGATAATATTTTTTTATGATAAAAACAAATGGAGAGCAACACTTATATGTTGTAAAGGGAAACATTTGAAATGAAACCTACTCCCTCCATCCCAAATTGTAAGTCATTTCAAGAATCTTAGAGAGTCAAAGCATTTTCATGTTTGACCAAACTTATAGAGAAAAATACTAAGATTTGTAATGTAATGTGAGTATATTATGAAAATATAATTAAGAAAAAAAATCTAATGATACTTAGTTGGTATCATAATAATAATTATTTTATCATATAAATTTAGTCAAACTTAGAAAAGTTTGACTCTCCAAGATTCTTGGAATGAATTTGGGATGGATGAAGTATTTGATAAACCTGATAAAGATTTTTTATACTTCGGCATGGCAAGAGCGTCAGCAGATCAGTAAATGACTGTTCTTCGTACAATAAGGTATGTTCACCTAGCTAAACAATCCGAAGAGACTACCAACAAAGCCAATTTCCATTCTGTCAAATTCCAAGATAAAACATAGCTTCACATTGTTCAGCAACACCCATATTCCACCTTGAGATGAAGTCGAAGAGCTTTGTGTAGGCGTAATTCAGAATAGCAACCTCCTCCAATTTGATTTCACTTGCGCCAGTGCATGCGCTCACACCCGTGTCGTGCTGCTCCCCACTCAGGCGATGGAAGCTCCCTGAGAACATGTTGTATCATGATCGTTATGGCTAAACACTAACCCAAACAAGAATAGTAGAAACAAATAGATAATTCTTGCGAACCTGAGGGAAGTATATCTTAGTGTGCCTTGTTTCCTTGAGGGAAGTACATTTTAGTGTGGCCTGTTTCCTTGAATTTGACATCATGCTCGTTACATTCAAGTTTGCAAAAACTATTATAATAAAGCTCTCACGTCAGGTGCCCAAAATCAATATCATGGCATCATCACTAACTATACATGAAATCTGGGAATTTAACAACAGAGCATTTAGTCAGCTTCCAATTCCACGGTATGATGACAATGAAATTCAATTGGAGACAACAGTTATCCAATACCAGTACATGATCAATACCAAATTAGCAGTAGGCAACATCTAATACTCTAATCCAATATAGGAGTTTGTCTTTCTTCATCAGCCATCTCAAGTAAGGAATTTTTTTCTTCTCATGAGACTAATTTGGTAACAACACTCCTCAAATTACATATATAAAAATATTGCATTACATGTATTCTTCCTAATATCTTCCTAAAAATTAGTTGTGATCTTGTTTTACAAATTAGTTGAGTGCTCATCTAACCTGATAGCATTTTACAAAAACAAAGTAATGAAATAAGCTCTACCATATTGTTTTAGGAATCTACATCTGGACCTATACATATGTGCAGAATAGAGCCGCTTCCATGAGAAGAAAAAAAATTGTTGGCCTATTTCTTGTTCAACTGAATTTACATAAAAGTATATGGGCAGAATGACATGAACTCGAATCCTGAGATAATTTGGGTTGTGCTTTACTCACCAGCTAATGCTCTTCAAAACGCCCTTGAAAACGTAGGCACTGCCCTTAGCCTCCTACACTCAGTAAAGACTTCCATACTGGATATTATTTTTCAGCGACTGTCAATTGGAAATAAACCAGAATTCCTATTTAAGTAGTGTTAAGCTTTAGATTGGTAATTGAGACTCCAGTTACAGCTTCAGAAAAAAAAGAAAAAAAGAGCCAGTCGCATTATGACTGTGAATTGAATTTTCTGAGTTTTGGAACGATTTACCTCCTCAAGCACGACAGGAGCTCCTCTGATTGGATAATTAAGTAATCTCTCATTGAACAAGCACACAAGAATCTGTACTACCCCTTCCTTCCCCTATCTCCTACCTCATGTGCCCAATCCTGGTAGTGAAAAAAAACTAATTACTTTATGACTATGAATTGAATTTTTTGTGTTTAATATTTTTCCAGAGAAATCAAGATAAAGAAAGTGGGGATCAAACCTAGGATCTTACTATTACAATAAAAAAATACTATAATAACTCACCAGGTATATTTGAGATAAATATTTGATATATAGCACAAGTATAATTGAGACATATTTGATGGCACAAGAAACATAACTTTAGATCTAAATAATATAAATTTATGATGATAAATAATTAACAATAAACATCTACTATATGAAAGATGTGTCCAGTAGGTTATGACGTGATTAAAAAATATAGTTACTAAATCACAGAGGAAACCAAACATTCAAAGGGAATCGGTTTTGAATAACCTATTATTGTCACATGCCTACGCAAGCCTAAACGGAGATGGATGAGATGCAAGTAGGAAATACATCATGGGATTGATTGGCTCACCGATGGAGACTGACCGGTGGCCTACGACCCATCGCGCCTCCACTACTGCCGTTGCGCCCTGCCGAAAAAGCACCATGCAGATCCAACCTTAGAGACACCGGATCCGGCCACCAAGGCACCGGATCTGGCCAACGAAGCCATTGCTACCCAGGATAGCAGCTGTGACCCCAGGGTACAGGGAGGCCGCCGCTGCGTTCCTTGCGCCTGCACAAGCCTCACGGAGGAGCGATCCAACAGTGGTGAGGTGGAGGAGGGAGAGAGTCGACGACGCCGAGATTGGGGTGCTGCCCGTGCCTCCCGCTTGTGGACGACGTGAGGTCAATATTTTTTTATTTTTTCGGAGGAAGGAGGAACGAGTAGGGATCGAACCCTAGTTGTTGCGATCATGAGAGCCGCACAAGCGTGGGCATGGGTGAGATGACGCGAGGCTGAGGGTGTGTAAGGTTGTGATTATACTTCTAATCTGGGCCGTCTAATCTGTAGGACATGTGTTGTGAGTCGTTGATCTTGCAGGTGGGATTTGCCTGAAGAAGATTTTAATTATAGTAGAGATTTTAACTTTGTCATTCAGCTCTTGCTATTTTAATCTAAGTTCCATTTACGTTTTGAAAAATTTTGCATAATATTCAAGATTCTCCATCACATTAAATCTTGCGGCACATGCATAGAGTATTAAATATAGATTAAAAAATAACTAATTACATAGTTTGCATGTAATTTGCGAGATAAATCATATAAGCCTAGTTAGTATACGATTAAACAATAATTGTCAAATACAAATAAAAGTACTACAACAGCATTTTATAAAAAATTTCAGAAACTAAACAGCCCCCTACTGGTTCGGATGTCCGCTAAATAGGATTGTAATAAATAATTTAAAAATATAAATTTGTAAAAAATAAGAAAAAATAACCAAACTACCCTTTATCCTCTTTAGGCTCTCACTCATACGACCCCAAGGAAATAGCAAAGTTTTTCTAGGTGCTAGGAAATGACCCTTAGCCTAGCGATTAGTCAAGCTTATGTTGGATTTATTATGGGTTAGACCATTTATATATTCAATAAATCAATAAACTCTATGGTATGTAAACCGTTTTATACGGTACGAGTTTTTGACTGAACGATTGAGGTATGTGTCACGCACCGTGGACGTGATGTGGCGAATGGAGGGACTTTTCATTTTGTTAATCATGGTGATTGAATATGTGAGTTACTTCTCATGGTGATTGAATATGGGAGTTACTTCTCATGGTGATTGAATATGGGAGTTACTTCCATTATTCTAATTGATTAAATGAATTGTCATTATCTCCACTAAGGGAGTGGCGTGAGCATCATGGGCTCTTGGCTTTCTTGCATGCGTGTGAGGCTTTTGACCTCCAAGCCATGAGGCTCATTGCCTTTTGGCTTGCCCACCTCTTGCTTTGCCTATATATAGCACATAATACTACGTCAGTCAAGGGTGAAGAACACAATCCAGAGACACAATTCCGCAGCAACGTAGGCTTCTCCATCTCCTCGATCCGCGCGCACGGAGAAGGGAGAGGGCAGGTGCCTCCAAAGCCGTTGTCGTTAGTGATCCTTGCACGGGGAGGACGGCAATTAGGTTTTTGGGGAGCGTCTATGCGACTGCCCAATTCACCGCTGCTGTTCGTCTTCCTCAAGCTGGTTCCGGCGGATTTCTTCTTCCCGTCGGAAAGATCGTCTTCATCCTCTATATCATGGAAGTTGGTCAAGCATCGGGATCATCGGAGCGCATGGGAGGGTATGATCCGTTCATCTTCCTGCTGTATTTCGTCTTCCTGTTCATACATGTTGCAGTAGTGTGTTTGTTTTGTTGCGCTTACTATCCTGATTATGTTTCATATGTTCTACCATGTATTTTCTGTTTTTATCTTATATATGTTTCTGGTATAAGTTATATGTCATGTCTGCTTGTTTCGCTGGTTAAGTTAAAACGTTTCATATGCTGCTGTCTCTATGTTTCACTAGTGGTTCAGTCACGTCGTTTGATATACTGTTTCTCATATGTTTCAGTAGTTCTATTTCGTCGTTTAACATACAGTCTCTTGTTTATTGCCTTTTTAAGATATATATCTTGCCTTGTTATTATATTTCATATATTATGCTTTTATATTTTTAATAATCTCATGTTCTACATGTTCATGGATCACATGTTCTATATTCCTATGAACATGTTTAATATCATGATTTCTATGATTAATTATATTATATATGTCATCATCATAATGTTGATTTATGAAATTAAAATAATATGGAAATTGCCTATTATTCTAACAATCCAAAAACCTAAATATAATAGGCATTTTTCTGTCAGAGGTTTTGCTGCTGCTTTGAAGCCTGATTCTTTTGATGGGAAAAACTTCTTGCTTTGGAAAGCTAAAATGGAACTCCTGCAATGTCATGTTATCATGCCGCTGAGGGCAAACCTGCTAACTTACCTCCTGCGGATGAGGCAAAGTTTAAGGTTGATGACAACCTCTTTCGAGGTGCAGTAATTAGCGCAGTTGATCCTAAGTTCCAGAAAAGCTATATCATCCATCCTACAGGGAAAGAGTTGTGGGATGCACTTGTGGGAAAGTTTGGAGTTACTGTTACTGATGCTGGTAGCGAGCTGTATCTCATGGAGCAGCTGTTTGACTACAAGATGGTTGAGAACCGATCTGTAGTGGAATAGGCTCATGAGATTCAGGCACTAGCTAAGGAACTTGAACTGTTCCCTTGTCTTTTGCCCGACAAGTTTGTGGCTGGCGGTATTATCGCCAAGTTGCCACCTTTTTGGAAGGACTTTGGCACCTCTCTCAAACACAAGAGGCAAGAGTTCAATGTTGAGGAACTCATTGGCACTCTAGATGTTGAGGAGAGGGCTAGAGCAAAGGACAATGGGAAAGGTGTTGAGACCTCATCTGCCAATGTGGTGCAGAAGAAATCTCACAAGTGGAACAAGAAGAAGATCCAGAAAAAGAAGGAGAACACTCCTAAACCCGTTCAAACCACACAGTTCAAGAAACAAAACAACAACAACAAGAAGAAAGGTGGCTGCTTTGTGTGTGGCAGTGAGGATCATTGGGCAAGTGAGTGCCCTGATCGTAAGTTCAAACAGGAGAAGAAAATTGTAAACATGGTTACTACTGAAACTGGAGATGGAACATCTGGGTATGGTAATTCTTTACCATTTGTTCTTTCAGTTTGTAATTCACCTGAGTGGTGGATGGACAATGGTGCAAATATCCATGTATGTGCTGATGTCTCTTTGTTTGCCACTTATCAGGTCGGGAGGTCTGGCGCCTTGTTGATGGGAAATGGGTCGCGTGCTCATGTTCTTGGTGTTGGTATGGTCATTCTGAAGTTTACTTTGGGAAAGACGGTGCCATTGAAGAACGTACAACATGTTCCCTCCATCAAGAAAAATCTTGTTAGTGCATCTATGCTATGCCGAGATGGCTATAGAGTTGTTCTTGAATCAAATAAATGTGTTGTGTCGAGACATGGTTCGTTTGTGGGTAAAGGATATGATTGCGGAGGTTTGTTCCGCTTATCGTTGCATGATGTTTGTAATAAACTTGTGAATTCTGTTGATATTTCTGATGAGTCGGATTTATGGCATTCACGGTTTTGTCATGCAAGTTATGGCTGTCTTATGCACTTAGCAAATCTAAATTTAATTCCTAAATTCAACTTGGTCAAAAAGTCTAAGTGCCATGTATGTGTTGAATCAAAACAACCCCGCAAGCCTCACAAGGCTGCTGAGGCGAGGAGTTTGGCACCTCTTGAACTTGTTCATTCTGATCTGTGCGAAATGAATGGTATTTTGACTAAAGGCGGTAAAAGATACTTTATCACATTTATAGATGACTCTACTAGATTTTGCTATGTGTATCTCTTAAAAACAAAGGATGAAGCGCTCCATTATTTTAAGACCTATAAAGCTGAAGTTGAAAATCAACTAGAGAGGAAAGTAAAACATTTAAGGTCTAATAGAGGTGGAGAATATTTCTCAAATGATTTCAATGAATTTTGTGTGGAACACGGTATTATTCATGAGAGGACATTGCCATTCTCACCACAATCCAATGGGATTGCTGAAAGGAAAAACCGCACTTTAACAGAGTTGGTGAATGCCATGTTAAATACAGCGGGATTATCCAAGGAATGGTGGGGTGAGGCAATTTTGACCGCGTGTTATGTCCTAAACAGAGTTCCTACTAAAAATAAAGAGATCACTCCATTCGAGGAATGGGAAAAGAAGAGAATAAATCTTTCATATTTACGCACTTGGGGTTGTTTGGCAAAGGTGAATGTGCCAATCGACAAGAAGCGTAAATTAGGACCTAAAACTGTTGATTGTATTTTCCTTGGTTATGCTTTCCACAGCGTTGGATATAGGTTCTTAATTATAAAATCTGATGTGCCTGATATGTATGTTGATACTATCATGGAATCGAGAGACGCTACATTTTTTGAGAATGAGTTTCCCATGAAGAATACACCTAGTGAAACAAGTCATGAGACTATAATTCCCCATGAGTATGAATTGTCTATTCCTATAGATCATGCTGAGGATTCTCATGTGCACATCCCTGAGGAGGATGACACTGTAGTCACACGCAAGAGTAAGAGGCAAAGAGTTGCCAAAACTTTTGGTGATGACTTTATAGTGTACCTTATGGAAGACACACCATCCACCATTAAAGAGGCATATTCCTCTCCTGATGCTGACTTGTGGAAGGAAGCAGTAAGGAGTGAGATGGATTCTATTATGTCTAATGGAACTTGGGAGGTCGTTGACCGTCCTTATGGGTGTCAACCTATAGGTTGCAAATGGATCTTCAAGAAAAAGCTTAGGCCTGATGGTACAATTGAGAGGTAGAAGGCAAGGCTTGTGGCCAAAGGATATACCTAGAAAGAGGGTGAAGATTTCTTTGACACCTACTCACCAGTTGCTCGATTGACCACAATTCGCACAATGATTGCAGTGGCAGCCTCTTACAGTCTTATCATTCATCAGATGGATGTAAAGACACTTTCCTAAATAGAGAGTTGGAAGACGAGATCTATATGGATCAGCCAGAAGGCTTCATTGCAAATGGTCAAGGGAACAAGGTGTGTAGGCTGTTAAAATCATTATATGGACTGAAACAAGCGCCTAAGTAATGGCATGAAAAGTTTGACAATACTTTGACATCTGCGGTTTCTCTGTAAATGAGGCTGATACTTGTGTGTATTATCGGTATGGTGGGGGTGAGGCTGTAATGCTGTGCCTTTATATTGATGACATTTTGATCTTTGGATCAAACCTCAATGTGATTGAGGAAGTAAAGAAATTGTTGACGAGCAACTTTGAAATGAAGGATATGGGAGAAGCTGATGTAATTCTCAACATCAAGCTTATAAAGGAAGGTGATGGTGGGGTAACTTTGTTACAGTCCCACTATGTGGAAAAGGTTTTAAGTCGCTTTGGGTTTAGTGACTGTGATCCTGCACCTACTCCTTATGACCCTAGTGTGCTATTAAGGAAAAATAAGAGAATAGCAAGGGATCAATTGACATACTCTCAGATCATTGGTTCACTGATGTACCTTGCGAGTGCAACAAGGCCTGACATCTCTTATGCTGTGAGCAAGCTAAGTCGGTTTGTATCAAACCTGGGGGATGATCATTGGCGTGCTCTTGAGAGAGTATTGCGTTATCTCAAAGGTACTATGACCTACGGTATTCGTTATACCGGACAACCCAGAGTGCTAGAAGGCTATTGTGATGCCAACTGGATCTCTGATGCTGATGAGCTTTATGCCACGAGCGGATATGTGTTCCTGCTTGGAGGTGGCACTGTTTCCTAGAAGTCTTGCAAGCAGACTATCTTAACGATGTCAACAATGGAAGCAGAACTCACTGCATTGGACACTGCTGGGTCTGAGGCTGAGTGGCTACGTGATTTCCTATTGGATTTACCGGTAGTTGAAAAACCGATACCGGCTATCTCCATGAACTGTGATAACCAGACTGTGATTACAAAGGTTAATAGTTCAAGGAATAACATGAAGTCCACAAGGCATGTTAAGAGAAGATTAAAATCTGTCAGAAAATTGAAAACCTCCGGAGTTATAACGGTGGACTATGTCCATATGTCGAATAATCTGGCAGATCAATTCACCAAGGGTCTATCATGCAATGTGATAGAAGGTGCATCGAGAGAGATGGGTATGAGACCCACGTGAAATCTACTGTAGTGGTAACCTGCTCTATGTGATCGGAGATCCTGTGAAGTAGAGTGGTGAAACAAGCTATGAGTAGATTGAGAGGAAAGATCCTTTTCTTGACTCATCTCTGATGCTCATCTTTCCTATCTGTAAGGCAGGTTGGTTTTTACCTTAATGTATTCCAAAGGTGAGATGTTGTCCTACAGAACATCTATGGAGGAGTACACCTATATGAGTCAGACTGCTAGTCACAGTCTATGGGGCTTGGGCAATCCCTAAATACTCATAAAAGGCACAGAATTGTGACTTATATGCTTCAAACAACGGGGATGCCTTATGCAGCCTAGTATCAGCAAAGGACTTGAGTGAATCTCATCTCGCACAAAACTATCAATTCAAGGCTTAGTCCATTGTTCAGTTGTGACTGGGTGAAAATCTTGTTCTAGGTGGATGTTCAACTTAACAGTCTCCATCGAAACACTGGTATATCAAAGAATTGTGATTCTAGAACTACATAGTTACAAACCCTAGAGTTTGGTGGGGATTGTTGGATTTATTATGGGTTAGACCCATTTATATATTCAATAAATCAATAAACTCTATGGTATGTAAACCGTTTTATACGATACGAGTTTTTGACTGAACGATTGAGGTATGTGTCACGCACCGTGGACGTGATGTGGCGAATGGAGGGACTTTTTATTTTGTTAATCATGGTGATTGAATATGTGAGTTACTTCTCATGGTGATTGAATATGGGAGTTACTTCTCATGGTGATTGAATATGGGAGTTGCTTCTCATGGTGATTGAATATGGGAGTTACTTCTCATGGTGATTGAATATGGGAGTTACTTCCATTATTCTAATTGATTAAATGAATTGTCATTATCTCCACTAAGGGAGTGGCGTGAGCATCATGGGCTCTTGGCTTTCTTGCATGCGTGTGAGGCTTTTGACCTCCAAGCCATGAGGCTCCTTGCCTTTTGGCTTGCCCACCTCTTGCTTTGCCTATATATAGCACATACTACTACGTCAGTCAAGGGTGAAGAAGATAATCCAGAGACACAATTCCACAGCAACGTAGGCTTCTCCATCTCCTCGATCCGCACGCACGGAGAAGGGAGAGGGCAGGTGCCTCCGAAGCCCTTGTCGTTCGTGATCCTTGCACGGGGAGGACGGCAATTAGGTTTTTGGGGAGCGTCTACGCGACTGCCCAATTCACCGCCGCTGTTCGTCTTCCTCAAGCTGGTTCAGGCGGATTTCTTCTTCCCGGTGGAAAGATCGTCTTCATCCTCTACATCATGGAAGTTGGTCAAGGATCGGGATCATCGGAGCGCATGGGAGGGTATGATCCGTTCATCTTCCTGCTGTGTTTCGTCTTCCTATTCATACATGTTGCAGTAGTGTGTTTGTTTTGTTGCGCTTACTATCCTGGTTATGTTTCATATGTTCTACCATGTATTTTCTGTTTTTATCTTATATATGTTTCTGGTATAAGTTATATGTCATGTTTGCTTGTTTCGCTGGTTGAGTTAAAACGTTTCATATGCTGTTGTCTCTATGTTTCACTAGTGGTTCAGTCACGTCGTTTGATATACTGTTTCTCATATGTTTCAGTAGTTCTATTTCGTCGTTTAACATACAGTCTCTTGTTTATTGCCTTTTTAAGATATATGTCTTGCCTTGTTATTATATTTCATATATTATGCTTTTATATTTTTAATAATCTCATGTTCTATATTCCTATGAACATGTTTAATATCATGATTTCTATGATTAATTATATTATATATGTCATCATCATAATGTTGATTTATAGAATTAAAATGATATGGAAATTGCCTATTATTCTAACAGCTTAGGCTAGCCTAGGCGATGCTGGACGTTTTTCTAGAAGTTTTGCCAATTTAGTATTATATATATATAGCAGAAATCATGAATAATTTAGATAGACATACCCTAGGTCCTTAGTCTTTAATTGTATTTTGATACAAAAGTGATGTTCCTGCGCCTGCTGTCCTGCAGCAATACTCCAACTGCAATAGAGAAGTGTACAACACTTTTAGATACAATTGAGCATCAATGCAAGTGATACAAAAATAGGAAATATCAAGTTGCGTACTTATCTGTGCCTTCTCTCCACCATTATCAACATTTCAGTAGCCAAAATATGATAGCCTTTTATAAACACAAACATAAAAGGGACAGTAGGCAGCAACACAGAGACATAGAGCATAAAATGGATAGAAGACTAGTTCATTACAACACATGATTCTTAGTTCTCATAACACAAAACACAAGCACACAACATCAAAGAGTTCTAAGTTCATAAGTTAAAGATACATGGATGCATAATAAAGCTAAAACATGATATGAAGCTATCTCACACTTCTTCAGTGGGGTTCATCCATCACATAGTCATCCTCATCTTTATCAAACTCTTCTTCTTCCGACTCAAACTCTTCTTCGTAGAGCTCTCTCACCCTTGCACTTCTACGCAGCTCTAGTTGTTCTTCTGCTACCACTGCATCTCCAAGCACAGACCAAGGTATCCATGTACCTTCCATGAGTTCTTCCTAATCTTCCTCGTCTCTAAAGACAACTAATGCACAATCATCTCCATTCTCTTGGAAGAAACCTTGAGCTTTAGTAGTATCACTAGACAAGAGAACATCAGTAATTTTCTTTGACTTGATCTGCGCTCTCTTATTAATCAGCCTGTTGTTGAATTAAATGTACACCAACTTGTTGAGGC
The DNA here is from genome assembly GCF_000003195.3 of Sorghum bicolor. Lineage (NCBI taxonomy): Eukaryota > Viridiplantae > Streptophyta > Magnoliopsida > Poales > Poaceae > Sorghum > Sorghum bicolor. The sequence continues at coordinate 9,522,614 of NC_012877.2, forward strand.
AGTCTGTAGTAAGCCTATATCTCTTCTTAGTGTGCACCTATAAATTAAAAATAAGAGAACTTTTAGTTTTGCAATTTAATTGTAATGCTGCTGAAATTTTGATAACAAATAAGTACTAACCCCATCAGACCCACTCCAAGTTCTCTCACAACTAGAAGAACTTGTGTTAAAGATAGGATCTTGGTAGCCATCTTCTATAGAGCTGGTGTTTCAGTTCCATAAAGCCGCCACCAAGATGCTGAAATAAAAAACCTCTCTATTAGTTAGTAGGTACAACAAATTTCTTGTTAGATGAACACAACAAACAACCATGTAAAATCAGCAAACAACTTTTACCTGGATTATACTCAAAGTTTTCAAAAGTCCTTGCAAGCTTCTTACTAAATGGTCCTTCTCTATTCTAAAACTTCTGGAGTTCAATGTTGGTAGCTTGTTCCTGCATGTCTTCATCATGATAATAGAAGTCTCCACACAACTGATGAATCCTACTGTCATTTTGGGAGCATCAAAGATTTGAAGGGTCAGCATAACTGTAGTGTGGATTCAATAAATAAGTTGTCAAATGCAATGGAGAATCAAGGCTTCTAGCCATCTTCTTATCAACAACAACAATAACATCCTTGAAACAGGACTCATTATTGCTAAGGGCCTCTTTGATTTGTGTCTTTGCCTTTAATAGTTCTCCATATACAAACCCATGGACGGCTTCACATCTCCATCAACCAAACGAAGAACTTTGAACAATGGCTCAAAAATAGCCAATGTCAACTTCACATCCTTCCAAAAGTTTGGATTCAATATAGTTGTTGTGGCATTTTCCCCTTCTTTGATTTCACATCCTTCAATGAGTCCCACCTACTATGCACCACTATCTTTCTTAGCTGGTCCTTCTTCTCTCGTGTGCTGTTCAAAGTCAAATAATTTGAAACAAACCTAATCACTCTTGGCCTTATTGTCTCTTTTCCCTCAGTGAAGTACCTCATGCACTCTAGTGTTCTTGTGTGCCCATAGACAAATATGGTGAATGCCTTTGCTTGGTTAATCACCTTCTTTGATAGTGATCATCCGATTATGTAGTTAGCGATTCTAGTGCGATTGCATTGTGAGGTTGCATCAAGTGGCACTAGATATTCGTGTTGCAAGCCAGTGGTGCTTGTTAATCTTGGAGGTTGCCACCTCCTAGATGGATTGGTGGCTTGTGACTCCATCGAAGTACGCAAGGAGATTGTGTGGTGGTCCATAGAAGAGATTGTGAGAGGTATGGTGCTCACCCCATGGGGATCATGAAGAGCAACTCTAGTAGAGAGAGACACGAAGGGCGACAAGTGGTCCAGCTAGGTCAAGTGCTAGAGCTTATGGTAACTACTCCATGTGGGAGAGTGTGACTTGCGTGTCACCACTAGCAAGAGGACCGACGGCAACCACGAAGCTTGTCTCAATGGGGACGTAGCTTGGTGGCAACCAAGTGAACCTCAGGAGAAAATCATCGTGTCAACATTGTTCTTCCCATTGGTTTGCAAGTCCCTAACACAAGCTTGTATTTACATTCATATACTATGCTTGTGTAGTTGCTCTTGTAATTAGTTAGTTTGTGTAGCTTGCTAGTTGCCTTCTAGCTTGTGTTGCTAGAAGTAGTTTCCTTGTGTGGCTAATTTGGTTTGTGTAACCTTATTTATCACATTGCTTAGTTTGTGTAGCTAATGAAGTTGCGCTCTCTAATTTGGCATTAGTTGCCTTGTTATTGAGCTTGCTAGTGAGCTTAGGAGCTTTGTGCTTTTGCCTACAAGTTGTGTAGGAGCTCCGCCGATTTGCAAAGTACTAGTGGCATAGGATTGTGTGACCTTGCTTCTAGAATCGGTTAGGTGAGCTCTTGCTAAGGTGACACATTGTTTGCTTGTTTAAAATCTTTTACAAGATGCTAGAGAACTTACATAGAGGAGTGTTGTCTTGGCTAGACCAATAGTTTTAATTCCGTATTTGTTTCGGTTAGCTAACATGATAAGTTTTAGAAAGGTCTATTCACCACTCTGTAGTCCACCATCTTGGTCCGTTAGAGGAGTAGCAGCCATGTCACTGTTGGGCATTCTTAACATCATTAACAAAAGTAGACTTAGTTTTCTAATTCTGATAACGGCGCCAAAAATGCCAAACCTATCCCTCATGCCACTTAAGCCAAGTTGTCATCCCCAGCATGACATGAGAGACGCAGTATTGAAATATGCAATTGCTCTTCTGAATGAATAATAAATGAGATCTGCAAGCGCACAGATTAATACCGATGTAGCATTTAAACCGGGAAGTATTCCAGGTATCGTTATTTATATTTTTACCACTGGGAAGGGATTGCTAATCATCAATGTTGATTATGGAATGGATTATAGAATTGAGTATCTATCATTGCATGTATAATAGAGAGCATTTATCTATCTCTTTCATACAGGGATAAATGTCACATAAAATATAGATAAAGTATGAATGGTGACAAAGATAATTAATCTGATCAGCATAACTAGCCACATATAAATATGATAAGCACCTCAACAGATATTCTAGAAAGTCATTAGCATGGAATTAGGATGAACTACAAGAATATTTCCTAAGTTATTCTTAACTATAAAGTCTAGCATATCATAGTTAGTGCAATTATACTTGGCAATCATTGCGAGACAGGACTACGCCCATGCATAGTGATATTATCAAGGAAGATGAGAAACATAGCAATCACTCCCCTGTAATAATGTTGCTCTGCCTGCCCTATACACGAGAGGGGGACTATATAAGAATCAATGGAGCTGTCACCACCACGAACTACCCCGCGATCCGGCATATAGGGTACAATCGTAGATAAATACGGTATAGGCACCATGCCTACACAATACTTATCATTTACCCACTGTACACATGGATAAACGCTATACGATCCTAAATATGTATATAATTCCAATCTAACTAAGCCAAGCATATAACTATGATAAACTAAGAATAATATAATTACAAATATAAACAAGTAGAGCAAAGTCATAATCAATATATTGAAGTAGAACAAAGTCATATTCATAATATTGCTTAGGGTTTTAGTTTTGATGATCAAGACACCATAGAGGGTGTGATTACATTTCGGATAGATAGTCGTACTATAAAGAGGGGAATTCTTTGGCTAAGCGGTTATCAAGTGACACTAGGTGTCATTGTTCATGCGCATGCATTTAGAACCTGAGCTAACTTAACTCCTTCAAAGAAAATGTTTGTGAAAATGCTAACACACTTGCACATGTTGGTACACATATGGTGGTATTGGCACACTTTAAGAAGGAGGTAGTGTTTGAAGGGTAGAGAGGGGTTTGGGTTCCTCTCTCCCTCCTGTCGAGCTTGCGAGGCAGGAATCGGCGCTTTTGAGAAAATATAATGCATATTTTCTATTGTGCCGGTGGAAAACTTGTGAAGTCGTAGAGTCTTTTTCTCTGGAAAAATACTCATTAGACGCTGGGTGTGGAAGCATCGGACGCTGGCCCCAGCGTCCGGTGTGTTGTTAAGTTGTGGTGCGGATGTAGAGTGAGCATCGGGCGCTCAGCATCGGACACGGGTTGGACACTGTTCGCACGTCCGATGCCCCTGCGTGTTTGCAGTGCTCTCTGAGTAAGGGTCTGGTGCTGAGGGGAGCGTCCGGTGGTTCGCGTCTGGTGACCCGGCGTGAAAAACATTCTCTCTACGTACAGGTCCGGTCATTTGACCGCGTCTAGTGGTTTGAATATGACCATTAGAGATTGACGTGCGAGATTCAAACAGGGGACACGTGACTGTCTTTTGAGCATCGAATTCAGGGCTCTAGCGTCCGGTGGCTCACCTACAGTGAGTCTGATGGTCCTGACTTTTGCCTAGTGAAAGAGCTAACGACTTTTACACGCCGACTTATTCTTTCAAATCTAAATCTTTCATGTACAGGTCGGCGGTTGACCTTGGCCTGATGATACTCCCAATACTGATCACTACATTTAGGGCAATTATTGAGAGTTGACAACTACAGGCCTTCATTCCAACAATGTTGAAAGAAGAACAGTTCCAATGATATTCATTTTCTTCCTAAACCCTTCTTCTTTCACATTCTTCTTGATACCTCCAATGTTCTCTTTCTTGACACATTTGCTCTTTCTCTTTCTGTCTTTGCCACTTGTTTAATAATATTCTAACAGTAGGGCGTCTGTGCATCTCACCGCTTTTGGGGGTTTCTGGAATATCCAATCAATTAATTTGCCGATCTTGCTTTTTCTTCACTTCTTGATATTCAGCAGCCAATATCTGTCTTGTAGAGTCCACTGCTTTTGCTTCCTTAGCTCTCTTAGAAGTGAGTACCTTGAACTTTCCTCTTGGAAAAGAAGAGGAAACCATATTTGCTAGAAAAGGGTGTCCTTCATACCCATACCACCTTTAGCTTTCTCTAGCCCAATCTTTCCTTTATTGATAGCTTGCTGGATGATATCTCTAAAAACTTTGCAATCATTAGTGTTATGAGTATTAGAATTATGGTATTTACAATACCTTTTCTTCTTGAGCCCTTCAGCCGAAGGGATCTTATGATTTCTAGTTAGCTTAATTTGTCCTTTTTCCAAACAAATAATCAAATATTTTGTCGGCCTTGGTGATATTGAAGTTCAATTTCTTCTTTTCTTCTTTTGTTGATTTGTTTTTGGCCCATGGAATGTACTCAGAATATTGCTACACCCAATCTACAGCAGCCACTTCATCATTCTCAACTTCCTCTTCACTGCTATCGACTAATTCTAGGTCATACTCATAGCCGATGTTATTCACCTTTTGAGGTCTATCGAAGCGTGCATATTTGAACTGAGTTTCCATGCTAGATATTTTTCTAGCCAAAGCAGCTATATTAGGACAATCAAATCCAATCTTTTCTCTGATAGCTGGTATTAGCCCCCGAATTACAATGCTAACCAATTCAGCTTCTGAAAGTGTTAAGGTATAGCATTGATTCCTAACTTCTTTGAACCTTTGTAAATAATGAAGTGTAGATTCATTGTTCCTCTATCTCACATCGACTAAATCTGCAATGCCCTTCTCCATAACTCTAGAATCAAAGTAATGATGAAACTTGGTCTCCAAATCTTCCCATCCTTCAATGGAATTATGTGGCAAAGATGCAAACCATGAAAATGCTGGACCAGATAGAGAAAGAGGAAAGAACCTCACTTTAAATGCAGGTTCATCAGCAATTTCACCCAACTGAGCCAAGTATTGGCTAATATGCTCCATAGTCGATACTGAGCCTATTCCAGTAAACTTGATAAAATCTGGTAATCTATATCTTGGAGGTAACAAGACTTGATTGAACCACTCTAGAAATGTCTTTTTGTATGACACCATTGTATTTTTGGGCTTCAAACTAAACTATCGTTGAACCATATCAGTAACTTGGTTTATCAATTGATCTATCCGAAATTGATTCCCATGCTGACCATCTGGTTCTACATACCTTTGATTCTGCACTCTTTGAACATTTGGCTGATATCTAGGATTTTCACAACCATTCAAACCATAATGTTCAGCAACATAGTGATAGCCAGGAGGTACCTCTCTAGGTGCCAGTCTTCCTTGATAAGGTGGAGCGTTGAAATCTCTAGTAAGCCTCCGGCTCTGAGGAGTAATTTTCATAGCCGATTGACCATAGTCTAATGTTGGCTGTTGCACTGACTGCTGAACAGTGTTGCAGCGTTGAGTCGTATTTGCAAATTCTCCAGATGCTTGATCTCCTGATGTTTGCCCAACGAAGATCTGCTTATTCCCAGCAGATAAACGTTATCGATTATACTAAACAAATGCATCTTTCGGGTGTGAATTATCAAATCGGCTATTTAGCCGATACGCTTATGTATAAAAAATAAGCGATAGCTTGTATGTATTATCCTTTTATTCATTAAATAAACAATAACTTACTAAAACTGGTCTAACGGCCTATTGTTTTAACAAATTACTTTCATAATCTGTATTAAGTCTATATTCACCTGGTCTAATGGCCAGTGGGCTTCAATAAATTCAATATAGACTACTAGTTCATTTAATGCATAAGCAGACTCATGCACACGCGCTATTCGTTTAAGCTTAACTGGATCGACTATTTTAGCCGATACTGGGTCCATGAGGCACGAATAAGATCTATCTATGTTGTTATAATCCGATTTAGTTATTGATGCTAAAACTAATAATAACAAAAAAGATATCTCGGACGCACAACATGTAACGATCAAGGTTGACAAGTTAGCTATCTTATATTCGCTTAATGATTGTGATTTGTTTTAAAGCTCGTAACAAACGTTTAGATTTGAAGCTCGAACCACCTTGTTAAGCCTTGATCAGGCAGAATATTTTTACAATAAATAAAAACATTGAGCTTTGAACAATATTGATAACTTAATAAATCTATTAAATTGCCAATTTAATAGAGCCGATAACTAACTTGAACCATGATTCATAAGAGATTAAAACAATGCAGCCTTACAAACACAATCGATAACTAGTTCATAATTAAGCTTGACATGAGGTCGAATGATGCAGCCATGACCTTAGTAGCCAAGTTCCCGGAATATAGGGTACGTGGTACGAGAACGTGGTACGTGGTACGACATTCTCATAAACTATAGAACGTAGGGGGTATACAGCTTCGTCTCGTTCCTTTAAGTTACAAAACGCGTTCCACTTTCCAAAGTAACGTGTCTGAGACGTAGTGGTTGGCTCAGGTAGTTTTACATGTTGTTTTGAACCAAATGAGTTCGATTCCTAGCGTTGTATAGTTTACTGTTGTATTTTTTGTTTCATTTTGGGCCGTCTAACTGCAACCATAAGGCCCATTGCAGGTCCAGGCCATGAGTCCATCACCAACTAGATTTTTTGCCGGTCGCTGCCGCCGGCCGCTCACAGACGGGCTTGGCGCAGTATGCACGCACACCATGAAGTTCCATAGTTACTTAGGACTAACGTTCCTATGATTGCTCCTACATATGATTCGCGTTCCAACGCATTTGGGAACGACGTTCCATGATGATTCCATTCCACGTTTCGGAACGAAGTTCCCGGAATGGGGAACGTGCCCGTGTTCCCGTACCCTGGTTGCAAACTAAACATGAACCATGACAATACTTGCAAGCAAACCGAAGATTAAATTCAACTGATGCAGTTCAATTTATTGAAGGTCTCGTCGAGATCTACTTCTACTCCTACTCCTAAGGTTGGTGGCCGGAGCCGTAAAGGTTTATATTATGATTGTGTATATTTTTACGAGGATCGAGTTTCTAATATTTATATATGGACCGGAGTCCTAGTCTCATGTTCTAATACGACTCTTTTCTCAAAAAGGCAACTTGGACTTTAACTTTTCCTTTCTAATCGAACCTGACACGTCTTCTTTCATCTACCTTGTTCCGATACCCTTCTGATCGACTAATTTCACCATGTCTTTGTTTAGTTGATCCACTCATCCGGTTGTCCCTCCTTCTACGAAAGACACCCACTTGGCAGTTTCCTGTCTCGCCAAAATTTGGGATTAACAACAATAATTACCAAATACAAATGAAAGTGCTCAAATAGCTAAATAAATAATTTTCGCGAACTAAACAAGGCCAGGTTGGTTTAGTTCAAAAATTTTCAATATTCTCCATCACATCGAATCTTTGTACATATGCATGAAGCATTAAATATAGATAAAAAATAGTTAATTGTACAATTTACCTATAATTTACCAGACTTATCTTTTGAGCCTAGATAATTCATGATTAGATAATAATTATCAAATGCAATGAAAGTTCTACACTAGCAAAAGCCAAAAATTTTCTCAAAGTAAAAGTTCACCCCAAAATCCAAAAACTTTTTAAGATTCGGTTATATTGAATCTTACGACACATGTATGGAGCATTAAATATAAATAAAAAAATAACTAACTGTACAATTTACCTGTAATTTATGAGCCAAATCTTTTGAGTCTAGTTAGTCTATGGTTGGATAATAATTACCAAATACAAATAAAAGTGCTACTGTGTCAAAATCCAAAAAAATTAGATCTCCATTCACTTGTCTTATAAGCCTTACTTTTTTTTGCTAGCCAGCAGTATTTTTCTCTCATAATAAATTAGTAAATAGTTCTTTTAGTCATGACTTTTTCGACAAGCGAAGTAACTCGTTTAAACAAGGCCTAAATAAGACCTTTGTCTTAATCCTTTTTTAGTTCCAAAAATTTTCAAGATTTCCTATCACATAGAATCTTTGATACATGCATGGAGTATTAAATCTATAACTATTATAATCCTAAACCCCACTAACTATTTCTCTAAACAAGCTATCCACCTAAGCAATGCACTACCATATTGAATTAGAATTCACTAAGTAAAACCTCAATAACTATTTATCTCAACATGCAATGCACTACCACATATATACAATTAAAATCAATAGCACAGGACAACTGTAGTGTTCGCGCCAGCAAGATAAATAAGTATAGTCCACATCATCATACTTGTAACACCCTAAAATTTACTCCTTTTGAAATATAGATAAAATTATTTAATTTTATATTTTTGTGCTCATGAAAATATAGGAAAAATAATATATTTTTTTAAAATTAAAATTTATCATAAGGCTTAGCAATATTATTATGCATACATGCTGGTGCATATGTTTTGATGTGATGCTTGTTGCTCCTTTGTGTGTTGAGTGAGCAAAGTTTTTAAAATATGTTTAGTAGATCGATCTTTCTTGTTGACCAGTACGTCTTTATCTTTATCTTTATCAACAAAATTTTTTGTTTCTCAACTCAAGTTTTTATTAGGAGCTTCCTAAAATCTTTTCTTTGTCACTCTGTTGACACCATTTTTGGGCACGTGTCTAGGATGGCAGGATAGGGTGGCAGTACGATGCGGGTTGCTGATGAGGATGGTTGCCGATGAGGGAGAGGTTGAATGTGACTAAGTCCACAGGCAGTAATATGGTGCCGATGGCTGGATAAAAAAGGTCTGCCGATGACTATGGCAAGGGGATTGCCGATGATGCGAAGGAGGAGTCCGGAAGCTGCCAGTTGTCATGTGGAGGAGTTTCGGTTTGTCACGAAGGATAGTTTTATTATTTCCTTAATTATTTGCATCGTTTTGTATACGGATTCCGTGTAATTTGGAATTCGAATTCTAATCGTGTCTGGTTGTAGCTCTTTGAGCAGGGTATAAATATAAACCCTAGGACCTTGTAATAATAAATCAAGAAATCAATCAAACACACGTTTTTACTCATATTCCAGCATCTACTTTTCGACGACTTCGTCATACTTTTTTCTTTTTATTACGAGTTCTTAGGAATTCGTCGACTTAAGCTCGGCGTGTTCTCGAGTTCCGCGTGAGTACCTCTTAGCCGTGACATCCGGGCGCATCGCTGTTGTCAGGACTAAAGTATTCGAGTTATCACCTTTGCCGATAGCAAGGTCAAATCGGCTGGCACGCCTTAACGTTTGAATCGGGTATTAGCCCTTTGTGTTTGCAGATCAGTTTTCCATCAACACATCTTTTGGCACGCCTGGTGGGACAGATTCAAGATCAAGGTCAACATGTCGATCTCTGACCTCGATCAAGAGAACGTCATCCCCGTGACGGAGGCCAACCTCAAGGATGAGCAAAAGCAAGCTATTGCCCAAGCCATGGAAGAGTTCAAGCAGCAATGCCTGAGGTCTTTCAGCATAAACAGGAGCGGCGAAGTGGTCCAGAAAGATGCACTGCCGGCACCACGGCAGGTCACCTTTGACGCCAATCCTGGCAAGCTTCAAGATATGGTTGACAATGCCATCAATCGAGCGTTGATTAACCAAGCTGGTGTACTGTCTAATACGATTTTCAACGCCGTGGCAAGAACTTTCAAGGAAGGACAAATCCCGCCAGATTATGTGGGGCCCTCCCATCATCAGCCAACGGCACCAGAGGTCACGGCTCCATCGGCTGCCTTGACGAATGCAAGTGCACAGTCTGCCGTCCCTCCAAGTACATTGGGGACTACTGGTGCACTATCTATGCCGATGGCAACCAACCCACAAATTTCAGTTGGGCAGCATAAACTGACAACAGATATGTTGGCATCGGCAATGTCAGGGTTGACTCTTCCTCCCAACTGGTGGGGTTATGGTATGCCTCCAGAGTTGACGCCGGGAACATCACAAATAACTGACATGAGGGGCAAAACTCCTATGACATCGGCACCTCCCAATGCGCCGGTGAACCAGAGTCCTCGGTATACCACAACTACTACTGCAAGGTCTCACACTGGGAATCCTCAAGATTCAATGTTTCAGATGCCCAACGCATCGGCAGAGTCAATGCTGATGCAACAGAGGCCTATGGCCCAGTCGGGGTATGTCAATTCAACGACGGTACCCAATTACCAATCATCGGCAGCACCTATGCCGATGAACGCTAATAATGGATGGCTTGGACAGCAAGCCTTTCCACAATCGCCCCAGCAGGGTTATCAGACTACAGGGTTCCAGCAAGGGCAGGTCTATCCCGGGTTCCAAGGTCAGGGGATTCCCAACCAGCCAATAAATTTTGGACAGCAACTCGGAGGACAGCCAATCGGTGGACAGCAGTTTGGTGGTCCGCAGATTGGAGGACAGGTGACCAATACAATGTTCCATGCAGGTCACGTCCCGAACAGACACGTGGAGGTTCGCCACCAAGTGCCAGATCCGCAGCCGCCTCATCGGCAAGATGCCGATGCGTATTGGGCCGATAAGATTGCTGAAGTAATGAGGGAACAATTTGGGATAAAACCCAAAGTTAACACTTATTCTTATCGGACACCGTATCCTCCAGCGTATGATTTGATCCCGCTTCCACATCGGTACAAGGTACCGGATTTTACAAAGTTTTCCGGACAGGACGACACGTCAACCATGGAGCATGTCAACAGGTTCATTATTCAATGTGGAGAGGCTGGTAACAGGGACGAATTGAGGGTTCGTCTATTTTCATCATCATTGTCTGGATCGGCCTTTACTTGGTTCATATCATTACCTCCCAACTCAGTAATTACTTGGGCCGATCTAGAGAAGCAATTCCACAAATACTTCTTCTCGGGGGTTCATGAGAAGAAGATCACCGACTTGGTCAAGTTGAGGCAACGTAATGATGAGTCGGTTGAGGGATTTGTGCAGAGGATATGAGAGGTCAAGAATAAATGCTATAGCTTGGTTCTGGATGATCGGCAGCTAGCCGATTTGGCTTTCCAGGGTTTGTTGCCACATATCAGGGATAAGTATGCCTCTCAGGAGTTCGAAAGTTTAAGTCATTTGGTGCAGAGGATATCTGATCAAGACATCAAGCCTTTCGAGCCTAAGAGGGCATGGAATAAGAAAGTGTCATTTGTTGATGAAGCAACAAGCTCAGATTCCGATGAGGAACCAGTAATCGGTTTGGCAGAGTGGGTAAAAAACAAGAAGCCGATGTCTTGTCCTTTTGGGCAGAAGGAACCAGAGAAGTTTGCCTTTGACACCGCCAAGGCCGATAGGATATTTGACTTTCTACTTCAGGAAGGTCAAATCAAACTGTCACCTAACCATGTGATCCCATCGGCAGAAGAGTTGAAGAGGATGAGATATTGCAAGTGGCATAATGCAACTTCACATGACACCAACGAGTGCAAAGTATTCAGACAGCAGCTGCAATCGGCTATAGAGTCAGGGAGAATCAAGTTTGACAGTTCCAAAGCCCAGAAGCCGATGAAGATAGACCAACATCCTTTCCCGACAAACATGTTGGATGCTAAGGGGAAGGCTAAGGTCTTAACGTCGGAGACAGCTGAGAAGAGTGCATCGGTAGATCCTCAGCATCAAGTTACTACCGCCGATGCAAGAAGTAAGGGCTTGGTCCAGGAAGGAACTAGCTCAGGAAGGCTTCCTCGATCTGGTATCGTCATAACTCATAGGAGGCCTCGAGAAAAATGGCAACAACGGGAAGATCGGTATCGGCGCCAGCAGGAAGATTATCAACGGGAAGAAGAAAGACGCCGACAGGAGTGGAATCGGCACAGGGATCATTGGAATTGCCCATTCTTCATCCATTGTTGGGAGGAAAATATCAAGCTTCCTACTGTCAGAGACTGCCCTGAATGCAACGGTTATGATCGGTACGATAGGAACGATCGGCGTTATCATGATGATGAACGGCGAGCTAATGGGCCGATCAGAGGAAGGGTGTCAGTTCATGACCGGCTGGGGGGCAGATTCAGTGGGCACAACAGACTTAGTGACCGTGTCCAGTATTTTCCCAGGAACCAAGAGGAGCTCGAAGGAATGGCTGATGCGCGGGTTCCCGACGAATTCATTTTTTGCAGGGATGCTAACACGCATCGCATGGAGTCAAGGGAGAACCGACGCCCGACGGCAAGGCAAAGGCCACTTCCTCCATGGTGCCCTCGAGGATTAACCAAGACACAGAAAAGGAGATTGCAATGAGAAAGGCAAGAGGAGCTAAACAAGGGAGAGAACTCTGGAAGTCGGCAGCCGTCAGACACTAAGAGGGAAGGTCCATCGGCAGGCGTCAACATGGTCTTCATGTTGCCGATGGAGTTTCTTGCACCAGCCAGTGACGATGAGTTGGAATTTTCTGATCAGATAGCTCAGTTGGCTCTGGATCCGATGACGGCTATCTTTGAGAAACCTGCCGATGACGAGAGGCAGCATCTTAAAGCTTTGTTCCTCAAAGGAAGGGTTGATGGGCAGCCAATGACCAAGATCCTAGTTGATGGTGGAGCTGCTATTAATATTATGCCGTATGCAGTATATCGGAAGCTTGGGAAAGGGGATCAAGATTTGACCAAGACCGATATGATGCTCAAAGACTTTGAAGGAAACGTGTCTCCAGTTAAGGGGGCGATATGTGCAGAGTTGACCATCGGCAGCAAAACCTTGCCGACAACTTTTTTCGTGATCAGCGGAAAAGGTGCCTACAATTTATTATTGGGGAGAGATTGGATTCATGCCAATTGTTGTGTCCCATCTACAATGCATCAGTGCTTGGTTCAGTGGGTAGGTGACAAGATTGAGATCGTCCCAGGAGATTCTTCTTATGTTATCGCATCGGCAGAAGCGGATACTTACGAAAGGACCAGGTGCATTTCAGGAGAAGTTTGGGAGAAAGATTTTCTCAAAGTTGCCGATTATGAGATTCCACCGATCCAAGCAGTCGGTTCTGACGACGGTTTTTAATGGATAGATTAGCCGATGATGGAAAATTAGGCCAGGGATTCACATCGGCCGATGATTTGGTAGAAGTAGATATAGGTAGTGGTGATAAGCCTAGGCCTACTTTTATTAGTGCTAAATTAGATCCTGAGTGTAAGCGACAATTGATTAGTTTGTTAAAGGAATATAAATATTGCTTTGCTTGGGATTATACAGAGATGCCTGGTTTAGACCGATCAATTGTCGAACATCGGTTACCCATCAAGTCTGGATTTCGGCCACATCAGCAACCAGCCCGCCGATGTAATCCTAACATTCTACCTGATATTAAGGCCGAAATCACTAGACTTATTGAAGCTAAGTTTATTCAGCAGTGTCGGTATACCGAATGGATTTCCAATGGTGTTCCGGTTTACAAGAAGAACGGGAAGCTTCGGGTGTGCATTGATTTCAGGAATCTCAATAAAGCTACACCGATGGATGGATACCCAATGCCTGTCGCCGATCTACTGGTTGATGCTGCGGCTGGCCATCGGGTCATCAGCTTCATGGATGGTAATGCAGGTTACAATCAAATATTCATGGCAGAGGAGGATATTCCAAAAACCGCATTCAGGTGTCCTGGTCATGTTGGACTATTTGAATGGATAGTCATGACTTTTGGGTTAAAGAATGCTGGTGCTACTTATCAAAGGGCTATGAATTTTATATTTCATGAGTTCATCGGCAAGCTCGTAGAGATTTATATTGATGATGTGGTGGTTAAGTCTGGAGATTTCTCAAAGCATCTTGCCGATTTACGAAAAGTGTTGGAGTGCACAAGGAAGCATGGATTGAAGATGAATCCCAACAAGTGTGCATTTGGCGTATCGGCAGGGCAGTTTCTTGGTTTCATGGTACATCAGAGGGGTATTGAAATTAGTCGAAGATCTATTGATGCCATCAATAAAATAGTGGCCCCTACCAATAAAACCGAGCTCCAATCCTTGATCGGCAAGGTGAATTTTATCAGAAGATTTATATCGAATTTATCTGGGAGGATTCGTGCTTTCAGTCCTCTTCTTAAATTGAAAGCCGATCAAGAGTTTGTTTGGGGAGAAGAACAGCAGTTGGCTCTGGATGAAATCAAGAAGTATCTAGTAAATCCTCCAGTTTTAGTTCCACCTCAACAAGGGAAGCCCTTCAAATTGTATTTATCTACCGATGGATCGGTTATCGGTTCAGCTTTAGTTCAAGAATTTGAAGGGAAAGAGAGGGTAATTTATTATTTGAGTAGGAGGTTGATTGATGCTGAAACCAGGTATTCGGCCATTGAGAAACTGTGCTTATGCTTATATTTTTCATGTATCAAGCTGAGACATTACCTGTTATCGGCCGAATGTGCTGTTGTTTGCAAAGATGACGTGGTCCGATACATGCTATCTATGCCGATTATGAGTGGTAGGATCGGTAAATGGATTTTAGCGCTGTCGGAGTTCGATTTGCGTTACGAATCGGCTAAGGCAGTCAAAGGGCAGATTATGGCCGATTTTGTGACTCAGCATTGCGGTCTAGTGGAAACCTTGGAAATTGCACCCTGGACGCTCTTCTTTGATGGATCTACCTGTGACCGGGGGGCAGGAATCGGCATTGTATTAGTTTCTCCTAAGGGGAGGAAGTATGAGTTTTCCTTGCCGATTGTTGCTACATCAACAAATAATCAGGCTGAGTATCAAGCTCTGATCAAGGGGTTGGAGTTGTTAAGAGAAGTTCGTGCTGATGCTGTTGAAATATTCGGGGATTCTATGTTGGTTATAAATCAATTGGCCGGAAGCTATGAATGCCGAAGTGAAGTTCTCATAACCTATTTCGAGAGAAGTATGCAACTGTTAAAGGAATTCAAGGACTTCCGATTGGAGCATGTTCCCCGATTGCATAATGAAGACGCTAATCGGTTAGCTCAGCATGCCTCGGGATATCAGCCAATGATTAATGCGACATCGGCAGTCGGTGCCGGTGATTGGAGGAAAGAAATTATTGATTATCTAAAAGATCCATCCAAAAAAGTTGAAAGACGGGTTCGATTTCAGGCAACCAAGTATGTGCTCCTTGAAAATGAATTGTATTATCGAACTATCGACGGAATTCTACTCCGATGCTTGGGTGATGATGAAGCCAGAAGTTTGATGGGGGAAATCCATGAAGGAGTGTGTGGAGCGCATCAGTCAGCTTTTAAGATGAAGTGGATGATTCGAAGGAATGGATATTTTTGGCCAACCATACTTGAAGATTGTTTTAAATATTTCAAGGGATGTCAAGGTTGTCAAAAGTTCGGTAATATCCAGAGAGCACCCGCATCAGCTATGAATCCTATAATAAAACCTTGGCCGTTCCGGGGATGGGCCATCGATCTGATCGGCCAGATTTATCCACCATCTAGCAAAGGGCATAAGTTCATTCTAGTTGCCACTGACTATTTCACTAAGTGGGTCGAAGCTATTCCTTTGAAGAAAGTCACATCGGCCAATATGATTGATTTTGTGAAGGAGCATATTATTTACCGATTTGGGATTCCCCAAACGATTACTACCGATCAGGGCACCATGTTCACGTCGGGGGAGTTCGATGAATTCGCAATCGGTATGGGAATTAAAGTGTTGAATTCTTCTCCTTATTATGCTCAAGCCAATGGGCAGGCCGAAGCGTCTAACAAAGGAATTATCAAGCTTATTAAACGAAAGATTGAAGAAAATCCTAGGCGGTGGCATACATCATTAAATGAAGCATTGTGGTCTTATCGGATGGCTTGTCATGGATCGACCAAGGTATCACCCTGTCAATTGGTGTATGGACATGATGCCGTGTTGCCTTGGGAAATTAAGGCTGGATCTAGGCGATTATCTTTTCAAGATCAATTGACTTCCGACAATTATGCCACTTTGATGACCGATGAATTGGATGATCTAGCAGGGCATCGGTTAGAAGCTTTAATGAGTATAGAAGAAAATAAGAAAAGAGTTGCTAGATGGTATGATAAGAAAGTGAAGGCTAAAGAGTTTGCCGATGGAGATTTGGTATGGAAATTAATTTTACCAGTTGGGACCAAAAGCTCGAAGTTTGGGAAGTGGTCTCCTAATTGGGAGGGTCCTTATCGGATAAGTCGATCGGCTCCTGGTAATGCCTACATTCTAGAAACCCTCGAAGGAATTGAATTTCCCAGAGCATTAAACGGCAAATATTTAAAGAAGTACTACCCCAGTATATGGGTCGATGCATAAAAGTTTAGGTGCCGATAACACTCCTATCGGCTGGAGCCAAATGCTTGGGGACAGAACTTGGTGTTTCAAAAGTTTAGGCGCCGATAACAGTCCTATCGGCTAGACTAAAAGTTGAGGAAGCAGGAAAGCGTAGATACAATGCCGATGGAAACTCTATGTGTTAAGCAGCGACTGGATAGCCGATATAGCACGTAGCCGAATTTGGTTGGCTGCTTCTATCTCCTTGATGTCATCATCGGCAGAACCTTCTATCGGCTTTAGCTTCTTCTTCAGTTGGAGTGCCTTGCGACCATGAACATTTTGCTCGTGCTCAAGAAGCCTGATGGTCTCTGGTAATTGGTTCTCTTCCTGTTGGGCTTGGGATAAGGCGTTCTCCACTTCCTTGAGTTCCGCCAACAGGGATTCTCTTCTTCCCGATAGATCGGATATCTTCTGCTTCAGCGCATCTCCTGAAGATTTCAGGATACCGATGTTCTTGTGCTTCTCATCGGTCAGGAGTTTCTCTTTCCTCATTTCATCGGAGAGTTGAGTTTGAGCGGCTCTATCGGCAAGACGCCGAGAAGCTCTCTGGTACTGCAGCTGGCGACTCTCCAGATGAGCGGCTTGGAACAGGATTTCTTCGACGTCGGCTGGGATTTGGCCTCTGAGAGTTCTGAACAGGGTCTTGGTAGGGTCGGAGTCATCGACCAAATGCGCTGTATCCTGGTGAAGGAGAACTGACAATTCTTCCAGCCTGGCCCTGGTCTCTGCCGATGTAATGCCAACTGTCTGGGAAGAACTTGCTTCTTCGCCTTCTTCTTCAGAGAGATCGATGGCAAAGGAAAACAGGCTATCAGGAGAATCTTGTTCCTGGGAGGGAAAGCAAGGTTAGCTCATATTCGGAGAATCGGCAAATGGTGCTGGCGGTAAACAGTGACTTACTTGCTTCAAGGCGATCTCTTGCCTTGGACTGGGAGGTGCTGACGGAGCTGCGGACTGACCGGCCAAAGATGCCGATGGAACTGCAGGTTGATCGGCTAAGGTTGCCGATGGGACGATATCGATTGAAAGAAGACAAGAAAGGTTATGAGATTAAATGAGAATGAGTTCATCGGCAACGGTATTGTTAAAGTATGTTACCTGGAGGGGGAACAACGGTTGTCTGAATCGGGAGAGCCGCCGGTGATATAATTAGACCCACCGGACCAGTTGCTTGTTCACCCACATCGACTGATGTACTTTCTGTTTGAGGCTCTTCCTGCTGGGATTCTTCCATCTGTGGTGCATCCTGCATTGGTTGGGGAGATGGCACTTGCTGTGTCTGGACTTCTGGAGAAGAAGGAGAAGACTCTACTGGGATTGGAGATACCGGAGGAGGAGGGGGAGCTGCCACTTTTTGGCGTTTCGTTTTGGCCCTGGTGCTCTTGACACCCTTCCTCTTTGGCTGGCTGGACTGGGTGGCATCGGCACCTTGAAGTGTGACCTTTGCCGATGCACTAGTTTGCTGCAATAACGAACAAGGGTTTGTAAGTATAAATAAAGCCGATATAAAGATAGTCAGCGTAAAAGATAAAGATTTGACAAATTGCCTTGAAAGCCCGCGCCAGAGTAGGAGCAGCTACCGTTGGTGATGTCTGGGTTCTCCTGGTAGTAACTTTCCTGAGGCGCGCACCCCGATGCACGATGGAAGCCAGAGTGGGAGCATTGTGGCCGATTGAGGAAATCGGGCCTGATGGAAACAAGTCAATCGGCTTGCCACTCCTGCTAACCAATGGAGGAATATTGTCAACCTGCAAAAGGAATACAAGGGTAAGCTGCCGATAGAAGTAATAGTGAGAAAATGAAACGTTAGTTTGAGTTACTTACAGTGTCATCGGGAACTTCGTATTCGGGGTCAATCATGCCGCGGTATGAAAGTGCCAATCTGCAGAATAGATGCTCTTTCCATTCTGCCCACCATAACTTGTATGCCTGAGTGATAAAAGCAGCCGGAACCCATTCTGACAGATCTACATCTACATCGGCGTTTGGTGGTAGTTGGGCTACTCGAGTCCACTCAAGAAGGTTGTTGATGGTTTCTCTGGGTTTTATTACATCGGCATAAGGAAGTGCAATCGGCAACTGGCCGAAAGCTAACTGGCGAGCTAATGCCGATGGATTGTAAAATTCGTAAGTCTGGGGAGAAGTTTTCGTGCTACCGAAGAAATTCACTGGAATGGCTCTGGGAGTCACAATTGCCATCATCGCCTCATTGTCCCTGTCGAGAGCTTCATCAAATGGATTGAAGGTCAGAGGGAGCATGCTATCTGTGTCATCATAAGCCAGCCATGGTCGTTCATCTCTGGCCAGACCCTCATACAGAGTCTCGAAGAATCGGCCGATCTGATCCGGATTGTTCCCTGAACCGGGTAAGACTATAACGGCTTCGCCAAAGTTCAAGGGGGCACGCGTTGCCGATTCCTCTTCACCCAACACATGATTTTCGGCTATATCTCTTGGGAAGTGCTGTGAGAACAAGTTGAAATCAAGGCGCTTATGCAGGTGCAGATTGAGCCACATATTAATAAACCACCAGGGGCCTCCCAAGTTGCCGATGGATTGGCCAAGCAGGAGTTTCTGGGCTACCTGATGAAGAAGGTGGTAAACAGCGCTGAGCAAATATCGGCCGAGAGGAAATTGGCCACCGTTAGCCAGTCTTTCTGCTGCCGATAGATAGACAGAAGTCGGTCCTGCCGATCGACCACAGAATACAAACTTGTCCAGCCACATGTTCAGAAAGGTGGTTTGCTCCTTTATGGTGACAGGCCCTCTCCCGCGGTACTTCTGGATGTACCCTGACCAACCGCCGATAGCGCGAGTCTCCACTTTGGCACTGGGGGCAGTATCAAAAAAGTGGGTGCTATCGGCAGAAGATATATCTAGCCCAGTGAGCATGGCTACATCGGCAAGGGTAGGAGAAGCAGGGCCGTGGCCAAAAACAAAAGCATTGAGAGTGTCTGACCAAAAGTAGGATGCAGCTATCAGCAGTGACTCGTTCCTCTGCATATCGGCAATGGATAGCCTAATGCATTGGGCTAGCTTCCTCTCACCCCACTGGACTTCATAAGAATTGCTGACCCTCAAGAACCAGTCTTTCCACCCTACGGTAGGGCTGGGCCAAGAGCGAAAAGTGTCTTTCCATAGATCTACAGAAAAGTTTTCAGCCCTAAAGGGGATTCTATTGGTTTCTGCGTTGATAAGATTGGTTGGATCTGAATCCCCTAGAGGACCGAGATATTGAAGGTGTGGTTGATCGGTGGGGATGACAATTTTATTGAACAACTCCTAGTGATTTTGGGGGAATAAAAATACAAAGAAAAAGGAAAAGGGGAATATTCAGTAAGATGAATCGCGGATGAATAGGAATATACACAGAAGATGAGATGGAAGTCTGACCTCAGGGACGACGAAGCCAATGGCCATCTTGTCGTGAAGAGGATGTTGGAGGGCACCGGAGTTGATGAAGAGGAGTGCTTGTCGGAGATCTTGAAGGTTGTAAATGGCGCCGCCGCTGGAAAAGCAAAGTTGGATAGTAGAATGGTGTAATGGGGGAGGAGTACCCAAGAAGGAACTATTTATAGGACAAGATGGGCAAGGGCAAATCCGACTTATCTCTTTGCCGCATCCGAGAAGCCCGAGGGTATTCAGGTGGATATGGTAACTGTTCGCACGGTAATCCAGGGATTGTGCAGGTGATTTGACGGGAAGCGGTCATTATCTGAAGATATTTTACTGTGCGAGATCTCCTGGTCGGTCCATCGGCGATATTCTATAACGGTCATCTTGCCGATGGGCGGATAGAGGGGAGGTAACTGTTTTTGCGAATATCCTGGTCAGAGCATCGGCAGATCTTTGTAACGGTATTGTTGCCGATGTACGACCAAGAAAGATGCCCGTTTATGAAGTTGGGGATTTCGAGGAATCTGCGGAGGATTAGGATCAGAGTTGTCCAGATTGAGGTTGTCGGTTACTAGATTAGGAGCATTAATTGCGGAGAAGGCATCATTACTGCAGAGAATTTCGGAGCATTAATAGTTTTATACTCCGAAACTGGGGGGCATGTGTTGACACCATTTTTGGGCACGTGTCTAGGATGGCAGGATAGGGTGGCAGTACGATGCGGGTTGCTGATGAGGATGGTTGCCGATGAGGGAGAGGTTGAATGTGACTAAGTCTACAGGCAGTAATATGGTGCCGATGGCTAGATAAAAAAGGTCTGCCGATGACTATGGCAAGGGGATTGCCGATGATGCGAAGGAGGAGTCCGGAAGCTGCCAGTTGTCATGTGGAGGAGTTTCGGTTTGTCACGAAGGATAGTTTTATTATTTCCTTAATTATTTGCATCGTTTTGTATACAGATTCCGTGTAATTTGGAATTCGAATTCTAATCGTGTCTGGTTGTAGCTCTTTGAGCAGGGTATAAATATAAACCCTAGGACCTTGTAATAATAAATCAAGAAATCAATCAAACACACGTTTTTACTCATATTCCAGCATCTACTTTTCGACGACTTCGTCATACTTTTTTCTTTTTATTACGAGTTCTTAGGAATTCGTCGACTTAAGCTCGGCGTGTTCTCGAGTTCCGCGTGAGTACCTCTTAGCCGTGACATCCGGGCGCATCGCTGTTGTCAGGACTAAAGTATTCGAGTTATCACCTTTGCCGATAGCAAGGTCAAATCGGCTGGCACGCCTTAACGTTTGAATCGGGTATTAGCCCTTTGTGTTTGCAGATCAGTTTTGCATCAACACACTCAAAGCACTTCTTTTAGTTCCTCGTCCATCAAGCAATCTCTACAAACTTTTCGGAAATTTTTCCATCTTCTGTTCTCACTTTTCTCTGAGCATGATCTAATTTTTAGATGCTCTAAACAATCTTATCATGAGCTCGAAAAACTTTATTCGGGTTCCCCATGTTCTATAATATCTCTGAGAATTTTTCCTGAATTTTCGGAGCTTTTCGGAGTATTTTTCGTGACTTAACTACTAATTCTAAACTTTTCTAGAATTATTTTATCAATGAAAATAATTAATTCCGAAAATAATAAATCTCTTATTATTTTTTCCAACGTCAAAGCCCATAATAAATCCCAAAAACCATGTAGTTATTTACTAATGGGCTTTAATAATTAATTAGGCCTATTAGTAAAGATGAAGGTTGCAAATCAATTAGTACCATATCGCTAGTTGACGTGGAGGTGGGGAGTTTTTCTCCCTATATATATGTACTAACCCCTTAGACAAAGCACATCAAAGACTATTATATGGGAAGCCTCTAATTTGAGAATTCCTAAGGTAGTAAAATAAAATTATATTTTCTTCTCTACAACGTGATCGCCATCGTCTCGCCTATACACGACATCTACGAGCGGTCGGCTGCTCCGGCGTTGCTGTAGCTCCAACAAAGTGTCGCTGTCGGTGAACCTGCTCCCTGTCCACCAACGTAAGCCCCAATCACTTTGCCTTTCAGTTTGGAAAACGCAAACAGCTCGGTTTTAGATTAAAAATACGTTTTCACTATTTACAGAATTACCACTGACTTTCTTTTGGCCATTAAATATTCATCTTAACTCCGTTCTGACCCATTCAAATTGTGTTGGATTCGTATTAATGAGATCTACATGTTAGTAACACTGTTTTCTCAGTTTAAAACTTTTTATTTTCGTGACCCTAATTAATTAATTATTTTTCTAAAGGAAATCTTAGAAAATTCATAACTTTTCCGTTTTAGCTCTGATTTTCGTGATCTTTACGTTTGTGTGATCGTAGCGATGTGTAGAATCTTTTTATAAACTTTTCATACTATTTTTATATGATTGGTGTACTGTTCTAATTGTAGCCTTGTTTGCTTCGTGTATGTTTGTTGTCGTATGTTTGTGATCGTTGATCGGAATTAGTCGGTGAGCAATTCGTGGTGATCAAGAGTGCTTCAGTGATCAAGATCAGAGCCTTGGCAACTAGTAAGACCAGCAGGATCAACAAGAGCATTTGGATTAAGGCAAGTATAGCATTTGGGTTTTATTTCTGTGACCATGATCTTGTGACTTGATTAATGTTTAAGCAACAAATGATAAAAATGACTTTTTAGCAACTTGATGATTTGTGTGTACGTGATCATCCGGGACAACAGTGCAACCATGAGGGCTATAATAGCTCTGGCTTTAGCTCAGTATGAAGACCTTTTCTAGCTTGTTAGAGGTTACCCGAAAGGGCGGAGGGGCTGAACCGACACGGGTATAGTGTGAGCCCCTATCCCTATGTGTATAGGCTGCGTGTCATTGTGCCATTCGGAAGGGGGGGTATCTATATCTGCTCGCGAAGGAAACCTTACGGCCCTAACATGTTAGACGAACTTTTGAAAGGCTTCATAGTGATCCCTGCCGACCTTCCTTGGAAGTGGGTTAAGAGGCTGATCACCTCGGGCGAAAGGGTAAATCATGACTCATGGGTAAAGATGTACAACCTCTGCAGAGTGTTAAAAACTAGTATACTAGCCGATCTCACGGTCAGGAGCGGCCTTGGGGACATCTACATTAAGGGTGATGAATCTTGTGTGTTAAATATGCTCATTGTTTATTGTTTAATGCTCTACATTATTTATGTCACATTGATCATGAGATTGTTGGCTATACAATCTAGTTGCTATACTTGTGGAGTTCGACATGGACTCACTCTTGCTATTTCCCCCACACCTCAGGAAGAGTTTAGGCTTGTGATCAACCAGTCAGTTGGATCCTGTAGAGTGGAGTTAATACCCGAAGTTGGAGTTGTCTATCCGCTGTTTGCTATTAAAGGTTATCTCTTTTATATTAAGTACGTTATATATTTATGTATTGTCTTTTGATATTACCCCTTATTTGTAGCTATATGTGAGATTTGGTTTCTAAGACTTACATATGGTGCATATCTGGTTTTGTCCTTAAAATTGGGTATTACAAAGTGGTATTAAAGCAATGCTGACTGTAGGACGTAAGCCTAGTTAGTAATTAGCCATCATAAGGTTTTAAAATTGTTATAACATACTTGTTCTATAATCCTTGGTATTTTCATCCATATTATATCCCTATCCTTGCTATTTGTCTCTACCTTGTTGCTTATTTTAAAAGTCTTTGTTCTCATCTTCACTCCTTGATTTGATAGCCTTTTAGAATCTTCTCTTACCACCTGCTTACGTAGTTGAAAGAAAATTTTAAGATCTTTACCCTTAATATGAAGAGAACGATAGTATCGCAAGTTGACTTGTTTGACGTGTGAACCTTTAATGCTTAGTTGGTTTGTTATTATGTTTATGCTTGATTTGGATCTTTGTAATGAGTGAAATGATTTTGTGGAATTCCCCACAATATCATTTAGTTTATAGGTCTAAGGCATAAGGAGTAATGACATAAGTAGTTGGGTTTGGTTATATCCTGTCTCTATCTCTTGCTGATTTTTGGAGCAGTTTGAAATAATTCTGGTGTATCTCAAGTTCTGATTGTGCAATGTTTATCAAAATTTTTTGGGAATAACTAGACTTCAAGATCTTTCTCTGACCGCAAGAATCACTATCATCGCTATTATGGTTTGGAAGTTACAAAAATCACAAGATGATACAGATGTGCTGTCAAGAATCTGGACCAGTTTCGGTTGCCTACTGTTTAAGACAAATGTAACTATAGAATTTGGAAAAGTGTTCTATAGACAAGTTGTAGACAATTTGCTAAGATTTCCAATAGTATAAGACGGAACTTATTCAGATAAGTATAACCTGAGATATGACATTTACACTTGGATGTTTCTGTTCTGTTTCAAAATCTGGACAGATCTGGTATTTCCTATTTTCAGCCAAGTTAAAGACAGAATCTGGGAGAATGTGGTATACAAAAGTTGTAGAGGATTTCCTAAGCTTTTCAAAAATGTATGGATCATCTCCAGATGAGTTAAGTAGCTTGAGATATAACTTCGGTAAATTACTTCACCTTTGCTGAGACATTATCAGGATGGATAATATGTTTGGCTATTTTACCTAAGTTTAAAGACAGAATCTAACGAGGTCTTCTACATGAAAGTTGTAGGGAATTTCATAAGTTTTCTAACAGTATAATCTACAACTCTATTGGATTCACAGAATAAGAGTTATGTCTATTTTACTACTCTGGTGTTTTTCATATCATGAGAAAGTTTCAGGATATTTGTTCTTCTCTTACACATAAGTGCCTCGGGATGTCAGAAGTTCTCAATGTTAGTTAAATTGGCTGGGAAACATGCGAGCTATCTTTCTTGTGTGCCCTAGTTGACCCTTTTAAGGGGGGTAGCTTAAATAAAGAAGTTACAAGAGAAGAAGTGGTTAATGACTGGAACATCTACAAGGACATCAAGTGCTTGGTATGTTGGTTTGTTTCAAGATATCATTCCATTTGGAGTGTGCTAATACCAATGGAGGTTTATGTTATTACTGATAGTCATGGATTAAGAGTTGTGTATGAGGATCAGATGACACCAAAGTCTACAAAGTCATATATACAATAGGAGAGTGAAACAACTTGACCGTGATAAAGGTACCAATAATTGGAACTTAGTGATGAAAGTAACCTTAGATTAAGCGACTTGGTACAAGAAATTTAAAAGACTATGATGTGTAGCATCTAAAAAGTATAGGAGAATTAATCCCTAATGTCCCCCAACCAACCTCGTCTTAAGGGGGGTAGTATCTTAATATCACTGAAAGATGCATTTTGAACTATCATGAAGTGATAACTGTCGTCTGAGATATCTTATGGTTATGTGCACACAAAGGAGTGATCTATGCTACCCAGTGGAAAATTTTCTTAACTGCACCATGAGGGAAAAAAATCGAGTATCAGGGTGGTCCACTCCTACCCGAGTAGGCATATCCATGCTAAGTTATCATGTCCTTGAGTTGTATAAGACAAAAGGTTCGTAGTTAAGATGGACCTTGAACAATTATGAATAATAGACATTTTATGGAAGTTTTTTTAACAAGTTGTGATTCCAAGACATGAGTGTTTGCCTTTGGAGTGCAAGTGGTGAAGTTTAAATAGTTATCAGTATCTTTTCTTTTTTCTCTTTTGGAATCCATGTCTCTTCCGAATCTCGAGGACGAGATTCATTTTAAGGGGGTAGAATTGTAACACCCTAAAATTTACTCCTTTTGAAATATAGATAAAATTATTTAATTTTATATTTTTCTGCTCATGAAAATATAGGAAAAATAATATATTTTTTTAAAATTAAAATTTATCATAAGGCTTAGCAATATTATTATGCATACATGCTGGTGCATATGTTTTGATGTGATGCTTGTTGCTCCTTTATGTGTTGAGTGAGCAAAGTTTTTAAAATGCGTTTAGTAGATCGATCTTCCTTGTTGACCACTACGTCTTTATCTTTATCTTTATCAACAAAATTTTTTGTTTCTCAACTCAAGTTTTTATTAGGAGCTTCCTAAAATCTTTTCTTTGTCACTCAAAGCACTTCTTTTAGTTCCTCGTCCATCAAGCAATCTCTACAAACTTTTCGGAAATTTTTCCATCTTCTGTTCTCACTTTTCTCTGAGCATGATCTAATTGTTAGATGCTCTAAACAATCTTATCATGAGCTCGAAAAACTTTATTCGGGTTCCCCATGTTCTATAATGTCTCTGAGAATTTTTTCCGAATTTTCGGAGCTTTTCGGAGTATTTTTCGTGGCTTAACTACTAATTCTAAACTTTTCTAGAATTATTTTATCAATGAAAATAATTAATTCCGAAAATAATAAATCTCTTATTATTTTTTCCAACGTCAAAGCCCATAATAAATCCCAAAGACCATGTAGTTATTTACTAATGGGCTTTAATAATTAATGAGGCCTATTAGTAAAGATGAAGGTTGCAAATCAATTAGTACCATATCGCTAGTTGACGTGGAGGTGAGGAGTTTTTCTCCCTATATATATGTACCAACCCCTTAGGCAAAGCACATAAAAAACTATCATATGGGAAGCCTCTAATTTGAGAATTCCTAAGGTAGTAAAATAAAAATTATATTTTCTTCTCTACAACGTGATCGCCATCGTCTCGCCTATACACGACATCTACGAGCGGTCGGCTGCTCCGGCGTTGCTGTAGCTCCAAGAAAGCGTCGCTGCCGGTGAACCTGCTCTCTGTCCACCAACGTAAGCTCCAATCACTTTGTCTTTCAGTTTGGAAAACGCAAACAGCTCGGTTTTAGATTAAAAATACGTTTTCACTATTTATTGAATTGCCACTGATTTTCTTTTGGCCATAAAATATTCATCTTAACTCCGTTCTGACCCATTCAAATTGTGTTGGATTCGTATTAATGAGATCTACATGTTAGTAACACTGTTTTCTCAGTTTAAAACTTTTTATTTTCGTGACCCTAATTAATTAATTATTTTTCTAAAGGAAATCTTAGAAAATTCATAACTTTTCCGTTTTAGCTCCGATTTTCGTGATCTTTACGTTTGTGTGATCGTAGCGATGTGTAGAATCTTTTTATAAACTTTTCATACTATTTTTATATGATTGGTGTACTGTTCTAATTGTAGCCTTGTTTGCTTCGTGTATGTTTGTTGTCGTATGTTTGTGATCGATGATCGGAATTAGTCGGTGAGCAATTCGTGGTGATCAAGAGTGCTTCAGTGATCAAGATCAGAGCCTTGGCAACTAGTAAGACCAGCAGGATCAACAAGAGCATTTGGATTAAGGCAAGTATAGCATTTGGGTTTTATTTCTGTGACCATGATCTTGTGACTTGATTTATGTTTAAGCAACAAATGATAAAAATAACTTTTTAGCAACTTGATGATTTGTCTGTACGTGATCATCCGGGACAACAGTGCAACCATGAGGGCTATAATGGCTCTGGCTTTAGCTCAGTATGAAGACCTTTTCTAGCTTGTTAGAGGTTACCCGAAAGGGCGGAGGGGCTGAACCGACACGGGTATAGTGCGAGCCCCTGTCCCTATGTGTATAGGCTGCGCGTCATTGTGCCATTCGAAAGGGGGTATCTATATCTGCTCGCGAAGGAAACCTTACGGCCCTAACATGTTAGACGAACTTTTGAAAGGCTTCATAGTGATCGCTGCCGACCTTCCTTGGAAGTGGGTTAAGAGGCTGATCACCTCGGGCGAAAGGGTAAATCATGACTCATGGGTAAATATGTACAACCTCTGCATAGTGTTAAAAACTAGTATACTAGCCGAGCTCACTGTCAGGAGCGGCCTTGGGGCCATCTACATTAAGGGTGATGAATCTTGTGTGTTAAATATGATTATTGTTTATTGTTTAATGCTCTACATTATTTATATCACATTGATCATGAGATTGTTGGCTATACAATCTAGTTGCTATACTTGTGGAGTTCGACATGGACTCACTCTTGCTATTTCCCCCACACCTCATGAAGAGTTTAGGCTTGTGATTAACCAGTCAGTTGGATCCTGTAGAGTGGAGTTAATACCCGAAGTTGGAGTTGTCTATCCGCTGTTTGCTATTAATGGTTATCTCTTTTATATTAAGTACGTTATATATTTATGCAT
The DNA here is from genome assembly GCF_000003195.3 of Sorghum bicolor. Lineage (NCBI taxonomy): Eukaryota > Viridiplantae > Streptophyta > Magnoliopsida > Poales > Poaceae > Sorghum > Sorghum bicolor. Next base: position 9,550,652 of record NC_012877.2, read on the forward strand.
TGTCTTTTGATATTACCCCTTATTTGTAGCTATATGTGAGATTTGGTTTCTAAGACTCACATATGGTGCATATCTGATTTTATTCTTAAAATCGGGTATTACAATACTATACAATCCTCTATTCGCAATTCCCGCAGCAATGCGTGGAGTATGCTCCTAGTATAGATAAAAGAAATAACCAATTGCATAATTTACCTGTAATTTACGAGATAAATCTTTTAAAACTTGTTGATTTATGTTTAAATAATAATTTCTAAATATAAATGGAAATATTATATTAACTAAACTTAAAATGATTTTGTAAAGTAAGATCTAATTTTTAGATTTTACCACTGTAACATTTTTGTTTTTATTTGACAAATATTATGGCTTCTCTTTGAGAGTGAACCGTGGCTTGCTAGAGCCGTGTTTAGTTTCTGAAGGAAAAAATTTCGCGACATTACAGCATTTTTGTTTGTTTGTGATAATTATTGTCCAATTATGGACTAACAAGGCTCAAAAGATTCGTCTCATAAATTTTGAGCAAACTATGCAATTAGTTTTTATTTTTATCTATATTTAATACTCTATGTATGCGTCTAAAAATTCGATTTGACAGAAAATCTTCAAAAATTTTAGGTTTTGGAGTGGGGCCTTGTTTAGTTCACCCAAAAAGCCAAAAACTTTTCAAGATTCCCCGTCATATCGAATCTTGCGGCATATACATGAAGCATTAAATATAGACGAAAACAAAAACTAATTGCACAGTTTACCTGTAAATCACGAGACGAATCTTTTGAGTCTAGTTAGTCTATAATTGGACAATATTTATCAAATAAAAAAATCTAAGTTACCTCAACCTAAAATTTTTTGAGAACAAGGCCTGGGAGTAACAAGGCCCTAGGATCCTGTTTAGATTGGAGATGAAAAAATTTTGAGTGTTACAACGGATGTATGGAAAGGATGTCGGGAGGGGCTTTTAAAAACTAATAAAAAACAAATTACATAGCTCATCTAGAAACTGCAAGACAAATATATTAAGCATAATTAATCTGTCATTAGCACATGTGGGTTACTGTAGTATTTAAGGCTAATCATGGACTAACTAGGCTTAAAAGATTCGTCTCGCGATTTTCAACCAAACGGTGTAATTAATTTATATTTTTATCTACATTTAATATTTTATACATGTCAAAGATTCGATGGGATGGATGAAAACTTTTTGAGTGGCGAACTAAATAGGGCCAAAGTGAAATCCACCGTCACCACGCCCTTGGTCTTATAACGAGTGGAATGCCAAAGTACGAGAACAGACAGGAATAGAATGAACTCGGTGTTTCTTTATTCATTGATCATGGGTATTTATACAAGTCGGAGGGGGAGAGGAAACTCTCCCCCAAGTAAGCTCGAGCCCACGATGAGTCGTAGGTGATATCACGGAGGTGGAACTGGTCTCCCCCGGTACGTGCGTAGTCGTGGGTGGTATCCGTAGGCGGTCGTGGGGGACGTCGTAGTTAGGATAGATCTCCCATAAGAGGATCCGAGGAGATGAGATCACCCCGGATAAAATATCTGTAATACTCCCCCTTGATCGAATCACTTCTTGAGATCAATGAATCGTATTGCTCCTCCAAAAATTCCTGTAGGATAAAAAACGAGGAAAAATACGTGTGTATATGTGCTATAGTAAAACTCCTTAAAACCGCTTGGAAAAAGAAGGAGAAAGTTATAGCACTTAATGATTGCCTCATTGTAAACTAATATGAGAAAACCTTTGCAGGAGAAAACTCATGTTGTAGTTTATAGGACAATATGTGTCTTTGATACTCCTTTAAAAACCCCTGTGGGGAAAACAAGGAATATGACACTCTTGTGTTAATATTATCTCATTAAAAACTCCTTATGAGAAACCTTGTGAGGAAAAACTCATAGAGAGAAAAGAGTATAATATGACGGTGTAGACAAGCCAATGTCTAGGGGATTTCTCCCCCTGAACTTTGCAAATCCCTAAGTTGTCGCATACCAATTCCTTTGACACATTTTTCAAATGAGGAAGTTGGTAGGGACTTAGTGAATAGATCAGTGAGATTGTTGCATGATTTGGTTTTCAAGATATCAATCTCTCCTTTTTGATGTAATTCATGAGGATAGAACAACTTTGGAGAGATGTGTTTGTTGATATTGCTCTTGATATAGCCTGTCTCCATCTGTGTAACACAAGCCGCATTATCTTCACAGATAATGGTTGGAGTTGTGATAGCTTTAAGACCACACGACTACTGTATGTGGTTGATCATTCTGTGAAGCCAAACGCATTCACGTGAGGCCTCATATAGTGCGACTATTTCATAATGATTCGTGGACGTTGTTGCCAAGGTTTGCTTGGATGATGTCCATGATATGGCGGTTCCATTTTGTAAGAATACGAAACCGGTTTGTGATCTGTCATTATGGGGGTCTGATTGATATCCAGCATCGGTGTATCCTATCATCTTAGAATTTGTTCCTCTTTGTAAGAATAATCCGAGATCCCTTGTGCCATTAACATATCTGAGGATCTATTTTACTCATGTCCAATGTCTCTTGGTAGGAGCGGCACTGTGCCTTGCTAGCAAATTCACTGCGAAAGCAATGTCAGGCCTGGTGCTATTGGCAAGGTACATCAGTGCTCCAATGGCACTAAGGTATGGGACATGAGGTCCTAGGATTTCCTCCCCCTCATATTGTGGTCTGAATGGATCAGTGTTTAGTCCTAAAGACCGAACGACCATAGGGATTTTGGAAGGATATGCTTTGTCCATATTGAATCTCTCTAATACTTTCTGGACATATGCAGATTGATGCACAAAGATTCCAATTGAAAGATGCTCAAGCTGTAGGCCTAAGCAGAATTTGGTTTTACCCAAATCCTTCAACTCGAACTCTGTCTTAAGATGTTTGCATGCCTCATCAATATCTTGTTTGTGGCCAATGATATTTAAATCATCAACATACACCGATATGATGCAGAATCCCGTTTGGGATTTCTTGATGAAGACACATGGGCAATCATCACTGTTAGAGTAGCCCTTCTACAGAAGGTACTCACTGAGTCGGTTATACCACATTCTTCCCGACTGCTTTAAGCCATAGAGTGATTTCTGTAGCTTTACACAATACATGTTGTGATTTGCGTTTTGATTCGGTATTGGGATTCCGTTAGGAACCTTCATGTATATGTCCGAATCGAGTGACCCATAGAGATATGCAGGCACTATATCCATCAACTGCATAGATAGATGATTTTGTACAGCTAGAGAGATTAAGTATCAGAATGTTATTCCACCCATGACTGGAGAGTATGTTTCATTGAAGTCAATGTCGGGTCTCTGTGCGAACCCTTGTGCTACAAGCCTCGCTTTGTATCTCACCACCTCATTGTTCTCGTTCCGCTTTCGGACGAAAACTCACTTGAATCCCACAAGGAATACTTGTGGAGGTGTAGGTATTACTTGTGAGAATACCTGTCTTTTTGTGAGCGAGGATATTTCTGCTTGGATTGCATCCTTCCATTGGTTCCAGTCCGAGCGCGTTTTGCACTCTGCCATGGTCTTAGGATCTGGATCATTTTGAAGGATTTCGGCAATCATTGCGGAGAAATATGAGTCGACAATTGTAGTCTTTCTATCAAATGACTCTCCAGTTTCTGCATAGTTGATGGAAATTTCATGGACCCTTTCCGATGCATCATCATTTCCCAAGATGGTCGCATCAGGGTATTCCGATGTCCCAGCATCAGTAATTGAGTGCACTGTTGATGTGGGATGTGAAGGTTGAACCTCCACTAGGTGTTTCTCAACATGAGGTTGAGCTGCATTTACTAGATCAGAAGATTTTGTCTTCTGTTTCCTTTGCTTGCTAGAAGCTGTATCTGTGGAGATAGTCGTACTTCTCCCCCTCTTACTAGGGAGTTGAGTAGTTTTGTTTGGTACCTCTACTCTTTCCGCTGCATTTCTCGCTAGATTATAGGATTTTGTAACACCCTTATAATCAGTAAATGCGTCTGGCACGTTGTTTGCAATGTGTTGCAAATTTATGATTTTCTGAACTTGGAGTTTAGATTTTGAAGTACGTGGATCTAAGTTGGGTATGTCTGGGGCATCCCAATTGATTTCCTGTCATTGTTTGTGATGTGGTAAGTCTCTCCCTAATGTCGGAAAATGATCTTCATTGAAGATACAATCAGCGTACCGGGCCGTAAAGAGGTCCCCTGTGGTGGGCTCCAGATACTTTATAATCGACGGAGATTTGTATCCCACATAGATCCCTAGTTTTCTATAGGGGCCCATTGTTGTACGCTTCGGTGGTGAGATCGGTACGTATGCAGCGCAACCGAACTTTCGCAGATGGGAAATGCTTGGGGATTTCCATGTACTAGTTGCAACGGGAACGTTGCATGGTATGCAGTTGGTCGCAATTGAATCAGTTCAGCAGCGTGTAAGACTGCATGACCCCAACATGAGGTTGGTAGATTGCAATTCTGCAATAGTGGTCTAGCAATGAGCTTGATTCTTTTGATGAGAGACTCGGCTAACCCATTTTGTGTGTAGACATATGGGACAGAATGTTGTACTTGTATTCCTAAGCCCATACAATAGTCATTAAAGGCACGAGAGGAAAATTCAGCAGCGTTATCCATCCTAATGGATTTTATTTGATGTTCAGGATGTTGCGCTTTGAGTTTGATAACTTGCGCAATTATTTTGGCAAAAGCATGGTTTCGTGTCGATAGCAGAGACACATGAGACCATCGTGTGGATGCGTCTATTAGAACCATGAAGTCCCTGAACGGTCCCAATAAAGGATTTATCGGACCACATATATCCCCTTGAATGCGTTCAAGGAAGTTGAGTGGGTCAACTTTTATTTTGAGGGAAGAGGGCCTCAAAATTAATTTCCCTCTTGCACATGCGGTGCAAGTATAATCTGAGGATTGGGGAAATTTTGTATTGGTTAGCAAGTGACCAACAGAATTGCTAGTAATTTTTCTCATCATCCCTATGCCAGGGTGACCAAGGCGATCATACTAAGTTTGGAATGCATTGACATTCTAAAAAATTACTTTGTACACAACATGTTGTACGAGTTTTATGTATGAATAGTACAATCTAGACGAAGTTGAGGGAATTCTTTCGAGAGTATCTCTGCCATATCCGTTATCCTTTGTAATGAGGAGGAACTCCTCATTATTTTGGTGATGGGTTTCGATATGATACCCATTTTTGCGGATATCTCTATAACTCAATAAGGTACGAGTTGAATCAGGATACAGAAGTGCATCCTCGATTGTAATCGTTGTACCCATAGGGAGCGTAATAATGGCTCTACCAGAGCCTGCTATTACGGCATCACGTCCAGCGATTGTTAAAACATTTCCTTTGCTCTTTGTGAGAGTTTGGAAATATTTTATTTTCCTGAGTATAGAGTTAGTGGTGCCACTGTCCACTAGGCACATTTCCTCATCCATCGGATTGACTCCCGTACAATCTATGAAAATAGAGAATAAAATAGAGAATGAAATTCTCAACATGAATATATATGAAATATAAACATTTATTGATGTTAAATTGTGCATAAGTCAATGAACATCAAACAGAGTGCAGCAAAAACAAATTGTCAATTATTACAATCCCGAAGGTGAATGATAAAACTAAAATCTCAAATGACTATCCATCTAGTTGTAGTCACCGAATAGATCATCAGAAGTGTATTCGATGATCATGTCGTTGCTTGAGTCATGTGCCATGCCATTAGGTGGAAGAGGTGCCATTGTGTTGCTCCATCCCGCTGGGGCGGGGTTGGAACATCCTGGGGTTGCCAGATCGTTGAAGTGTGCTTCAGACGGTTATCCACCTTGGTTGGAGCATCCTTGGTTGGAGCGTCCTCGTCCCACGGAATGCAAGTATAGTTCCACAAGGTGCTTAGGGGTGTGGCATTTCTTAGTCGGGTGGTTGTAGCAACCACACTTTGTACAAGTTGAGGACTTGTCTTTTGACTTAGAGTTGTTGCCTTTGCCCTTAGCACTGTTGACGGTCCTTAATGCTCACATTTAACCATCAACTAATCACGGGAAAGGACTTATATGCAACCAACACCCAGACTTAGGGTTTTATCTGACAGAATTCCGCGAGTTTTGGTGTTTGTCTATTTCTATAGGGGGTTATCAGGAAATACGGAGTAAAGGCCCACACGTCAGATTTACATAGAGATATTAACGTGTGCAGTAATTTTCTATCATCTAGAAGACTCCAGAAGCCACGGGAACGAACGGGAGGCCGAGCGGGCCCAGGGGCAGGGCGCCCGCCGTCCCCATAGGGCGCCCGCCCAGCTACAAGAGCCAATCAGGCTCCGCCTCGTGGATTATGCTCCACCGACATAAAGGATTAAGGAAAACCGTGCGATTAAGGTCGGTTTGATCCGACGGCCCATATTCATTTGGAGGGGCTATATAAGCAGGCCCCCTGGCCCCTGGAGAACATATCTCTTCTACAGAATCAAAGCTAGGGTTTCAATTATTCATCCAAGTAGAGAGGATCCCTCTAGTTCATCTAGTTCTAGTTCTAGTTCATCTAGTTCTAGTTCTAGTTGTAATCTAGAAAATAGGGAGAGAGAAGAGGAGAGCGGAGGAGGAGCCGGATCTGTCGGATCTTCCTCAACACTGTACTTTTACAGCAACTAGTTCATTCTTCATCGTTCTCCAAGTTCTTCAATTCATAATTCCTGAGTTCTTTAATTACTTTTATTTACATTCAAGTTATTTATTGGATTCCCGCTTGCATCAAGTGCTCTAGTCTTTGCAACGCTATAGTAGTAATTAATAGATTAGACATGGTGTTTAGTCTTGCAATTACCTGGAATTACACCTAATCCTGCGGATTGTTGTGGTAGCCCTAGGGTAGTGACAACCCTAACGGACGACGTATTCCACCTCGTTCGGATCGGTGTTTGTAGGACCATAGTCAGAGCTTCCTAGCCCCATTCTCATCTCTTTCTGTGGTTAGTGTTCTGATGTCCCGAAATAAATAATCTTTAAACTAATTCTTGATTCTTAGATCAGCTAGAGAACTCTGAGGAAACTTCTCTTCCCACCAAAAATAATTATATAGTTATCCTTAGGCGATCTTGAATCTTAATTAGTACACTCACGTTCTCTGTGGAAAATCGATACTCTGGAATACTCCCGGGTGAAAGCTATTCGGTATCCGTGCGCTTGCGGATATATTTTTTTTGTTTGCGTTTAAAATACCCAACAAGCTTTCTGGCGCCGTTGCCGGGGAACGGTAGCTATGCTAGTTTCGAACCAAGTCGTCCGTGTATCCTTTTTCTTTTCTTTTACCACACTCACCTTACCACATGGATTTCACTCCTATCTATAAATTCTTTGCTCCAAAGGGCGAGTTATTAGAGCCACCACCATCATCACATCCAATTCTTACAGATGGCTACGATCTCGGCCCTGATCTAATAGCAATGATTCAGGAGCAACCCTTCTCTGGGCAAGTAGATGAAGATCCATACACCCACCTTAGAGAATTCGAGCAGTTGTGCTCTTGGCGATCTATTTTCGGCATGACACAAGAAACCCTTAAATGGAAATTATTTCTGTTCTCCCTTTTGGGAAGAGCAAAAAAGTGGTATGCTCATTCTGTAGGAGGCGTTAATGGAAACTGGGATGAACTTCGGGACAACTTTTGTCTCGCTTTCTTCCCACTTTTTCGAATCGCTGACCTTAGAATCGAAATTCTTACATTCAAACAAAGAGAGAAGGAAACCTTCGGAGCAGCTTGGGCTAGGTTCACAAGCCTTACCAATTCCGGTCCAAACCTTTCCCTGTCTGACCAAGTACTGTACTACCACTTTTATCGTGGTCTAAACAAGGAAGCTGCTCTTCACCTCGACATTGCTTCAGGAGGCTCATTCGTACACAAACTCATAGATGAGGGGAGAGCTATCCTAGAGAGAATCCTTCAAAATACCCCTTACACAAGCATTTATGATGAGTTTCCTGAAGAAGAAAAAGAAGTCGAGCCTGATCCTAAACCAAAAGATGAGGAACTTGCAACCGAGTTAGAAATTCCACCAGACCCATCTATTAATTTGGTTGTAGAGAAACCTCCTGATAAGGGAATGCAAAACCAACTAAGGGATGATGAACCACCACCTTTAGAGCATCCCTTTGAATTCGAGGAAGATCTTTTTGAAGATTATGGAAACACCTCGAATTTTCCTATCCAAACACGACCTCTAGTAGGGACCACTCAATCCATACCAAGAGTAGAATCTGTTGACATAGAACACATCAAAAGCCTTTCGGCTATTCTGAGTTATGAATGGCTAACAGAAGCAGAGTTGTCTCCTGAGGTAGCTCGGGTCATCACTCCTTCAACCATTCTTCTGTGCCAAATTAGAGGGTCCGCTAGGAAGGTCCACTACAATCCATATGTTGGGATAAATGTTATTTCCAAGGATTTAGCTGACACTCTTTATCCCAACGAGTCCATAACCCCATCTCAAAAACTTTTACAAAGTCCATCTGAATTAATTCTAGAAAGCCATGGAGTATTAAGGGCAGTTCCTGTTAGAATCAAGGACTCTAGAATATGTCTAGATTTTCACATTTTTGACATACCGGAGATTCCCCTCTTGATTGGCAGACCAATCATGAAACTTCTACAAGAACAACCACAACGAGGTCATTTAGACTTCAAGGTTTGGAATTCCACTATTGTTGTTCCTCTTGCTAGATCAATTAACACGATAGTGGAACCCAAACTTGAACCAGATCCTATTGAGGAGATCTTAATGCTGACTCAAGAGGAGATGGCCCAACCATTCTTTAATCATGAACACTTTGTTCAAGAAGAAGAAGAGTTGGTAGAACCCGTTGAGCTAGACAAAAATGAACAACCTTCACATCCTTCGATAGAGTTAAAACCTCTTCCTTCTGGCCTTAGATATGTCTTTTTGCACAACAACCCAAAAACTCCAGTAATTATCAGTGACAAGCTTTTCGATTATGAAACACAACAACTTGTCACTATTCTTGAAAGGCATAGATCAGCATTTGGCTACTCTCTCGAAGATCTCACGGGCATTAGTCCCATTCTCTGCACTCATCGTATCCCTATTGATCCCAATTTTACACCTTCCAGGGAACCACAACGGAGACTTAACAATGCTATGCGAGAGGTTGTTAAGAAAGAGGTCCTCAAACTCTATCGTGCTGGGATTATTTATCCTGTGCCACATAGTGAGTGGGTTAGCCCTGTCCAAGTAGTGCCAAAGAAAGGAGGAATGACAGTCGTTAGGAATGAGAAGAATGAACTCATCCCTCAACAAATTGTCACTAGGTGGCGTATGTGTATTGACTATCGAAAACTCAACAAGGCTACAAAGAAAGATCACTTTCCATTACCCTTCATTGATGAAATGTTGGAACGGCTTGCATACCACTCTTTCTTTTGTTTCCTTGATGGTTATTCTGGATATCACCAAATCCCAATCCACCCAGATGACCAAGAAAAGACTACCTTTACATGCCCGTATGGAACTTATGCATACCGACGAATGTCGTTCGGATTGTGCAATGCTCCAGCTTCTTTCCAATGGTGCATGATGTCTATTTTTTTGGACATGATTGAGAAGATCATGGAGGTTTTCATGGATGATTTTATCGTCTATGGCAAAACCTTCGATCATTGTTTGGAGAATTTAGATAGAGTCTTGCAGCTATGTGAAGAAAAGCACTTAATCCTGAACTGGGAGAAATGCCATTTTACGGTTCAGGAAGGAATAGTGCTAGGACAAAGTGTCCGAACGTGGTATAGAGGTGGACAAAGCAAAGATTGAAGTTATTGAAAAACTTCCACCTCCCATGAATGTGAAAGGAATCCGTAGCTTTTTGGGGCATGCAGGGTTCTATAGACGCTTTATCAAGAACTTCTCTCAAATTGCTAGACCCCTAACTAGTCTCCTAGCTAAGGATGCACCTTTTATCTTTAGTGATGAGTGTCATGAATCTTTTCAAACTCTTAAGAAAGCACTCATCTCAGCCCCGATTATCCAACCACCTGATTGGAATCTTCCTTTTGAGATTATGTGTGATGCTAGCGATTTTGCGGTTGGTGCCGTTTTAGGACAAACAAGGATAAAAAGCATTATGCCATATGCAAACGCTAGCAAAACCTTGTCTGGACCACAGCTCAATTACACTACAACTGAAAAAGAGCTTTTGGCTGTTGTCTTTGCTATAGACAAGTTTAGATCTTACTTAGTGGGGGCGAAGATAATCATCTATTCAGACCACGCTGCTCTCAAGTACCTCCTCACTAAGAAAGATGCTAAGCCTCGTCTAATTCGATGGATTCTTCTACTCCAAGACTTTGACATAGAAATCCGAGATAGGAAAGGAGTAGAGAATTCTATAGCCGACCACTTGTCTAGGCTTCAATATAAGGAAACACATGATGAGCTTCCCATAAATGACTACCTAAGGGATGGCACCCTGCTTAAGATAACACATGCAGATCCATGGTACGCAGACATCGTAAACTTTATAGTAAAAGGCTATGTCCCACCTGGTACAAACAAAAGAAAGTTGCTTCACGATAGTCGTTTCCACCTTTGGGATGAGCCATATCTTTTCCGAGTCTGTGCTGATGGACTCTTGAGAAGGTGTGTTCCTATGGCTGAGGCTACTCAAATTACGGAAAGATGCCATGCCTCGCCATATGGAGGATGTTGATGGTCCTTAAGTATCAAATTTAATTATCAAATAAATAAAGAAAAGGATCCAAATGAAATCAACATCCAGACTTAGGGTTTTATCTGACAGAATTCCACGGGTTTTGGTATTTGTCTATTTCTGTAGGGGGTTATCAGGAAATAAGGAAGAAAGGCCCACACGTCGGGATTACATAGAGATATTAACGTGCCACGCAATTATCTTACATCTAGAAGACTCTAGAAGCCACGGGAAGGAACCGGAGGCCGAACGGGGCCAGGCACTGGGCGCCCGCCCAGTTGACCTGGGCGCCCGCCCACCTCTAGAGTCTAATCAGGACTCTCTTTCGGGAAAGATCTCCACCGACCTAAAGGATCAAGGATAACCGTTCAATCTATGTCGGTTTGATCCAACGGCCCATATTCACTTGAAGGGACTATAAAACCAGACCCCCTAGCCCCTGGAGGAGAGAGCCTCTCAATCCTAATTCATTATTCTTAAGGGAGAAGAAGCCCCTGATCAAGATTACAGCCACCACATCAATTAGATATCTAGATTAGCATAGCTACATAGGATTAGAACTAGAAGGAGTTAATCTTCGATTGGTTTCTGGATCTGTCAAGAGGATTCTTGGTAAATTCTCTAATTGTGCTTCTAATTGTTCTTCTAATCATCTTTGTTCTTCAATATTATGAATATGACTTTGTTCTACTTCAATATATTTGAAAGGATCAAGATGCCCAAGAGGGGGGGTGAATTGGGCTTCTCTAAAAATTTAAGCAACCTATAAGCTCCAATTCAACCCCTTGTGCCTAGTGTGACTTAGAGAGCTACCGGATAAAAAGTTTTGCAACCTAGTTCCAATCCTATTCTAGCATGGCAATTCTAAGAATGTAAAAACACAAAGTAAATGCTAGAAAGTAAAGGAGTAGTGGAAGAAAGTGCTCGGCGATGTTTTGCCGAGGTATCGGAGAGTCGCCACTCTCCACTAGTCCTCGTTGGAGCACCCGCGCAAGGGTCTTGCTCCCCCTTGGTCCGCGCAAGGACCAAGTGCTCTCTACGGGCTGATTCTTCGACACTCCGTCGCGGTGAATCGCCCGAAACCGCTCACAAGCTTGACACGAGCCACCCACAAGAACTCCGGGTGGTCTTCGTGCCTCCAATCACCACCGAACCGTCTAGGTGATGGCGATCACCAAGAGTAACAAGCAAAGAACTCTCACTTGACCCAAACAAGGCACTAGAGAGTGGTGGATGCACACTTGACTCTTGGAACTCACTAGAGAAGGATTCTCTCAAGAAATCACTCCAATCTCAATCCTCTCTAGGCTCTTGCAACTCTCTTGCTCCACAACAAGTTTCTCTGATGTTCAAAAGGGCAAGAGAAGTCTCATGGACGAGGTGGAGGAGTATAAATACTATCCACCAAGTCCAAAGGTCGGCCAACCGTTTTCCACTGAAAACGGGGTCACCGGACGCACATTATGTTACACCGGACGCACTGCACTGAGCGTCCGGTGTGACATAACGGCTACCTGCTCTTTCTCTGACAGGTCACCGGACGCTAAACTCTCAGCGTCCGGTGCACCGTCCGGTGCTCGGGGAAACTTTACATGCTCCCTGCGCATGGGACCGGACGCTACCCGGTGCGTCCGGTGCTAGCGTCCGGTGCTCAGGGGAACTTTGCAAGCTCCCTGGGTAAGGGACCGGACGCTGCCCAGTGCGTCCGGTGCCAGCGTCCGGTGCCTAACCCTAAGCACCAAACTGTTCCAACGGCTAAGGACCTCACCGGACGCACTCACAGAGCGTCCGGTGCAGCGTCCGGTGCCCCTTTGGGCACCCAAACTTCATCGAAACGTGAACGCTCCAACATGAAGTTTGTTCCTCTCGATCTAAGGACTATCTCTGAGCTGCCTAGTGCTAGGTTTACCAAGTGTGCACCACACCTAAACCTAAAGCCTTGCCTAAGTCAAGCTACTAGATCAAAGCCCCTCTTAATAGTACGGTCAAAGGAAAACAAAGTCCTAAACTACTCTAAGTGCCCTTCTTCACCATATGGCACTTAGACCTAGTCTAGTCTCGACGATGTCCATCCATCTTTGAAAACCGAAACGATTTCCACTATTAAGTTGGCATGTACGTCCCTGTCCATCGAGTACCTATTTACCATGACCTTACCTATGACTTTGCCTCTGCAAAACACACGTTAGTCAAGGTAATCAACAATGTCATTAATCACCGAAATCACTAAGGGCCTAGATGCTCTTTCAATCTCCCCCTTTTTGGTGATTGATGACAACCTCGAGTATGAAAAGAGTTGAGGTTTTCAAAGTGACTTGGTTTCAATAAGCATATTACAATAAGACCAACGGGATTAGTAATGCTTATATCGACCAAGTCCAATACCCTGCATCCAAAAATGTGAGAGGTATACGACAGGATAAAGATATAAGGCTCAAAGGAATATCGGAGTCGAAACGCGGAAGCAAAGATAATATGAGCCAAAACACAAGACATTAAGATATCACCTTAAACTCAAAACATGTCTCATAACCAGAGTATCTCACACAAGTGCAACGCATAAAGATAAACATGATGCATGATGAAGTAGCACACATAGAAAGTATCTCAAAAGAAAGAATAAACTCCCTCTCTAGCTCTCTAGCTCCCCCTAACTCCTAACTCTCCCCCTAACTCCTAACTCTGTCATACGCACTCTCTCCCCCTTTGGCATCAAGCGCCAAAAACCTATGAAGACGGCGGAGGAGGCGGAGCAGAAGAGTCCCTCGGTGCGGCGACAAAACGAGCTGCATCGTCGGAACTATCGGTCGTCGAGGTGGAGGAGGTGGAGTGACCCTCTGAAGCTGCAGGTGCTGGAGATGCGGTCCGGGTCTGCTCTGGCGCTGTCACAGGCTGTGCTGGCTGCTCAAGTCCGGCTAACGAGGCTGGCACGGTCTCGGTTGCTGTAGCTGTCGTCTCTGGTACGGTAGTAGACGGTGCAAGCTGCTCAGACGACGCTACGGACGACGACAGAAGCTCTGTAGTGGTGACTGGCGCCGTAAAGACTGCAGGGGCCTGCAGAGGAGGAGGCGTAGGGTCACCAGTCAGAGCACTGTAGGTGAAGCTGAGGTGAGGATCTGTCTGCGAGTCCCACACAAGCTGTGACGCTGAAGCTGACTGAGGTGTGAAGCCTGAGCGGAGAGGGGTAAACTGCGGTACCTGCTCAAAGCCTGAAGAGATCGCACCCTGAGAGACCTGGTGCTGTGGAGTCGAAAACGGCTGACTAGACGGGCTCTGAGTCTGGGGCGCAGGAGTAGGGGGCCTGACGGACGACGTGCCTGGGAGCTGCGGAAGCTGAATCCCGGAGGCAGCCATCAGAGTGGCCATCATCGCTGTCTGCTGGGCCTGGAAAGCAAGCTGCTGCTCCTGAAAGGTGAGAAGCTGACGCTGGAGCTCATCCTGCCTGGCCTGCATGGCTGCATTGATGGCAGCCTGATCCCTGTCACGCCTCGCCTGCTCCTCAGCGGCACGGCGCTGATCTGCCCTCATCCCCTCCAAGATAGCAAGCAGGGCGGGGTCGGAAGCACTCGAAGAACCGCCTGCCTCGTGATCATGAGCTCTGGGAGGAAGGTCAGTTACTGGCGGCTGATAGTCATCATCTGAGCTGTCTGAGGCAAAGTCAAACTCGCCCTCTGCCTCGGCATCTGCAAAACCGCCAATAGCTATATCCTGCTGCTCCTCTGTCTCTGCAACTGCTGCTGTACTGCGGGTGCCCCTAGGAGAAGGTGGGGGCACCGGTCCACGTGGAGCACGAGGAGGAGGAGCACCTCTGAGGTCGTGGTGTGCTCTCAACATCTGTCGGGGGTCATAGTGAGGGAAGACGATGTCTGACTCAGTCAACTCCCTCTGCAAGTGAGCTGGCAGGGGCAGTGGCCTAGCACGAAGAATAAGCAGGGTGATCCAATGTGCGTAGGGCAACTGACGCCGGCCCCTGAAGCTCTCTGAGATGGTGTCCTCTATCTCTGAGACGATAAGATCCCACAAGTCAAACTGCGTCTGGGAGATAAGGTGAGCGACGAGCCACTGCTGCATACGCGTGAATCCATCTCTGTAGCCTGTCCTGGGGAGAAGAGTCTTCCTCAACACAAAGTCGAGGATCCTGGCTGGGCGAGTCAAGTCTGCCACTGTCCTGCTGGAGCCCTCCCCAAAAGGTGCACGGAAATAGGGAGCCACGAAGTCAACTGGTGGTATCTCACCACCGTGAGGACGACGAGGGGGATCCACGTTCCCGTAGCACAGCTGGTGAATCCTGGTGGGAGAGGCTCGCAGTCCAAGCACCTCTCTGGCCCTCTGAGCTGTCACTCTGTAGTCTGTGCCTGCCAGTGCGTAGTGAATATAGCTGTGATCTGGAGAAATCCATACTGACGCATAGAACTCTCTGACCCACTGCTCACAATAAGTACCTGGAAGCGCTAGCAGCTCTGGGAGTCCGTGGAGGTAAGTAAAATACTGGCGAATATCTGCCCCTACCATGTTCCCGAGAATCTCCAGGTCAATCACCCTGTGCTCCCTGAACAGAGACTGAGAGTGAACCAGTGCCTCGTAGATGTCCTCCTGGACGACTGTGTAGAAACGGGCACCAGCTCTGGGATCCCTGGCAGCTGGAAACCAAGTCGGAAACGAAACGAACCGCAGCTGCTGTATCTCCCTGGCTGACACACGGGTAAGATCCCGGTGGATCCTGACTGGCCTCTGGCGGGAAGCTGTAGTGCCTCTAGCCGGAGTGGCTCGAGCTGTGGAGGTGGACTGACCCTGCGTACCAGTCTGGGGAGTGGCCTGAGTACGAGCACGAGTCGACCTCCTCAGTGGCTGCTCCTGCTCCTGTCCCTCAGCTGGACCCTCTGCCTGGGTCTCTGTCTCAGTGTCCGGATCCTCCTGAGCTGGATCCCTGACCACAAGCCTGACCCTCTGTCCTCCAATCGTCACGGTGCCTGGAGGGGATCCATGGAAAGCCTCTGCCTCAAGCACTGCACGCCTCTGACGCGGCGTAAGATCATCCCCAATCCTCAAAGCACCAGAGCGACCACCCCTCTCGGCTGCCTCAGCCGCTGCTGCAACTGCCTCTGCGACCTCTGCATCTCTGTCACTGGCCTTCCGCTTCTTGGTGGCCAGCTTCTTTCCTTTGCCTTTCTCTGCCGCTGAGAAGCGACGGGGCGGATCACCTCCACCATCACCTCCTGGGGAACCTCCTGAGCCAGCTGTCGGTCCACTGACGTTCTTGGTGCGAGCCATAGCAACTCAAGTGTCCGACAAGCAACTGACCGGCAATGGAGAACAATGTACTGCAGAGAATTGACAAGAAAAGGTCTATATAAGCAAATATACCGACTAGAGATGAGATAAACCTATGGATCCCAAGAAAAGATAAGATTAGGGCTCGAAGGCTTACGATCCGAAGACTGGACGCGTTCCGAAGGAGATGACATGATCGGAAACTTCCGGAGACCTTCAAGCCACTCCTCAAGGTGCTATAGAGATAGAACAAATCAAATCGCTGTTGAAAACAACAATCTAATCTATTCATACGATAAAACAAACACTTTGAGGGCGAGGTCCAAGAATCTTACCCCAAACCCTAACTCTTCGAGGAGAGAAGAGCACTGGCGCGGAGAGGGAAAGGGGGGGATTCCCTTAGCGGATCTGGCGCGAGGGAAGATTCCAAGGGCGCCGCGGAGGGCCGGGAATCGACGGCAGCGGCGGCGCTAGGGCAGGGCGAGGGCGCGGGCGCGGCCAGAGAACGGAGAGGAAAAGAACCGGCCACGAGAAACCCCTGGGCGCGGGTTATATCCGTCCGCCGCGGGGTCACCGGACGCTCTTTATGTTGCACCGGACGCGTCCGGTGACCACCGGACTCATGCGCAGAGAGGTTTGCATTTTGGCATCGCACCGGACGATGGGCACCGGACGCTGGCTTTAGCGTTCGGTGCTTCAGGTGACGCCTGGTGAGCACCGGACGCACCTCACCGGACGCAACAGGGATACTGTTCCTGCGTCCGGTGAGTGCAGTCTGGCGCACTGCACCGCACCGGACGCTCAGAGGCAGCGTCCGGTGCATCGTCCGGTGCTCCTCTGAGGACTTTTTCAACTAAGCTCCACGCCCGACTTTGACCCAACCAAGTTCCATCTTCAAAAACACTCAAGTAAACACAAAATGGAACTGGTATGAGTGACTTCTCTCAAACCCTCAAAGTTTTACCAAATATTTAGCCATAGGCCTAGTAGATTTTTAAGAAAATAGTTCGAGGAAATCACCAAGGAGCATCGTATGGCCATAAAGCTAGGGGTTTAATTCATAATGAGCTTGGAATGCTCCCCTATCTATGGACGAACACAGCGGATGCTCAACGAATAACCGAAAAGAATAGATCAATTAACAAGAATGCATATGAAATGAGTTGTAGTGCAATTCTTGAAAGTAAACTAATGCTTGTCAAGTTTGATCCAAGGTTAAGCTTTTTCACACACTCAAAGGGGGTTATCTTAACCATGTTAGACAAGCCCTACATGCAAGTTGAATTTTTAGTTTTAGCATGCATGATATGCAAAGCAAAAGTTATTTACAAGATTCAACACACAACTTTTATCTTTTAGTGAAGTTAGACATGTCAAGCACATTAAGTTCATTTCTCAACATACAAAACCTAGCTTCATCTAGGGGTTTTGTGAAGATATCCGCCAATTGATTTTCCGTTCCCACATTCTCTAGGGATATGTCACCTTTAGCAACGTGATCCCTAAGGAAGTGATGGCGGATGTCAATATGTTTTGTGCGGGTGTGTTGAACCGGGTTGTTTGCAAGTTTTACCGCACTTTCGTTGTCACACAACAAAGGTACTTTGTCTAGTACTACTCCATAGTCTAGCAAAGTTTGTTTCATGTAGAGTATTTGTGCACAACAAGCACCGGCGGCAATGTATTCCGCCTCGGCCGTTGACAAAGCAACACTATTTTGTTTCTTTGACATCCAAGAGACAAGTGATCTACCTAGGAAATGGCACCCTCCGGATGTGCTTTTTCTATCAATCCGGCACCCGGCATAATCCGAATCGGAATAGCCTACAAGTTGGAATCTTGCACCTTTGGGATACCACAAGCCTAGGCAAGGTGTGTATTTTAGATACCTAAGAATTCTCTTGACCGCAATCAAGTGAGATTCCATAGGCATTGCTTGATACCTAGCACACATGCACACACTAAACATTATATCGGGCCTAGATGCGGTGAGGTAGAGTAGACTTCCTATCATGGAACGATAGAGAGTCTTGTCAATAGGGTTACCTCCCTCATCCAAGTCGAGATGCCCATTTGATGCCATGGGAGTCTTGATTGGCTTGCAATCCATCATCTTGAATCTCTTGAGAAGATCTTGAGTATACTTCTCTTGAGAGATAAAGACCCCTTCCTTCATTTGCTTGACTTGAAATCCTAGGAAGAAGGATAGCTCGCCAATCATGGACATCTCAAACTCCTTGGACATCAAATCACCAAATTCTTTGCAAAAATCTTCATTAGTAGAGCCAAAAATAATATCATCAACATAAACTTGGCAAATGAAGATTTCCCCATTCATTTTCTTGGTGAAGAGTGTTGTGTCAAATTTTCCAATCTTGAAGCCCTTCTCAATGAGGAAGTCCCTAAGCCTCTCATACCAAGCTCTAGGAGCTTGCTTGAGACCATAGAGTGCCTTGGATAACCGGTAGACATGCTTGGGGTACCTAGGGTCTTCAAAACCGGGGGGTTGCTCAACATAGACAAGCTCATTAATATAACCATTTAAAAAGGCACTTTTCACATCCATTTGAAATAACTTGATATCATGACTAGATGCATATGCAAGTAGGATACGGATTGCTTCAAGTCTTGCCACCGGTGCAAAGGTTTCACCGAAGTCAAGACCTTCCACTTGTGAAAAGCCTTTTGCCACAAGTCTTGCCTTGTTGCGCACCACTTTGCCTTGATCATCCTTCTTGTTCTGGAAGACCCACTTTGTTCCAATCACTCTTGCATCTTTGGGTCGCTCTTCAAGTGTCCACACTTGGTTGCGAGTGAAGTTGTTCAACTCCTCTTGCATGGCCATGATCCAATCCACATCACGAAGAGCTTCCTCTATAGTCTTTGGTTCATCTTCAAGAGACACAAAAGCGTGATGTTCGATAAACAAAGCATGTCTAGAACGAGTAGTTACACCACGTGATGGACTCCCGATGATGAGATCTTGAGAGTGATCTTGGAGGAGATGTGATGTTCTTCTTGGTGCCACTTGAGGGGTTGGTTGGGGAGCATCAACATCTTGTGCTTGTGCCACCACTTGCTCATGAGTGACTTGAGTGTCTTCATGAGCATCTCTCACATCCTTGTCTTCATCTTGTGGACCTTGTGAAGTGGATGGTGGCTCAATGACTTGCACATCATCATCATCTTCTTTAGGCTTGATGTCTCCCACCGGCATGTTCTTCATGGCATCCCTCAATGGTTCACCACCTACATCATCAAGATTATCACTTGCTCCTTGGGAGCCATTAGTTTCATCAAATTCAACATCAAATGTTTCTTCAACCATGTTTGTGGCATGGTTAAAGACCCTATATGCTTTGGACTTTGATGAATAGCCAACCAAGTAGCCAATGTCACATCTTCTTTGGAACTTTCCCAAGTGTTGGCGCTTCTTGTAGATGTAGCATTTGCATCCAAACACTCTAAAGAATGAGACATCAGGCTTCTTCCCATTGAGCAACTCATAAGGTGTCTTCTCTAGGAACTTGTGAGGAAAGAGCCGGTTTGAAGCATAGCATGCGGTGTTGATTGCCTCGGCCCACATCTTCTCCGAAGTGTTGTACTCATCTAGCATTGTTCTTGCCAAGGTGATCAATGTCTGGTTCTTTCTTTCTACAACCCCATTTTGTTGTGGTGTGTAAGTTGAGGAGAACTCATGCTTGATTCCCACTTCATCACAATACTCTTCAATGTTGGTGTTGTCAAACTCTTTGCCATTGTCACTTCTAATTTTCTTGATCTTCACATCAAATTGATTTTGGGTATTCTTTGCAAATTTCTTGAATATTGATGCAACTTCGGCCTTGTCTTGCAAGAAGAATGTCCAAGTGTACCGGGAGTAATCATCAACTATGACCAAGCAATATTTGTTGCCTCCAAGACTAGCATATGTGGTTGGTCCAAACAAATCCATGTGAAGTAGCTCAAGCACTCTTGAAGTAGAGAGATAGGCTTTGGTTGGATGAGTGTTTGCAACTTGTTTGCCCGCTTGACATACACTACAAAGCTTGTCCTTCTCAAATGTCACATCCTTCAAACCTCTTATCAATTCTTTCTTCATCAACTTCTTGAGTGTGCCCATTCCAACATGTGCTAACCTTCTATGCCACAACCACCCAAGTGAAGTCTTGGTGAATAAGCAAGTCTTGACATCAACTTCATTTGATGAGAAATCAACTACATATAGGTTGTTGTGTCGGAAGCCTTTGAATATCACTTCATTGTCATCTTCCTTGGTCACAATTACTTCCTTCTTCTTGAAAAGGCATTCAAATCCAAGATCACAAAGTTGTCCAACCGAGAGCAAGTTGAAACTCAAAGATTGCACATAGAGCACATTGGTGATGGAGTTGTCATTTGATATAGAAACCTTTCCTAGTCCCTTGACTTTCCCTTTTGAGTTGTCACCAAATGTGATCTTCTCTTGGTTGTCAACATCTTCATCAAGAGAGGTGAACATCCAGGGATCTCCGGTCATATGTTGAGTGCAACCACTATCAATTACCCAATGTGATCCACCGGTCTTGTAGTTCACCTACACACAAGAGATCAAGCTTGAGATTTAGGGACCCATATTTGCTTAGGGCCCTTGACCTTCTCTACTAGTTGCTTTGGCACCCAAATCTTCTTTGGCCTTTGCTTGTTTGGCGGCCCCATGAAGCTAACCTTGACCTTGCCACTCTTGTCTTTCCTTACAATGTAGTGAGCATTGAAGGCAAATGGTCTTGCATGCTTGGGCAAGGGTGGTGGTAGTGGTGCCTTACACTCATGAGCAAAGTGTCCTTCTTGACCACACTCAAAACATCTCTTTGGTTTTGGCTTGCTTGCTTGATCATGAGTGGCTAGAGACTTGATGAGCTTTGTTTGATGAGCCTTGTAGCCAATTCCACTCTTGTCCATCTTCATGACGGTGTTCATAAAAAGCTCACTTTGAAGGTCCTTTCCCTTTGTGAACTTTGCTAACCCCATGGTTAGGTGTTCCTTCTCTTTCTTGAGCTTGTTGTTCTCTTGAGTTAGCTTCTTGATGATTGGGTCATTGTTGCTAGCTAACTCATCCAAGATGAATGTCTCATCTTCTTCTTGCTTATCATACATCAAACCAAGCTTGAGATATTGATTTTCTTCCTTGAGTAACTTGTTCTCATATGCAAGCTTCTTGTCTTGATCAAGTGACTCAATCACATTGTTCTTGCGCTTGGCTTGTTCTTGCAACTCTTTCTTGAGCATGACAATCTCATCCTTGAGCTTGATAGTGTCCTCATAACTCTCGGCCACTACCACTTTCTTGCCCTTGCAATCAACACATTTGCTTGTGCTCTCCACAAGTAAGTCATCACAAGATGTGGCTACATCAAGCTTAGCAACATTGTTAGTAGCAACATGTGTTTCATCAATTGCAAGTTCATAAGCAATCTCAAGGTTGTCATAGTTTGCTTTTAGAGTTGTTAGCTCTTCTTTCATTGCTCTATATCTAGTGATAAGCTCATCATGAACACTCTCAAGTTTATCATGTTTTTCTTTGAGCTCTTTTAGAGAGAGTTTGAGCTCCTTGAGCTTAGTGGTCATGATCTCATTTTGATCTCTAAGCTCATCACTAGACTTAAGCTTTGCTAGAAGTGTCTCATTTTCAAGTTCAAGCTTTTCATTTTCACTTCTAGTCTTTCTTATGACTTTTGTGTATTTGTTAAGCAATTTTACAAGTTCATCATAAGAAGGTGATTCATATTCACTATCACTCTCACTACTCTCATCCTCACTTTGTACCTTCCGGTCACCCTTAGCCATAAGGCATAGATGTGTAGAGGATGTAGATGGTGGTGAAGATGATGGTGATGGAGCATCAATGGCAATGGCGGCAACCTTCTCATCATCACTTTCATTGCCGGATGAATCACCACTTGAGCTTTCAATGTCGGTGAGCCAATCACCAACAATATAAGCCTTGCCATTCTTTTTCTTGTAGTGCTCCTTCTTCTTGCCACCTTTCTTCTTGTATTGCTTCTTGTCATTCTTCTCGTCATCACTTGAGTCATCTTGCTCTTTGTTCTTCTTCTTGTACTTGTCCTTCTTGGGCTTTGGACATTGATGAGCAAGATGACCAAGCTCACCACAATTGTAGCAATCAATCTCGGAGATGGGCTTCCTCTTGCTACTTGTGAAGAACTTCTTCTTCTTGGAGTCAAAGTTGACTCCATTCTTGTTGAGCTTCTTCAACATTTTTGTGGTTCTTCTCACCATGAGGGCAATAGATGCATCATCATCACTTGAAGTTGATGACTCAACTTCAATCTTCTTGGCTTTGCCCTTGTGAGAAGCTTTGAGAGCCAAGTCCTTCTTTTCTTTCTTGGCCGATGAGGAGCCATCTTGAGGATTCATGTGCATGTACATCTCATGAGCATTGATCTTCCCCAATATGGTGGTTGGTGTAGCGGTGGAAAGATCGCCTTGATGAAGCACGGTTACTATGTGCCCATATTTCTCAAGGGGAAGCACACATAGTATCTTCCTTGCTACATCCGCCGTACTCATTTGTGTAAGCCCGAGTCCATTTAGCTCCTCTACAATGACATTCAAGCGAGAATACATTTCATTAGCATTTTCTTTAGGAAGCATTTCAAAAGTATTAGGCTTGTTCATCACTAGGTGATAGCGTTCCTCGCATTCACTCTTAGTTCCCTCATGGAGCGCACAAAGTTCCTTCCAAAGTTCATTGGCGGTTTTGTGACTCCGAACATGGTTGAACACCTCTTTGCAAAGACCTCTAAAGATGTGGTTTTTGGCCTTTGCATTCCACTTCTCGTTTTCTTGCTCTTGTGGAGTAAGAGCGGTGGCTCTTTCCGGAGGGACAAACCCTTCGGTCGCGGCTTTTAGGCACTTTACATCGCATGCCTCAAGGTATGACTCCATCCGTATTTTCCAATACGGGAAGTCATCCCCATCGAACATGGGTGGCGGTCCATCCCCGTTAGACATCTTTCTCTAGGCGGTGAAGCCTAAAAAATGAGCACTAGGCTCTGATACCAATTGAAAGGATCAAGATGCCCAAGAGGGGGGGGGGTGAATTGGGCTTCTCTAAAAATTTAAGCAACCTATAAGCTCCAATTCAACCCCTTGTGCCTAGTGTGACTTAGAGAGCTACCGGATAAAAAGTTTTGCAACCTAGTTCCAATCCTATTCTAGCATGGCAATTCTAAGAATGTAAAAACACAAAGTAAATGCTAGAAAGTAAAGGAGTAGTGGAAGAAAGTGCTCGGCGATGTTTTGCCGAGGTATCGGAGAGTCGCCACTCTCCACTAGTCCTCGTTGGAGCACCCGCGCAAGGGTCTTGCTCCCCCTTGGTCCGCGCAAGGACCAAGTGCTCTCTACGGGCTGATTCTTCGACACTCCGTCGCGGTGAATCGCCCAAAACCGCTCACAAGCTTGACACGAGCCACCCACAAGAACTCCGGGTGGTCTTCGTGCCTCCAATCACCACCGAACCGTCTAGGTGATGGCGATCACCAAGAGTAACAAGCAAAGAACTCTCACTTGACCCAAACAAGGCACTAGAGAGTGGTGGATGCACACTTGACTCTTGGAACTCACTAGAGAAGGATTCTCTCAAGAAATCACTCCAATCTCAATCCTCTCTAGGCTCTTGCAACTCTCTTGCTCCACAACAAGTTTCTCTGATGTTCAAAAGGGCAAGAGAAGTCTCATGGACGAGGTGGAGGAGTATAAATACTATCCACCAAGTCCAAAGGTCGGCCAACCGTTTTCCATTGAAAACGGGGTCACCGGACGCACATTATGTTGCACCGGACGCACTGCACTGAGCGTCCGGTGTGACATAACGGCTACCTGCTCTTTCTCTGACCGGTCACCGGACGCTAAACTCTCAGCGTCCGGTGCACCGTCCGGTGCTCGGGGAAACTTTACATGCTCCCTGCGCATGGGACCGGACGCTACCCGGTGCATCCGGTGCTAGCGTCCGGTGCTCAGGGGAACTTTGCAAGCTCCCTGGGTAAGGGACCGGACGCTGCCCGGTGCGTCCGGTGCCAGCGTCCGGTGCCTAACCCTAAGCACCAAACTGTTCCAACGGCTAAGGACCTCACCGGACGCACTCACAGAGCGTCCGGTGCAGCGTCCGGTGCCCCTTTGGGCACCCAAACATCATCGAAACGTGAACGCTCCAACACGAAGTTTGTTCCTCTCGATCTAAGGACTATCTCTGAGCTGCCTAGTGCTAGGTTTACCAAGTGTGCACCACACCTAAACCTAAAGCCTTGCCTAAGTCAAGCTACTAGATCAAAGCCCCTCTTAATAGTACGGTCAAAGGAAAACAAAGTCCTAAACTACTCTAAGTGCCCTTCTTCACCATATGGCACTTAGACCTAGTCTAGTCTCAACGATGTCCATCCATCTTTGAAAACCGAAACGATTTCCACTATTAAGTTGGCATGTACGTCCCTGTCCATCGAGTACCTATTTACCATGACCTTACCTATGACTTTGCCTCTGCAAAACACACGTTAGTCAAGGTAATCAACAATGTCATTAATCACCGAAATCACTAAGGGCCTAGATGCTCTTTCAATATTGCTTATGACTTTGCTCTACTTGTTTATATTCAAGATTATATTGTTCTTAGTTTATCATAGTTATATACTAGGCTTAGTTAGATTGGATTTATATACATGTTTAGGATCGTATAGCGTTTATCCATCGGATCCATGGGTAAATGATAGATATTGTGTAGGCATGGTGCTTATATCGTATTTATCTGCGATTGTACCCAATATGCGAGATCGTGGGGTAGTTTGTGATAGTGATAGCTTCATTGATTCTTATATAGTCCCCCTCTCGTGTATTGGGCTGGCAGAGCAACATTATTACAGGGGAGTGATTGCTATGTTTCTCATTTACCTTGCTAATATCACTATGCATGGGCGTAGTCTTGTCTCACAATGATTGCTAAGTATGCTTGCACTAACTATGATAATGCTAGACTATATAGTTGAGAATAACTTAGGAAATATTCTTGTAGTTCATTCTAATACCATGCTAATGACTTTCTAGAGTATCTAATTGAGGTGCTTATCATATTTATTATGTGGCTAAGTATGCTGATCAGATTAATTATCTTTGTCACTAGTCATTACTTCATATATCTTTTATGTGACACTTACCCCTGTATGAAAGAGTTAGATAAATGTTCTCAATTATACATGCGATGATAGATACTCAATCTCATATTCTATTCTATAATCAAAATTGATGATTGCTAATCCCTTCCCAGTGGTAAAAATATAAATAACGATACCTGGAATACTTCCCGGTTAAAATGCTACATCGGTATTAATCTGTGCGCTTGCAGATCCCATTCATTATTTATTTAGAAGAGCAATTGTATATTTCAATACCGCGTCTCTCATGTCATGCTGGGGATGACAACTTGGCTTAAGTGGTATGAGGGATAGGTTTGGCATTTTTGGCACCGTTACTAGAATTAGAAAACTAAGTCTACTTTTGGTAATGATGTTAAGAATACCCAACAGAGGACACAATGGAGCATTCCGGACACATGCTAAAATTTGGCAAAGTGGCTTTTTTCTAGCCAACGATGTATGAAGATACAAAGAACTTTGTCAGGAGATGCCACTGATGTCAAAAACATGGGAATATCAACTCACGAAATGAAATGCCTCTCACAAATAATCTTCAAGTAGAACTTTTCGATGTATGGGCCATTGATTTCATGGGGCCATTCCCTATGTCTGGGAATTGCGAGTATATCTTGGTAGCTGTGGACTATGTGTCCAAATGGGTAGAAGCCCTACCTTGTCGATCAGCTGATTCAAAACATGCCAAGAGAATGTTCCATGAAGTAATCTTTCCTCGCTTTGGTATACCCCGGATAGTTATAAGCGATGGAGGTTCCCACTTCATCGACAAAATCTTCTGGAAGTACCTAGTCGATCATGGAGTTCGACACAACGTCGCAACACCATACCATCCTCAGACTAGCGGTCAAGCCGAAACATCTAACAAACAAATCAAAAATATTTTACAAAAGACCGTAGATGAGATGGGTAAGGGGTGGAAGGACAAACTTCCTGATGCACTTTGGGCATATAGAACTGCATTCAAAACACCCATAGGCATGTAACCTTATCAACTTGTATATGGAAAAACTTGTCATTTACTTGTGGAAGTAGAGTTTAAGGCTCATTGGGCACTCAAGAAATGGAACATGGATCTCCACCTCGTTAGCGAGAATCGTCTGATGCAACTATCTGAGCTAGAAGAATGGAGAGAGAAAGCCTACCACAATTCAAGGATCTATAAAGAGAGAACAAAACGATGGCATGATAAGAGAATCAAGCATAAGGAGTTTAAGCCTGGAGATAAGGTTCTACTATTCAATTCAAGAGTTAAGCTCTTTGGGCATGGTAAGCTACGAAGTAAGTGGGATGGACCATACAAGGTTATTGACACTTCAACTCATGGAGCCATTACCATCCAAGACGACATAGGTAACACTTTTAAGGTAAATGGTCAACGCTTGAAAATCTATCTCGAGCCACAAAACAACTTGGTAGAGGAACTGGATGTGATTGAGTTCATAGAATTCTCACATTAAGCTCTCATAAGCTCTAGACAATTACCTAACCCTTAACATGCTCCACGAGTTTTGTTGTCTATTTGGGTTGTGCAGGATTTTGAGGCTTAAGAAGAGTGAGACCGAACATGCAGGCCACAAGAGTGAACGACTATGTCAACATCCAGCTTGGGGGAGGCACGCCCACGTGTATCTAGATAAGTATTACTTTTCTTTCTTGGTTTTATTTACTAGTATTCGGAAATAAATAAAAAAATGCATAACCATGAAACCAAACAAAGTTTTTTATTTGAGTAATATACAATAGTTTTGTGTAATCCTAAGTTTTAAATAAAATAAAAAGAAAGTTTGATCCAAGTCTAGGTAATTGACAAACATGATATGAGAAGGTCTGAGCTACTATTTAACTTGTTCCAAGTTTCGCTAGAGTTCTGAAGATTTTATCTTTTGAAAATCTAAAAATTCAAAAAAAATGAGATCCTGTTTGACATAATACCTAGAGTCTTATAAGATATAAATATTAAAACTGTGGGCACTTGCTTTGTTCAAGCCATTGTTAATTCTTGTAGTTTTGGTTGAGAGAATTATCATGCTCCAAAGATCAAGATCTTTTTGTTTTAAACATATAAAAGATTTACTCTTCCGAAGTATTATTGCGTTAGAGGCATGGGACTATCCAAAAAATTTGATTCGAAAAAAAGTGAGACGAGAGGTAAAAATGGACAAGTGTCCGAAGTAGAATTAGGGGTACAAAGATACCCACCTGAGTGGAAAAAATAGACACGTGTCCGATAGTAGAATTAGGGGTACTTGGTGCCCACTTGAAAAAAAAGAAAAAAAAAGAGAGAGACTGAAAAAAAAAGAAAGAAAAAAAATGATAGCCCATGGTCCCTCTAATAAGCAATATGCCAGTAAGAGATGACAAACTTTTCAAAAAGGTCAAAGGTCTTGATCTAGGAGTATGACATTCCTCTCCCTTGCTCCGAGCATTGACATAGTAAAATGCAAAGTAAGTATGCTAAAATTTTTAAAGCTCTACTTATATATCTTTCGAGAAGAAGGCAAATGCCTAAGTTTTATTTTGGAAACTTACAAAAAACTCTAGAACAAAGGTAAGACATAAGAACTTGAGACATAGTGCTTGACTTGATCGTTCTGTTTTTCAATCACTTAAGACCTTAGTGATAACTTAAAAAACATGTAGTAAGAGGCATAAAGGTAACCCCTGTTTTCTTGCTGATTTTAGCTTTGCTCAGGGACGAGCAAAGGTTAAGCTTGGGGGAGCTTGTTGATGATCCTTAATGCTCACATTTAACCGTCAACTAATCACGGAAAATGACTTATATGCAACCAACACCTAGACTTAGGGTTTTCTCTAACAGAATTCCACGAGTTTTGGTGTTTGTCTATTTCTGCAGGGGTTATCAGGAAATACGGAGGAAAGGCCCACACGTCGGGTTTACATAGAGATATTAACGTGTGCGGTAATTTTCTATCATCTAGAAGACTCCAGAAGCCACGGGAACGAACGGGAGGCCGAGCGGGCCCAGGGGCAGGGCGCCCGCCTAGCTACAGGAGCCAATCAGGCTCTGCCTCGCGGATTATGCTCCACCGACATAAAGGAATAAAGAAAACCATGCGATTAAGGTCGGTTTGATCTGACGGCCCACATTCATTTGGAGGGGCTATATAAGGACATATCTCTTCTACAGAATCAAAGCTAGGGTTTCAATTATTCATCCAAGTAGAGAGGATCCCTCTAGTTTATCTAGTTCTAGTTCTAGTTCATCTAGTTCTAATTCTAGTTAGTTCTAGTTGTAATCTAGAAAATAGGGAGAGAGAAGAGGAGAGCGGAGGAGGAGCCGCATCTGTCGGATCTTCCTCAACATTGTACTTTTACAGCAACTGGTTCGTTCTTCATCGTTCTCCAAGTTCTTCAATTCATAATTCCTGAGTTCTTTAATTACTTTTATTTACATTCAAGTCATTTATTGGACTCCCGCTTGCATCAAGTGCTCTAGTCTTTGCAACGCTAGAGTAGTAATTAATAGACTAGACGTGGTGTTTAGTCTTGCAATTACCTGGAATTACACCTAATCCTGCGGATTGTTGTGGTAGCCCTAGGGTAGTGATAGCCCTAACGGTCGACGTATTCCACCTTGTTCGGATCGATGTTTGTAGGACCGTAGTCAGAGCTTCCTAGCCCCCTTCTCATCTCTTTCTGTGGTTAGTGTTCTGATGCCCCGAAATAAATAATCTTTGAATTAATTCTTGATTCTTAGATCAGCTAGAGAACTCTGAGGAAACTTCCTCTCTTCCCACCAAAAATAATTATATAGTTATCCTTGGGCGATCTTGAATCTTAGTTTGTACACTCACGTTCCCTGTGGAAAATCGATACTCTGGAATACTCCCGGGTGAAAGCTACATCGGTATCCGTGCGCTTGCGGATATATTTTTTCTGTTTGCGTTTAAAATACCCAACAAGCACCTCGAGGCTTACGGGGTCCCTTGCGCTTGTTTTTGCCTTTGGAGGATCTAGGATTGCCATTCTTGTTGGCCTCCTTTGGTGTCTGTTTCTAAGCATTTGCATGTACTTCAGGCAAGGGCTTGGCACCGACATGGCCTTGATTGGAGTTCCATTTGAGGAGCTCATTGTGCCTCTCAGCCTGAAGTAATGTTTTAATAAGATCAGAATATACTGTGAATCCCCTCTCACGGTATTGCTGTTGGAGGATCATTTGAGCGGGAAGCATGGTAGACAAAGTCTTTTCAATTTTCTCCGCGTCAGATGGCTCCTTTTCACAAAATTTCAGTTTGGAACTGAGTTTGTGCATGGCATGGTTATATTCATTCACAGATTTGAAATCTTGAATGTGGAGGTGGTTCCACTCATGAGTGGCCTCCGGGAGAATAACTGCCTTTTGTTGCTCATACCGTTGTTGCAAAGCAAGCCAGAGAGCCCGTGGGTCCTCTTCCATTAGATATTCAGCTTTGAGATCTGAATGGATGTGGTTCCTTATTATGTATAAGGCATGGTGCTTGGATGGTTCAGACAATGGAGCATCTCCCTGTTTGGGAGTGTCAGTTGCCTTATACATTCCGCATAACGATAGACTCACTTTGAAATCCATCGCCCATGTAGGAAAGTTGTGTCCATCAAGAGCTAGCTCGGCAAATTCCTTTTTAGAAGAAACTTGGGCATCAGACTCTTTGGTGGCAATTGCCTACATGTTTATTTGCATAAATTTAATTAATTGCGGGGTTGTAAAATTAACAAAAATGTAATTGCATATTTATATAACAATGTAAATTGCGTATATAATAACAATGTAAAATTGCATATGTAAAGCAATGTAAAATTGCGCATGTAAATAACAAGGTAGACTTGTTTATGTGTAGCAAGGTAAACTTGCATATGTTTTATGGTATTTTGATTTCTCATTTTGTGGAACATAGGTAGTCACCATAGAGGTGTAGACCATTTTATATTTTTCACTTTGGGATGTAGTCCTTCTATGTTTATTATTAAATTTGGGAGAGCACTTTGAGAAATAAATCCCGCAGTAGTATGAGTACTACCTTGTGGTAGCCAAAAATAATAATAAAGTAAGGTGACATCTAGCGAAAAATAATATTCCAAATAGGGAGAAAAATTGACCATAAAAATATTTACATCTCTACTATAATTGAAATCTTCTCTAGGCAACGACTCACAGAACATGTCCTACGGATTTAACGGCCCACATTAGAAGTATGATCACGACCTTACACACCCTCAGCCTCGCGTTAAATCAAACCTCCGTCAGCCACGTCGTGGGAACGATTCTTCCAATCACACAAATAAAAAATACACCTCGTCGGTGGCGAGAATGCCAGCGAGGCCCGCCGCGGCTGGCGAGAATGCCCCGGACCGCCTCGTCGGTGACGTCGGCGTGGCTGAGGGAGAGCGAGCGGAGGCCAGCGAGGCTCGCCGTAGGGAGAGGGACGGCGCGGAGGCTGAGCCCGCCGAGCGCCACCCACTCCAGCGAGTTCCTGGCCTGGAACAGGTCGCCGGGGAGCTCCAGCTCTAGGAACGCCGTCAGGTGCAGGACGTCCACCTCGACCTCCCTGGTGCCCCTCCTCATGGCGGCCGCGATCCACCCGATGACGTCCCACCCGAATGAGCCGTTGCTCGGCCCTGCTGCCCCTGTCGACGGCGGGGATGCCAGCGCCACGCGGAGCACGTCGAGCGGCGCGCTGTGCTCAGCGTGGAGCTGGAGGCAGTGGCTCACCATGGTCGCGGCCCGCGCCGGCGGCTGGCCGCAGGCGAAGTCTCGGTCCGTGAGGTCGAGCACCCAGGAGGCGGTGAGCGCGCGGAGCCACTGGGCCCCCACCGCCGGGAGAGCACGCTGGTGCGTACGGCCTGCTTCAGCGGGAGGCCGCGGAGGATGGCGTGGAGGAGATCGTCGGGGAAGCTGCTCAGTTGAAATGTCAAATGTGCTCGGGCCTTGTTTACTTCCACCAAAAAATGCAAAATTTTTCAAGATTTTCCATCACATCGAATCTTTAGACACATGCATGAAGTATTAAATATAGCCGAAAATTTCTCTCTCTAAATTTGTGCATTCTGATTGTTCCGTTGTGGACAACTGCGATCCTTTGAAAAATCAAAAGGTGTTGCCTCCTCACCTACTCAATGTTGACGCTGCGAGATACGCCCAATGCACTAAGTGACATCACTAACGTCACAGGTATGATGCCAAAAAGAGTACATGTATAGTATTTGTGGGTGTCTATTTATTTCCTATCTCTCTCTAGATGACGCCCGACGGACGAGGGAAGAACGGAACTTGCGGCTAAGGGCTCGTCGAGCCGAGATGTCCAACGAACAAAAGGAGGAGATGAGATAAGAAGGAAACAACGTGAGTACTCGCGTCAGTATCCAGAAAGGAGGAAGGCTGAATCCCATAACTCACTTTGTTTGGACAAGGAAAATATCCAACTACCTGCATATAGGGATCGTAACGATACTAGCATTGGCACAACAACCATGTCCGAAAGTAGATTATCTACGGCCATTGGTAAATATCGGATACATGACATGAATTTTATTTATACGAAATGTCACTCTATTTTAATATTTACCACAACAAATATAATGCAGGTAATCATTATTTAAATATATTTATTGGAATAGAGTATAAGACCGTACCCAATTTCTTTAGGTATTAGAAAGATTTAAAATATTTTAAATGAGGATCGAGAGATGGATCATGAATGCTTAAATATGGCTATTCGGATAGCTGTGTGCAACCAAGACATGATGCTGAAGAAACAAAAATATTACTTCATGGACCTCAGATTTGTTGTAAGTTGAAATAAAAAATTATAATTTATCAAATACTTACAATATTTAATTGTATAATTACTTAAGATGTTTGATTTTTTTGCAAAATCATCAAAAAATAACTAGGTTCAGACGAGATCAACGATGTTGTGGTAAGATTGATAAGGTATACTATGAAAAATTAAGAAAAGTCCATGAGTGTTGGCCAAACATGGAGTACAAAATTAAAGATTGTAGCCATGTAAGTTAGGTTATGTGTACTGCTTTAAAAAATTAATTCATTCTGTTTACCACTAATAGTTTTTATGTTTCTTTTTAGATTCTACTACCATATTATATAAGGATGGAACTTATATTTTATTTATATTGGATATGCAAAACAAACCGTGCATATTATGGACCCCCTTAAAGATGAGGCATGTTTGGAGGGTTATAATAAAAAAATAGCATATATACCTACATTACACACTATTGCTAGAAGACTCGGTCTCACCATGGGACTCACAAATGCAAAGTGGACCAGCAATATTTATAAATAGAAGCGAGAATATCCACTTGTAACAAAGGTTACAGATAATAATAAATACTGGTAACCACTTGTAAGAGCATCTCCAAGGGTTTTGCATTTGAGGTTTGCGTTTGAGTAATTTGCCAAAAAGCTCTAAAAGGGGTATCCAACAGTTTTGCATTTGGAGTTTGCAATTTGGGCAACTTGGCAAATGAGGAAGCAAACTTGGCAAAAATGCCAAGTTGTGGACGGCTTTGCAAACCTGATCGCGCGAGCAAAGTCACGCGCAAGGAAAGCGCGCGCGTCTGGAGACCTCCTATTTTTATCTTTTGCCAAGTCCAAATGCCAATTCCTTTGGAGATAGCCTATTTTTATCCTTTGCATTTTGTTATGGGAGTTTGCAAACAACAACAAATGCCAAGTCAATTTGCCAAAGCCTTTGGAGATGCTCTAATACATTTCACATTTGTCAGTAAAATGGTTATTTCATTCATTGTGAACATCAATAACAACTGCTCTTTTCCAGGAAATTGGGAAGCTTTCTTGTATACAACTTCATAAAGTTGTGAGATGGCAAAAATTTGCCACAAATTAACCGTGTAAGCATATATAGCCTATAACAATACATATCTTACACTAAAAAATAATAGCTAATTATCATTTGCCATGCACAACACTCAACTTCGCTAAGGATGGAATTTTTTGCGGACATTTTGGTGAGCAAAGCAAACAAATGTTTCGACAACATCTCTAAAGATGTCCAATACATGATTAAAGAGTTAGACAAAATGTAACATAGATGCTCATAATACGACAATAGCTCTATTATGCCTTGTTACATGAAAAAATATTTCTGAACTATAATTTTTGTTTTTACAAGCATTTCAAAATTAAGCCGTAGCGTTAGCACGGGCATTATACTAGTATGTACATGTGATAGGGAATTGTAAAGACAAAACGCGTTCGACATGTAATAAATTTTTCATTCATAATATGATTGCGAAATGTAAAAAATATTTACAATGCAATTTACATCAGGGTCTAAATTTACAAGAAAAATTAGACTAACAAGCTGATGTAATTTAGGGAATGAAAAATAAATGCTATGTAAATAAAGAAATGAAAATAAATTAGCTAATTCATAAAAATAAAATAGCCAATGATAACTGGCCCAGACTGAAAGCTCGCAGGCCCCAACCTGGACCTGGGCCGCCACTTCGGCCCAATTGGGGAGGGGGGAGTGAGCCATATATAAGCTGTGAGTTAGGGTTTGAAAACCCTAACCCCAGCCCCTGCTCATCAGCCGCTGCCGCCAGGGCGGCGCGCCTTGGCTCCGCGTGCGTGGGGGCCGCGTGGGCCCGCCTTGGCCTGCGTGCGCCCTGTGGGGCCCACCGCACTGCAGTGGAAGACCGCGGTAGGAGCCACGAGGGTCGGGGCGGACGCGCAGTCGCGGGCAGGGTCGCGCGTTCGCGGAGTTCGCCGCCGTCGTGTCATCGGGCTGGCGCTGCTGCGTCGGGGCGAGCCGCGGCGAGGGGTCGCGGCTGCGTGCGCCCGCCTCGGCCGCTAGTCGCGCAGGGGTGGGAGCTACACCGCCGTCGAGGCCAACGGGCTGGCAAGGCTGCGAGCGCCGCGAGCGCTGCGCCGAAACGCCAAGGCCGCGAGGCCGCGAGCGCTGCGGCTGCGCTGAGGTCGCGAGGCGAGGACGCACGTGGGCTTGGTCGGGGCCGCGTCGGGGCCGTGAGCGCCACGTGCGCCGAGGCCGCGAGGCTGCGAGCGCTCCTCCGAAGCCGGCCTCCGTTGCCGCGCGGAGGAGGACCACGGCAAGGCCGCGGGTGGGCAACCGTGCCGAGCAGCGACGGCTCGACCTCCTCCTCCCCCTCCCCCATGGACGAGCTCAAGCCGGGGGAGCGCGTCCCCGAGGCGAAGGCCCGTGGGGGACGCTGATCCATGTGCGACGGAGACGCGGGGGCGGAGTTGGTGGCGGCGGTGGTGAAGCAGCGAGCGCCGGGTCGACGAAGTACGCTGGCACACGAGGCGACGCTGATATCCGCGATGGTCGGTGGAGACGGACGGCGCAGAGGACAGTCCGCTCAGGAGACGGCGTCGGCGTCGGGTACCGGATCGGCGACAGTGGCTCTATGCCCAGAGACAGCCATTGGCTGGCCACCATGGATGGTGGCGGTGGTGGGCACGGGCCGTCGCCGTGGAGTGGGCACCGAGGCCGGGGTGGAGCCGGCAAGGCGAGGACCGGCGCTGGAGACGCCGGTGGAGTCGGTGCCCTCGACGATGGCGCCGCGGGCGAAGCCGTGGACGACACCACCGAACGTAGTGACGGAGGGGCGACGTTTGCACGTCGGTGTCCCCCAAAACGACGTCGTAGAGAAAAACGTCTGGGGTTCCTGTCGAGATCACGGCGTTCGCCCCGAAAGCATAGCCACGAGCCTCTCCAAGGAGTTCTCGGATGTCCTCTAGTAGTTCCGCCTGAAGGCAGTTGTTGCCGAAGTGTGTGCCCAATGTCCGGGCACGGTTCATCGCCATCCAGACGATTTGTAGGATGAGTGAAGCCATTGAGGCGGGATTATGGCGAGGGAACGACACGATTATACCTTTGGATGAAGCCCTGGGTGAAGGTCGATCTCTCGATGATGTTCTATCCAACTGAGCTATTCCCCTCTGGGGCAGGGAAGAGCGATGTGCTGATAACGTGTTACGAGTGGAATACCAAAGTACAAGAACAGAGAGGAATAGAATGAACTCGGTGTTTCTTTATTCATTGATCACGAGTATTTATACAAGTCGGAGGGGAAGGGAAACTCTCTCCCAAGTAAGCTCGAGCCCACGATGAGTCGTGGGTGATATCACGGAGGTGGAACCGGTCTCCACGGGTACGTGCGTAGTCGTGGGTGATATCCGTAAGCAGTCGTAGATCTCTCGTAAGAGGATCCGAGGAGATGAGATTAACCTGGATAAAATATCCGTAACAGGTCTGTCCGATCCGTTGTGTGACGCGCGCACTCTACCCACGTCACATAATTTTTGCGCATGCGCCCGTGGCGCCATTATTCGGTGCGCTCGCCCGTGTGGGCCCACCAAGCACGCCTACACGACGACTAGGGCACCTGGGCGTCGCGAATCGCCGCGGAATCGCCACAAGCCATCGCCTAGGCACTCTGCTCGATTCGAAGCCCGACTACCCCCCTTGTCTAGGCGCCAGGGCAAAGCCTAGCGACTAGTCGCGTCATAGTCGTCAATTTTCAAAACTTTGGGAAATAGCATCTGAGGCCGTGTTTAGTTGGTGAAGGAAAAAAAATTCGTGACACTATAGCACTTTCGTTTGTTTGTGGTAATTATTGTCCAACTATGGACTAACTAGACTCAAAAGATTCGTCTCGTAAATTTCGATCAAACTGTACAATTAGTTTTGATCAAACTTTTTGGATGTAAACAAATTCTAAGTTCCCAAAAAATTTTGCAAATTTTTTCAGATTCCGCGTCACATCGAATCTTCAGACGTATGCATGGAGTATTAAATATAGGCGAAAATAAAAACTAATTACACAGTTTGGTCGAAATTGATGAGACGAATCTTTTGAGCCTAGTTAGTCTATGATTGGACAATATTTGTCAAATACAAACAAAAGTGCTACAGCGTCGATTTCCTAAAAATTTTGAAAACTAAACAAGACCTTAGAGTGAACTGTGGCTTGCTAGGTGAAATCCACCGTCACCACGCCCTTGGTCCGTCCGATCCGTTGAGTGTGTGTGCACCGTCCAGCCTCCCCCAAAACCCCAGACAGAAGCAAAGCTCGACCACTCCGCCACGTCACGTCCGGCGTCCCCCGCCCCGGTAGGCCTCTGAGAGACTGACACCCTCCCCCGATTCGTCGAATCCGCCATTAACTCCTCACCCACCCTCCCCTCCTACCCAGCCACCCAGCCACTGCACTACGCCTCCCTGTCTCCCTGGCTCCTGCATGCCCACTATAAAACCAACCCCACCAGCCCCGCCGGAGCTCCATCCCCAAAACAGAAGAGCTTCCCTTCACTACTCCCACAGCACAGGTACTGGCTGGCCCTGATGCTGATCCTTCCATTCCTTCTCTTGCTCTTGCATTAATTAATGGCCGGCCGGACGGCGTCGATCCTGTTGTTTTGTTTTTGTTGGTGCTACTAGCTGCTGCTGTGCCGAGGGAGGAGCAGCTTCGTTCGGCGGGAAGGCCGGAGACGGAGACGACGACGATGGAGCGGTTCGGCGTGCTGGGCACGCGGCTGGGCCTGGACGGCGTCGGCATCGGCGGAGGAGGAGGTGGAGGCGAGCTGCCGCCGGGGTTCCGGTTCCACCCGACGGACGAGGAGCTCATCACCTACTACCTCCTCCGCAAGGCCGTCGACGGCAGCTTCTGCGGCCGCGCCATCGCCGAGATCGACCTCAACAAGTGCGAGCCATGGGAGCTCCCAGGTGAGCTAGTGTTCCTCATCCAGTTGCATTCTCCGTCGTCCTAGCTGCATGCATGCATGATTACATTGAATAGACATTTCTAGCCGCCATTGCTGACGATCACCACACAACAGACAAGGCGAAGATGGGGGAGAAGGAGTGGTACTTCTACAGCCTCCGCGACCGCAAGTACCCGACGGGGCTGCGCACCAACCGCGCCACGGTGGCCGGGTACTGGAAGGCCACCGGCAAGGACCGCGAGATCCGCAGCGGCCGCTCCGGCGCGCTGGTCGGCATGAAGAAGACGCTCGTCTTCTACCGCGGCCGCGCACCCAAAGGACACAAGACGCACTGGGTCATGCACGAGTTCCGCCTCGACGGCACCTACGCCTACCATTTCCTCCCCACCTCCACAAGGGTAAAAACTTTCATTGCACCCAGCGTTTTTTCTTCCTTTGTAGGAGTATTGTTCCTTTAGGTAAATATAAAAATAAAATGGTACTCCTCGTTTTAAGAATCGGAGAGTCATTAAAGTGTATAAAGTTTGATCAAAATTATAAAAAAATTTAAAAGTTTTGTGACATCAAATAAATATACTATAAAAAATATAATTAATGAAAAACCTAATAA
Source organism: Sorghum bicolor (assembly GCF_000003195.3). Taxonomy (NCBI): domain Eukaryota; kingdom Viridiplantae; phylum Streptophyta; class Magnoliopsida; order Poales; family Poaceae; genus Sorghum; species Sorghum bicolor. The sequence goes on from NC_012877.2 coordinate 9,588,232, forward strand.
TATTTAGTTTATTTTTTAAATATTATTATTTTATTATATAAATAAATTTGGTCTCTTTTAAGATTTTTAAAATCCAATTGGGATAGAGGGAGTACTACTACTCCACTAGTGTAGGAGTACACTCTTATACTATGGCCTTGTTTAGTTCCGATACCGTAGCATTTTCGTTTATTTGTGACAAATATTATCCAATTATAGACTAACTAGGATCCAAAGATTCGTATATAAATAAATTTGGTCTCTTTTAAGATTTTTAAAATCCAATTGGGATAGAGGGAGTACTACTACTCCACTAGTGTAGGAGTACACTCTTATACTATGGCCTTGTTTAGTTCCGATACCGTAGCATTTTCGTTTATTTGTGACAAATATTATCCAATTATAGACTAACTAGGATCCAAAGATTCGTCTCGTGATTTACAACTAAACTGTGTAATTAGTTTTTGTTTTCATCTATATTTAATGTTTCATGCAGACTCCCATCTTGAAAAGTTTTTGGTTTTTAGAGTGAACTAAACAAGGCCTATTTTATTTGTTTATGTTCTCTGGGATTGAAGTTCTTTATTACATTGTTTATGGTTATCTGAAAACTCCAAACAAAAAGAGAGAAAGGTTTCATTTGAAAAAAAAAAAGTTTCTGTACACTGTATACTCCAGAAAACTACAAATACTCCTACGTAGTACTAGCAGTACAGCACTAGAGACACAGCGTAATGATGATGGGAGGGCAAAAGGGTTGTCATGCGTCGCATGGCTACGTAGCCTACGAGTAGGACAGGAGTAGCTGCAGCACAGTGTGCCACAGTGCAGGCAAGGCAGGGCAGGCCCTGCACTGTAGGTGTCCCTGGTTTTCCCTGCCTCGCATCGTCAGAGCCAGCATGCTGCATGCGTGTAGGATTGCTTGCTTCTGCAGCAGCTCCTTCTGCTGCTACGTTACGTGCGTGGATATGGCAAACCCCAAGCACAAACCACGAGTGCTGTAGAAGGGATTAATCGCAGTCGCAGCGCAGCGCAGGGGAAGAAAGATAGGGCACAGGGATTCGAATCTTTTCTCGGCCAGTGTCGACGATGCAAGCGTATCAGCGGCCTTGTTTAGTTCCGAAAAGTTAAAGTTACTGTAGCACTTTCGTTTGTTTGTGATAAATATTATCTAATTATGGACTAACTAGGATCAAAAGATTCGTCTCGTGATTTACAACTAAACTGTTTAATTAGTTTTTGTTTTTATTTATATTTAATGTTTTATGCATGTGTCATAAGATTTGATGTGACGGGGAATCTTGAAAACTTTTTGGTTTTCGGGGTGAAGTAAACAAGGCCAGCATTTGCGTAAACTAGGCCCAGATTAGATTTCAAAAAATTTCTTTTTATCCCATCACATCACATTAAATATAGATTAAAAAAATAAAAATGCTATAGTACCTAAATCTAAAAATTTTTCACCAAAATCTACTGTATTTTATATATGCATGTGTCCAAGTGTGTTTGTGTGTCAGCAAAGTGTTTTTCCATTTTGGCATGAAATAAAACCCATTGTATTTTACTACTATTCATGTCTCGAAGCCATTTTCTACTCATGTTTGTGCTAGTACAGTACTATTTTTATCAATGATCAGCAGTAAAAGAAAGGCACCTGAACTGTAGTAGCTTTGTTTCTTTTATATAAACACATGTAGAGCCTTTTTCAGGATGAGTGGGTGATCGCGAGGGTGTTCCAGAAGCCCGGCGAGGTCCCACCCGCCCGCAAGCAACACCACCGCCTCGGCGGCCTGAGCAGCGCCGGCGAGTCCTGCTTCTCGGACTCCACCTCGGCCTCCATCGGCGGCGGCGGAGGCGCGTCGGCTTCATCCGCGCCTCGCCCGCTGCCGCTCACGGTCACGGACGCCTCATCGCTGTCGCTGTTTGCGGCCAATGCCGCCGCCGACGGCGACACCAGCTCCTACTGCGGCGGCCACGGCGGTGGCGCCGCCAACACTGGCAACAAACTGGTCACCGGCCGTGAGCTCGTGCCCTGCTTCTCCACTAGCACCACCACCGGCGCCGCCCTGGATGCCGCCGCGCTCGGCATCGGGCAGCCGTACAACGCAGCAGTCCCGCCGCCGCTGGCCTTCGAGGCGCCGCCGCTGCCGACTCCGGCCTTCTTCCCGAACCTGCGTTCGTCCCTGCAGGTGCAGGACAACCACCTCCAGCTGCCACTGTTCCTCTCCGCAGGCGGAGGAGGCGGCCTGTCCGGGACGCTGGGTGGCGGGGCTCTCCACCACTGGCCCTTCGCCGGCATGGAGGTCAAGGTCGAGGGCCGCTCCGCGCCGCCGCAGATGGCCGTCGGCCCCGGCCAGCTCGATGGCGCCTTCGGCTGGGGCTTCTAGCTGCCCCTGCTGCATGCACACACCGCTACATGGACAGGGATCGATCGATATGCCCCTACGTCCACATGGTTGTGCTAATCTATCTAGCCTCGTACGGACTACGTAATTAATAACCAATCAATCAGTCGATTAGTAGTAGTGATTTGATTTCTGCATGCGTTGTCGTTAATTAAGCTTGGTTAATTAGCTGCTGGTAGTAAGTGTTAGGGTCGTCGTCGATCTATATGTTGTAATGTAGTGTAACAACTGTGGTTTATCTCTCACTGCAGTAGCAGGATGTGACTGACCGGCCGACCATGGGTTGGTAAAATCAGTCGATCATCAGTAGTAGTACGTACTCTATGTTCTAGCTTAGCAGCAGCTTTGTTCGTGGATTAGATGTGTCAAGTGTGCCCAGCGAAGTACTCATAGTTCGTGCAGTGGATGATCGATGCGAGCACTGGAGATTCTGACCGCGTGCTTGTGCTTTTGGCTGGTGGTGATCGAGAGCGCTAAAAGTCCACACGGCCGTTTCCCCTGGCACGGGGCACGGCGCCTCCATCAGCTTTTCGCATGCATGCGTCCATCCATCCGTCATTCCAAACGTCACTTCCGCCATTGCCATGCCCATACGGCCATGCCTCTCATCGTCTCTCTCTTCGTGCAGTGCCAGTGTGGCTGGCTGTTGTACTCCATATTTTATGTGATGGATGGCGACGGTGACGAGATTTTACGTCACCAAACAGGTCGCATCGTCATGCATCCTGCGTCGGCCGCTAGCTGCAGGAACCCACCCACGCCTGGCCTCCTCGTGCTCCAAAACACTCATGGAATGGAGATCTCAAATCCATCTTTTGCAGCAGATTTTTGGACTCGAAAGCTGCAATGCACGGCATGCATGGTAGTATCACCGTACCAATACAATGATACTCCTTGTGGTCATCTTTTGTTGGAATGATGATGCACCCGTGTTCACAAAGATTACAAGGGTGTGTTACGACGGAGTAGGCCTCGTTTAGTTCATGCAAAACCTTTAAGATTTTTCATTATATCAAATCTTACGGTACATAATGAAACATTAAATATAGATAAAAAAATAAATAATTACATAGTTTACATATAATTTACAAGATGGATTTTTTGACGCTAGTTAGTCTATGATTAGATAATAATTGCTAAATAAAAACAAAAGTGTTACCGTATCCAATTTTTTTGTACCTTCTCAACTAAACAAGACTTGTTTTCATTTTATTTGATAACTAGTGTCTAATTATAGACTAACTAGGTTAATGCCCGTACGTTGTTACGGGTTTTAAAATCTACATACTCTATGTTTCTTCATTCTTATTTTATTTTTTCTTTCTATATTCTTTCTTTTTCATTTCTTTTCAGTTTTCGTTTTTTATTTTATTTTATTTTCTGTCCTTTCCTTATTACCTTTTATTTTCTTTTTCTTTTGGTTTTATTTTTATTATTCTTCCTTGCTTCTATTTGTTTTTCTTTTTTTCTTTTTAGGTTTTTCGTGTTTCTTCATTCTGTGGCAGAACCCCTAAGTGTTTGGGCCCACCGACACCTGTCATTGTCCTAAGGACCTCTGACGGCGATGCCGGGGATCCTCCCACTTTAGAAGTCCGATGAGCATCGCTGGACGCTCATTCCACTGCTACCTGTGGCATGCCAAGCTGGCTCGTCCTGACCACTGGTAATGGTCAATTAACGAGAACTTCTTCTTCTCGCCCTTACAGGATAGTAAGTGGCCACCTTAACACCAGGATCATTCGTTGCGAAGACAATGCAGTAACCCAAACGACACAAGACCAAAATAATATTTCAGAGTAAAACAGCGGAAGTATTACAAACTTAATTTACAAAAGGAGTTCTTCCAAATAGTAGAGTGTTATTACAAGCCTGGTCCAACGGAGCAACTTAAACTTTAGTACAGAGATTACAAATTTACCGACCCTGCCCATGGGTCACGCTCACTCTTCTTCGTCGTCAACCTCGACGACGGTCACACAACAGGGTCCGAAACAAGTCGGCTCCTGCGCTTCACCTGCAACAGGGGGTTGGAAAACCCTGAGTACGGGAGTACTCAACAAGACTTACCCGGTGGAAAAGAGGAGAAAGTAGGAATGCAGGCTTAGGGTAGACAAGGAGTGGCTGAGCAAGGAGCCAAAGTGTTTTGCCAAAAAGCTTACAAATAGTGCATCCTTACTTTCAAGTTTTATCCGCGAATCCCTCTCCCGCAGAGGCCGAGGAGTTCGAGGACAGTCTATCTAGTTGTTTCGCACAGACAAGTCTGTGAGTTCCTATTCCTAAAATAAAGTATTATTTATCCGACGGCCATAGCTTCATGTCGCTCTGAGTCCGGGAATTGGGATCCGAACCTCATGAGACATTTCCCCTTTCTCATTTTATCACATAGTTGCATATTTAACTACGATGAGGGTCGAAGGAATTGAGTCTCCCAATCGGGGAGCAACGACGATTCGAATCGCTTAGCAATCCAGCTGGAGTTCCTGACCACCCGACATATGTAGAACCAAATATTGCATATGTCAACCTAAATCAAGCTCTCCCCAAATTTGACCAGGTTCGCGGCACCCGAGAGCACAGTACACCACCATCCTACAGCCGATCTAGATGTTTTCCGGTCATCTCAGATCCGTAAGGTGGGTACACACTACTCTCGCCATCTTTCCACTCCCAGTGCGCGAGTAGCTGTTCGCGTCGAGGGATCACAAGACCGGGCTTACCGAGGGCAAGTGGCTAGTACTATAAATTCTCAACCCAGCAGGCCATCAACGGACCGGTCCTTGAGACACTACTTTAAGACTCCATTCTTAAAGCAAGTCCACCGACCGGTCTCAAATTGAACATCATTGACCATAAGTGTATTCCACAACAACCCTTCAAACTTTGTTTGAAAACCTATCTAGTAGCAGGGCTAAGCATCACTACGCAGTTTTAAAACGAAACAGGTGCCAAGGACAAGATAACAATTATCAAGGTAGTAAATGCAGCAAGTAGGTTAACCCAATTCTCAACTACCTAATGCAGCATTTTCAATTCATAAGTGATAAGAGATTTAAAACATTCAAGGAGGGGTTAATGCATCCGGGGCTTGCCTTGGTTGCAGGGCAGAGAGGGACCCTCGGAGACTTCTCAAGTCTCGGATCCGACTTCCTCGAACGGAGCACCGACCTCGGGGTTTGGTTCAACGGGCGCTCCTTCGGTCACGTGCACTATACGTAAAATGATGAATGCTCATGATATGCGTATGACAACTATGCAAGAAGGACTAAGTCGAGTACAACTTGCCTTCTTGGTGCAACTCAGAATAATCAATAAATGAAGTTGTTTAACATCTTAGTGTCTTTACCCAAGAGGTTGCATCTATAAATTAAGACTTTTTTTAATTCATAATTATCTTAAATTAACTAATTATTAATCCTATTTACTTTAATTAACTCTTAATTAATCACTAATGACAGTAATTAAGCATTAAGGCCAAACAATAATTAAATGCCAAAGGTCATTAGGGTTAATGACCTCAGGTCATCATACAATCCCAAAATCACTCAACCCTAATTATGAGGATTTAACTAATCACTATCTAATTATTTTGGAATTATTATTTAATTACTAAATAAGGGTTTATTAATATTTTACTCAAACATTATCCAAATGCCACCAAATTTTGTGTGGAGCCAGGGAATAATATTCAGAGGCTCTCCACCAATTTTGGTGATTTTTGCACATATAAATAAATTATTAAAATTCATCAAAGTTTTATTTGCTAAATAAAAGAGCCAATTTTTATACCCTTGCAAACTACCAGAAAACTGAGCCTAGTATTTTTCTTGGGTTCTACCTATTTCAGGGAATCTATACAAAAATTTTTATCATTTTTGGGTCACTACACAATTTATTACTCAACTTCAAACATCAAGCAAAAATTGCATAAAAAGAAAAAGAAAAAGATTTTTGCGCAGCGGGCGGCCTGGAACTTGGCCCGCAGGCCGGCCCACGCGCGCTCGGCCCGCACACGCGCTGCGCGCGCTGCCCCTCCCCTCACGTGGACACTGACGAGCGGGCCCCGCTCGTCAGGCCCTCCTCTCCTCTCTCTCTGCGGGACGCTGACAGGCGGGTCCCGCCTGTCAGTTCCGCCTCCCTCGTGCACGGCGGCCTTGCCGCGATCCCGGTCGCCGCTGGCGAGGTCCAAGCCCACACAAGGGTGCGCATCAGCTCCGCCTCGACCCTGCGACTCCATAGCTACGGCTCGAGGACGCTCTACCGCTCTCTTCCTACCTCGGCCACGCGAAAGGCGGGCGGCCGCCCTGGCCGGCCGTGGACCGGTCCTTGGGGCTCGGTAGAGCGTAAACCAACAGGTCCGGGAGGTTCGGGAAGAAGTGGGGATCATGGTGCTCACACTACCACGGCAGGAGAAGCAGCAGAGAAGCTTGGTGACGGTGGCCGTACGGTCGGGCGGATGCTCCGGCTCCGGCGAGGTCGTCCCGGTGGTCCTGCTCATGTCCAGGGAGAACAAGCGAGCGCATGAGCATCGGGGAAATGAGAAGAGTTCGAAACGACCGCTTGCAAGGCGTGGTACCGACTGGAGCAGCGTGTCCACGTGAAGAGTTCCTCGGCGGCGGTTCTGGCTGGAGTTGGGGACGACGGCTCGGCTGGTGGCGCTAGGGGGTTAAAGCGTGCGGCGAAGGGTCCAAGAGGTAGCTAGGTCGCGGGCGAAGTGGGTGCTGCACTCCGGGAAGATGGAGAGGACGTGCTTGCGGCGAATTTGAGAGGCGCAGGGAGCTCGTCGGCGATGAGGTTCAAGGAAAAGAAAGGAAAAGTCCCGGCCACCCGAAGCTTTATCCACGCGACGGCGCCTGCGATGCGGATGAGAACGTCGAGTGAGGCACAGCAGCAAGCAGGTGCGTGGCCGCGTGCGTGGCGGCGTGCGCGGAGGCGGCTCTGCCCCGGCGGCAGAGCACCCCCCCTGCCGAACACTGTAGCAGAGCATATCCACCCAATTTGGAGTTTTGCAAAATTCGCCCGAATTTTGAACTAAAGACAAAAACCCACCAAAACCAAAGTTACTCAGAATTTTATAAGCTACAATTCTTATTTTGGTGCCCAAGACTAAATCTGAGTGGAAAAAGGTTAATTTGGCCAAACAGTTTGAAAGTCAAAACTCAATTCCAAGGAATTCAAATTTTTGAATTGGGGCAAATCAGAATTTCCAAAATTACTTTTGTTTTTACTAAACAACTTGAAAAACTCCCAACATGAAAGTTGCTCAACTTTTTGTGCTCGACAACTTTCATGTTGACCACTTTTCAAAATTCCAAATGGATTTTGAATTGGAGGTTTAATTTGGAAAAGGGGACACTTTCTGGAAATCTGTGTTTTGAAAATTACTTTGAATTTTGTATTGAAACTTCAAAAACTCAAAACACCAAAGTTGTACACCTTAACAAGATCTACAACTTTGCTTTTGAACACATCCTCAAATTTTGCTTGGTTTTTGAATTGCACAAAAAGGGGCAATTCTAGGGTCGAGAGATCAGGGTTTCCCCCCCCTAAGCCTTCGGAAAAACTTTACCCTAGGGTTTTAGCAACCAACCCAGGCATCACTAACAAGATAAACACACTTTAATTCCCTACGCACATTCAACCAAATTAAACTCATTTTAAGTTGATGCATCAAGGTGTGCTTAACCAATATGCTGTGCAATGCTGATGATGCCATGATCCAAATTTTAGGAATCGTAACATCGGGGATGTTACAGCTCTCCCCCCTTAAAGAAATCTCGTCCCCGAGATTTAAAGCCATAGGGTACGCAATGGAAAAGGAAATTTGTCAAAACTTCTTCATTTTCGACTTTTCCATAAAGCAAGAAGTTGGGGGAAACCACTCCATTATAAACATATATGTACACAAAGTACATGGCATCGGCTACTCCTTTCCTTCATTAGAGTACACTTCTTATATATCAGCTGTTGTCCTGAAGAGAAGCGTGGAACTCAGGAAAATTCTCCATCAGGTAATCTTCAGATTCCCACGTGGCTTCTTCTTCAGAGTGCTGGCTCCACTGTATCTTGTACCACTTGGTAGTTGTTCTTCGAGTAACTCTATTTCTTTGATCTAGTACTCGGATAGGATACTCCGAATAAGTTAGATCTGGTTCAAGTTCTACATCTTCAATATCTTGAACTTGGTCTGGTACCCGAAGACACTTCTTCAGTTGAGACACATGGAACACATTATGTATCCCGGATAATCGTTCGGGCAGTTTAAGGCGGTAGGCTACCTGTCCACATCGGTCAATGATTGGAAATGGACCAATGTAACAGGGCGCTAACTTGCCTTTAACACCAAAACGATTTACTCCTTTCATTGGGGATACTTTCAAATACACATGATCACCTTTGGCGAACCTTAATGGTCGACGTCTTTTATCGGCGTAGCTTTTCTGTCGGGACTGAGCAACTTTCAAGTTATTTTGGATTTGTCTCACTTTGTTCTCAGTCTCTTTCACTAAGTCAACCCCGAAGAACCATCTTTCTCCAGGTTCCGACCAATGTAACGGAGTTCGACATCGACGGCCATATAGTGCCTCAAAGGGAGCCATCTTGATACTCTCTTGGTAGCTATTGTTGTAGGAGAACTCTGCTAGAGGCAAACAGTCATCCCATTTATCTGGAAAATTTAGGGCACAAGATCTTAATAGATCTTCTAGGGTTTGATTCACCCTCTCTATTTGCCCACCTGTTTGAGGGTGGTAGGCTGTGCTGTATAAAAGTTTAGTGCCCAAGGACTCGTGTAGACATTTCCAGAATTGGGAGACAAATTGTGTGCCTCTATCTGACACTATTGTCTTTGGCACTCCATGCAGACTTAGGATACGATCAAAATAAATCTTAGCATAGGTGGAGGCAGGATACAATAGCTTTACAGGCAGAAAGTGTGCTGTTTTGGTGAGACGATCCACTATGACCCAAATTGAATCAAAGCCTTTGGCTGTCTTAGGCAGTCCTACTATGAAATCCATACTTATGTCATCCCATTTCCATGCTGGGATAGGCAAAGGTTGCAACTCCCCAGCGGATTTGAGATGAATAGCTTTGACTTTTCGGCAGGTGTCACATTGGGCCACATAGCGAGCTATTTCTATCTTCATTTTTGTCCACCAAAACCTTTGTTTTAGGTCCTGATACATCTTATTGCTTCCCGGATGAATAGAATACCTCGTGGTATGAGCTTCATCCAGGATTCGTTGACGTAGCTCAGGTACCTTTGGAACCACTAAACGGTTCTTGAACCAGATTACTCCTGCACCATCCACCTTAAAGTCTGTGGGTGCTCTATTAGAAATCTTCTCTTTAAGATGTTTCATGCCTTTGTCTTCTTTTTGTGCCTCTATGATTTGAGCTTCGACATTGAAGTCAATCTTTAGATTGGCAAGGTTGCCTTGGGAAATCATTTCTATCCCCAAGTTCTCTAGCTCTTGGCACAAAGTTATATCCCTAGGCGTCACTGTTAAGCAATTACAGTGAGCCTTACGACTGAGGGCATCAGCTACTACATTTGCCTTGCCAGGATGATAATGCACCTCAAGGTCGTAATCTTTAATTAATTCTAGCCACCTTCGCTGGCGCATATTAAGCTCAGCTTGAGTAAAGATATACTTCAAGCTTTTGTGATCGGTGTATAGATGACATGTGTTCCCCAACAGATAATGACGCCAGATCTTTAATGCATGTACCACGGCGGCTAGTTCAAGATCATGGGTCGGGTAATTCTCTTCATGTGGTTTAAGTTCTCTGGAAGCATATGCAATTACGCGACCCTCCTGCATTAGCACATAGCCTATCCCTATCCCTGATGCGTCACAATACACATCAAAGGGTTTTTCAATATCTGGCTGGGCTAAGACAGGTGCAGTTGTCAATAACCTTTTCAGAGTCTGAAAGGCTTGCTCACATTGGGGTGACCAAACAAATTTTGTTTGATTTTTGAGCAAGGTCGTGATTGGTTTGGCGACTCTGGAAAAGTCCGGGATAAAACGACGGTAATATCCCGCCATACCCAGAAAACTACGGACCTCATGTACCGTAGTCGGGGGTTTCCAATTCAACACATCTTCTACCTTGCCTGGGTCTACAGCGACTCCCTCCGCTGACAATACATGACCCAGGAAATGAACTTTGTCCAGCCAGAACTCACATTTGCTGAACTTGGCATATAGTTGATGCTCCCTAAGACGGGTCAGCACAATTCTCAGATGTTCAGCATGTTCCTTCTTAGTCTTGGAGTAGATTAAGATGTCATCAATAAAGACAACCACAAATTTGTCTAGTTCTGGCATGAAGACAGAGTTCATCAAGTACATGAAATGGGCCGGTGCATTGGTCAACCCAAAAGACATTACCAAGTACTCATACAACCCGTAACGGGTTGTAAAAGCTGTCTTGGGCACATCTTCCGGCCTAATTTTAATTTGGTGGTACCCTGATCTCAAATCAATTTTTGAGAACACTTTGGCCCCGGCTAGCTGGTCAAATAATAAGTCAATGCGGGGTAATGGGTACTTATTCTTAATCGTCACCTCATTCAGGGGACGATAGTCGACACACAGCCTTAATGTTTGATCTTTCTTTTTCACAAACAAGGCTGGGCAACCCCATGGAGAAGAACTAGGCTGAATAAAACCTTTCTGCAACAGCTCTTGTAATTGGGTTTTTAATTCGGCCAGCTCTTTCGGTGCCATTCTGTAGGCCCTTCGAGATATTGGGGCTGTCCCTGGTTTCAATTCTATACAGAATTGTACATCCCGGTCCGGAGGCAGACCTGGTAAATGTTCAGGAAATACATCCGGAAAATCCCGAACTACCGGGATATCTTTGACTTCAGACACATTAGCGGCATGAACTTGCCCAATTGTCCGCTTGGGAGTAACTAATCGAATTAGCAAATAAGAATTCTCATTGGGCAATGGGATTTTAATGGTTCGATGCAAAGTGTCTAGCAAACCCCTCGTTGTGCCATCCAGTTCATGCCTAATATGACATCAATCTCCTGGTCTTTCAGAACAATCATGCTAGTGGGAAAACTATGCCCACCAAATTCGATGGGTATCTGGTGAACCATTTCTTTAGAGCTCAGTCGTCCTCCTGGCGACTGTATATAAAAATGATCTTGTGTTTCCCCAATGGGTATGCCATGCTTTAACACAAAGGTGCGATTGATGAATGTATGAGATGCACCAGAATCGAAAAGCATTAAAGCAGGCTGTTTCGTGACAGGAAACGTACCCATCATTACTGGTTCACCCTCCGGGATCGTCTCCACCTCCGTATGGAAGACTTGTCCCACTTTCTTTGCTGGTTTTCCCCTTTGCACAGGTTGTCCTTTCTGAACCCCAGTCCTAAACTGACTCGGCTGGGGTTGGCCCATAGGTGGCCTTTGGAAGGTGGGGTTGGTTTGGCGGGGGAAAGGGCACTCTTTAGAAAAATGCCCAGGCTTACCACAATTGAAACAAGGGTAATTGTGGCTGGGCGGAGCAGTGGGGCGAACACCTGGGGCGTTCGGCTGGCGTGGTGCAAAAGCGATGGCAGTAGGTCGAGAGTATACCTGCTGCCCTGGTCTATACTGTGGAGGGGAGAAAGGACCACGATAAGGTGACGGCGCTTGGAAGCGTCCGTGGCCCTGCGGATGATAAATGATTCTCTGGCGCTTTTGACCGCGACCAGAGAAAGAGGAAGAAGCAGCCTTCTTCTTGGCTTCTTTGTGCTTCCTATTCTTTTCTTCAGAGGCGATGGCAATATTTACCGCCTCATAGAAGGTAGCATTTTGGCAGGTGGTCATCATGGTCTAAAGTTTAGTATTTAGACCACGCATGAAGCAGGCTTTCTTCTTTCTGTCAGTATTCACATGGTCTGTGGCATATTGAGAGAGATGATTAAACTTTGCCACGTATTTCATGACACTTTTATCGCCTTGTTGCAAGGCGAGAAATTCTTCGGCCTTCATGGTCATGAGCCCTTCGGGGATGTAATGGGCGCGGAACGCGTCCTTAAACTCGGTCCAGGTGACCTGGTGTCCCGGAGCTTGGATAGCTAGAAAGTTCTCCCACCAGGCACCTGCAGCTCCCCGAAGCTGCTGAGCTGCAAACAGGGGCTTCTGAGTTTCTGAACACTGAATCAAACTGAACTTGTGCTCCATGGTCCGGAGCCAATCATCCGCTTCTAACGGCTCATCAGCCTTAGTGAATACCGGGGGCCTTGTCTCGGTAAAGTCCACGTACCGAGCTTCTCCGTCCCCATTGTGCTGTGCCATGAAGTTTGGGGCGGGGTGTGGTTGACGCTGTGCTAGCTCGCGTAGTAAGCGAGCATTGTCGGTAGTGGCACTCAACAGAATAGCTATGGCATCAGCCAAAGAAGGTGGAGCAGGTGGAGGGTTGGGGATATCATCCCCTCCCTGAGATGTCCCAGCTCCATCAGATCCACGTGTATGCATCGGCATCTGCTACAAGAGCCACAGGTACTTGTTACTACATGAAATTCATAACGTAGAACATATCTTACATTCTTCCATTTATTTATTAAGCATTAGTTCAACACACCAGGAACCAACAAGTACAACTCCTCAAACCGAAAGAAAACTTATATTACAAACCCGACCCCACTACGGTAAACTAGGAATTCTACAACGACTTTGCCCGCGGCTTCACCGAACTAGTCGGTGTGGCCAGAGCTGTAGCCCGGGTCGTCATTGCCATTATCCTGATTACCCCCTGGGTTGTTGTCATCGGGGTCGGACTCCTCTTCATCACCGAGGCCTTGATCGGGTTTCCCATCATCTGCCAACTCGCCATCCGTATCCATCTCTCCTTCGCCTGGAGGTGGGTGGAGCTGATGATATAGATCAAATGCAATATCACGATATTGCATTGCCAAGTCATTGACGGTATCTAAGTGATGTGCCAGCTCCAGCTTCTCCAACTGGAGCTGGTCCTCCCGCTGCCACGCGACATCCCGCTGCGCGGTGACCGTGGCCGCCATCTTTACGTACAGATCTTTAAGATACCTGGCCTTGCCCAGCTTCGCATTCATCCTAGTCAGCTCGTGCCTGTGTGCGCTCCTTGCCTCTTCTTCTTGGGCAATAGCGGTATTCCTCTCCTCCACCATACGGGTCAATATGGCCTCACAGTTCTCAGTAGCTTGTTTTTCTTTGGCTAGTTGAGCTTTGAGTTCGCCGATCTCCATAACATTGTACATTCTTTCTCTCATCACCTCAGTCAACTCGGCGGACAACCTGTCCACCTCCTGCTACGGCGGTGAACGGCTGCTGCTTGCTTGCTCGCTTCGCGGGGCCAGCTGGTGTTTGGGGACCCCTTTTGGTCCTGTCCTCTTACGCGGGGTCAGCTTCCAACGAGGCATCCTGTAGAGGGTAAGTTTAGATTAATAAGGGAGGCCTTACAGGTTAGCAAGAATGGGATTGATTCTATACAACCCAACCCAAACAAGGAGGAAGGAAATTTAACCAAGTTGACCAATCATGATACATGCACGTACTTACGATTCCTATCAACTATTCGTAACGATATTACTCAAAATTGTACAACATAGGGCAATACTTAATGTTGCTCCTCCATACCACTCCAAACATTCTAAGAAAGCCTACAGACAGGGGTAAGTTAGGACTAAGCACTTGAACTCAAAATAGGCAAGTTTATAGTATTGGATCCAAACGAAGTTTGAAGTTTTTCAAGAGGTACAGCAGTCATCTTAGCAACGAAGGCTCTGATACCACCTGTGGTAGAACCCCCTAAGTGTTTGGGCCCACCGACACCTGTCATTGTCCTAAGGACCTCTGACGGCGATGCCGGGGATCCTCCCACTTTAGAAGTCCGATGAGCATCGCTGGACGCTCATTCCACTGCTACCTGTGGCATGCCAAGCTGGCTCGTCCTGGCCACTGGTAATGGTCAATTAACGAGAACTTCTTCTTCTCGCCCTTACAGGATAGCAAGTGGCCACCTTAACACCAGGATCATTCGTTGCGAAGATAATGCAGTAACCCAAATGACACAAGACCAAAATAATATTTCAGAGTAAAACAGCGGAAGTATTACATAACTTAATTTACAAAAGGAGTTCTTCCAAATAGTAGAGTGTTATTACAAGCCTGGTCCAGCGGAGCAACTTAAACTTTAGTACAGAGATTACAAATTTACCGACCCTGCCCATGGGTCACGCTCACTCTTCTTCGTCGTCAACCTCGACGACGGTCACACAACAGGGTCCGAAACAAGTCGGCTCCTGCGCTTCACCTGCAACAGGGGGTTGGAAAACCCTGAGTACGGGAGTACTCAACAAGACTTACCCGGTGGAAAAGAGGAGAAAGTAGGAATGCAGGCTTAGGGTAGACAAGGAGTGGCTGAGCAAGGAGCCAAAGTGTTTTGCCAAAAAGCTTACAAATAGTGCATCCTTACTTTCAAGTTTTATCCGCGAATCCCTCTCCCGCAGAGGCCGAGGAGTTCGAGGACAGTCTATCTAGTTGTTTCGCACAGACAAGTCTGTGAGTTCCTATTCCTAAAATAAAGTATTATTTATCCGACGGCCATAGCTTCATGTCGCTCTGAGTCCGGGAATTGGGATCCGAACCTCATGAGACATTTCCCCTTTCTCATTTTATCACATAGTTGCATATTTAACTACGATGAGGGTCGAAGGAATTGAGTCTCCCAATCGGGGAGCAACGACGATTCGAATCGCTTAGCAATCCAGCTGGAGTTCCTGACCACCCGACATATGTAGAACCAAATATTGCATATGTCAACCTAAATCAAGCTCTCCCCAAATTTGACCAGGTTCGCGGCACCCGAGAGCACAGTACACCACCATCCTACAGCCGATCTAGATGTTTTCCGGTCATCTCAGATCCGTAAGGTGGGTACACACTACTCTCGCCATCTTTCCACTCCCAGTGCGCGAGTAGCTGTTCGCGTCGAGGGATCACAAGACCGGGCTTACCGAGGGCAAGTGGCTAGTACTATAAATTCTCAACCCAGCAGGCCATCAACGGACCGGTCCTTAACCGACACAGTTGGAGACACTACTTTAAGACTCCATTCTTAAAGCAAGTCCACCGACCGGTCTCAAATTGAACATCATTGACCATAAGTGTATTCCACAACAACCCTTCAAACTTTGTTTGAAAACCTATCTAGTAGCAGGGCTAAGCATCACTACGCAGTTTTAAAACGAAACAGGTGCCAAGGACAAGATAACAATTATCAAGGTAGTAAATGCAGCAAGTAGGTTAACCCAATTCTCAACTACCTAATGCAGCATTTTCAATTCATAAGTGATAAGAGATTTAAAACATTCAAGGAGGGGTTAATGCATCCGGGGCTTGTCTTGGTTGCAGGGCAGAGAGGGACCCTCGGAGACTTCCCAAGTCTCGCATCCGACTTTCTCGAACGGAGCACCGACCTCGGGGTTTGGTTCAACGGGCGCTCCTTCGGTCACGTGCACTATACGTAAAATGATGAATGCTCATGATATGCGTATGACAACTATGCAAGGACTAAGTCGAGTACAACTTGCCTTCTTGGTGCAACTCAGAATAATCAATAAATAAAGTTGTTTAACATCTTAGTGTCTTTACCCAAGAGGTTGCATCTGTAAATTAAGACTTTTCTTAATTCATAATTATCTTAAATTAACTAATTATTAATCCTATTTACTTTAATTAACTCTTAATTAATCACTAATGATAGTAACTAAGCATTAAGGCCAAACAATAATTAAATGCCAAAGGTCATTAGGGTTAATGACCTCAGGTCATCATACAATCCCAAAATCACTCAACCCTAATTATCAGGATTTAACTAATCACTATCTAATTATTTTGGAATTATTATTTAATTACTAAATAAGGGTTTATTAATATTTTACTCAAACATTATCCAAATGCCACCAAATTTTGTGTGGAGCCAGGGAATAATATTCAGAGGCTCTCCACCAATTTTGGTGATTTTTTCACATATAAATAAATTATTAAAATTCATCAAAGTTTTATTTGCTAAATAAAAGAGCCAATTTTTATACCCTTGCAAACTACCAGAAAACTGAGCCTAGTATTTTTCTTGGGTTCTACCTATTTCAGGGAATCTATACAAAAATTTTCATCATTTTTGGGTCACTACACAATTTATTACTCAACTTCAAACATCAAGCAAAAATTGCATAAAAAGAAAAAGAAAAAGATTTTTGCGCAGCGGGCGGCCTGGAACTTGGCCCGCAGGCCGGCCCACGCGCGCTCGGCCCGCAAACGCGCTGCGCGCGCTGCCCCTCCCCTCACGTGGACATTGACGAGCGGGCCCCGCTCGTCAGGCCCTCCTCTCCTCTCTCTCTGCGGGACGCTGACAGGCGGGTCCCGCCTGTCAGTTCCGCCTCCCTCGTGCACGGCGGCCTTGCCGCGATCCCGGTCGCCGCTGGCGAGGTCCAAGCCCACACCAGGGTGCGCATCAGCTCCGCCTCGACCCTGCGACTCCATAGCTACGGCTCGAGGACGCTCTACCGCTCTTTTCCTACCTCGGCCACGCGAAAGGCGGGCGGCCGCCCTGGCCGGCCGTGGACCGGTCCTTGGGGCTCGGTAGAGCGTAAACCAACAGGTCCGGGAGGTTCGGGAAGAAGTGGGGATCATGGTGCTCACACTACCACGGCGGGAGAAGCAGCAGAGAAGCTTGGTGACGGTGGCCGTACGGTCGGGCGGATGCTCCGGCTCCGGCGAGGTTGTCCCGGTGGTCCTGCTCACGTCCAGGGAGAACAAGCGAGCGCATGAGCATCGGGGAAATGAGAAGAGTTCGAAACGACCGCTTGCAAGGCGTGGTACCGACTGGAGCAGCGTGTCCACGTGAAGAGTCCCTCGGCGGCGGTCCTGGCCGGAGTTGGGGACGACGGCTCGGCTGGTGGCGCTAGGGGGTTAAAGCGTGCGGCAAAGGGTCCAAGAGGTAGCTAGGTCGCGGGCGAAGTGGGTGCTGCACTCCGGGAAGATGGAGAGGACGTGCTTGCGGCGAATTTGAGAGGCGCAGGGAGCTCGTCGGCGATGAGGTTCAAGGAAAAGAAAGGAAAAGTCCCGGCCACCCGAAGCTTTATCCACGCGACGGCGCCTGCGATGCGGATGAGAACGTCGAGTGAGGCACAGCAGCAAGCAGCTGCGTGTCCGCGTGCGTGGCGGCGTGCGCGGAGGCGGCTCTGCCCCGGCGGCAGAGCACCCCCCCTGCCGAACACTGTAGCAGAGCATATCCACCCAATTTGGAGTTTTGCAAAATTCGCCCGAATTTTGAACTAAAGACAAAAACCCACCAAAACCAAAGTTACTCAGAATTTTATAAGCTACAATTCTTATTTTGGTGCCCAAGACTAAATCTGAGTGGAAAATGGTTAATTTGGCCAAACAGTTTGAAAGTCAAAACTCAATTCCAAGGAATTCAAATTTTTGAATTGGGGCAAATCAGAATTTCCAAAATTACTTTTGTTTTTCCTAAACAACTTGAAAAACTCCCAACATGAAAGTTGCTCAACTTTTTGTGCTCGACAACTTTCATGTTGACCACTTTTCAAAATTCCAAATGGATTTTGAATTGGAGGTTTAATTTGGAAAAGGGGACACTTTTTGGAAATCTGTGTTTTCAAAATTACTTTGAATTTTGTATTGAAACTTCAAAAACTCAAAACACCAAAGTTGTACACCTTAACAAGATCTACAACTTTGATTTTGAACACATCCTCAAATTTTGCTTGGTTTTTGAATTGCACAAAAAGGGGCAATTCTAGGGTCGAGAGATCAGGGTTTTCCCCCCCCTAAGCCTTCGGAAAAACTTTACCCTAGGGTTTTAGCAACCAACCCAGGCATCACTAACAAGATAAACACACTTTAATTCCCTACGCACATTCAACCAAATTAAACTCATTTTAAGTTGATGCATCAAGGTGTGCTTAACCAATATGCTGTGCAATGCTGATGATGCCATGATCCAAATTTTAGGAATCGTAACATCGGGGATGTTACACATTCTTATTTTATATTTTATTTCTTTTTAATCTTCCTTTTATCCTTATTTAAATTATTCATTTATTTTATTTGCTCTATGCACTTTTTATCATTTGTTAATCATGTTTGTTTTTATATTTTTCTTCTTAGTAATTTTAATTTTTTATTTTTATTTTCTATATATATGTGATAGTATATATTTAGTGTTCTATGTTGTGTTATGTTATGTTTACGTAGTATACATGTAATATTCTACGATGTTTCTTATGGTGTTCACTTAGTATACATGTAATCTATAATAGATGTGATGTTCTATAATATATTTAATGATGTTTTGTGATGCATTTAGTGATGTTAATGTTCTATAAATATATTTACGATATTTGAAAAGTAACCCTTTGGCATTATTTGAAATTTTTCTCTATTTTGTGTTTTTATTTTTTTCTTATGCTTTTTACTCTAGATTTTATTATTATTTTTATCTATGTCATGTATGTATGTATTTTTATGTATATTGTAATATCAGTTTCATAAACCTAAAACCAAAATACTATTCTTCTAAATCGATAACATTTTTTTACAACGACAAAACATTGTCCGTTGAACCTAGAATATTCATTAATAAAATTTTATAAGATAAATATTCATTAATAAAATTTTATCTAAATATATCCATGTGTGATCTTGTTTTGAAGGATTTGTTATAAGAAATTTAATGGGGCAATTGGAATTTAATTTATATCTATGGGTTAGGAGTTATGACTTTTTTTAATTCGCTAAAACAATTTTACATGCATAGGTGAGTGGGGCCTATGTTGATGGGATAGCGTGTCATCGTGTAGTAAAAAAGACCACCAAAGGGATGAGAGTTGTGTATGAGTTCTCTTCATAATTTTTAGTTATAGAGATAAATATTCATTAATAAAAAAATATCTAAATATATCCATGTGTGATCTTGTTTTGAAGGATTTGTTATAAGAAATTTAATGGTGTAATCGGAATTTAATTTATATCTTCGATTTAAGAGTTATGACTTCTTTAATTCGCTAAAACAATTTTGCATGCATGGATGAGTGGGGCCTGGGTTGATATGATAGTCTATCATGGCATAGTAAAATGGATGAGAGTTGTGGCTTCAACAAGGGTGTAGTAGATGGGTCCTCCTTATAATTTTTAGTTGTAGAGATAAAAATTTATCTAAATATATCCATGTGTGATCTTGTTTTGAAGGATTTGTTATAAGAAATTTAATGGTACAATCGAAATTTAGTTTATATCTTCGGTTTAAGAGTTATGATTTTTTTTAATTCGCTAAAACAATTTTGCATGCATGGGTGAGTGGGGCCTGGGTTGATGAGATAGCCTATCATGGCACAGTAAAAGGGATGAGAGTTGTGGCTTCACCATAGGTGTAGTAGATGGGTCCTCTTTATAATTTTTAGTTGTAGAGATTAGGTTTAAAAGATCCATCTTATAAATTATATTCTAGTTGTTGTTTTAGTTTTGCGAATATTATATATTTAATACTTTATGTATATATGTAAACATTGGATGTGGTAGGTGATAAAAAATCACTTGAAACCAAAGGGAGCCTTACTACGAGCAACTCTCGATCTAGCTCCAACTGTAGGACTTTGCATCACTTGAAACCAAGCTTGGATTAGTTAGCATGCCCTTGAAGCAGTGATTTTATCGGTTCCAATACTCCCTTTTGTCCCAAAATACTTTGCCGTAACTTAAGCCTTGGATTAGTTATCATGGCTTTAAATGATTTTGACTTCTTGCTACCGTTGAAACTAAAAATAGTGATTGTATTGGTTCCTAGTTTCTTAAAAATATATAATAGTGATTTTATTGGTTCCTACTCCTTCTGTCCCAAAATACTTTAACTACATAGGATTCAAATTTTGTTCTAAAATAGTTGATACTCTCACTTTTCAATGCATCTTTCACTTCTAATAATACATCATTTTCTTTTCTCAATACATCTATATCAATAAAGAGAATTATTTCCTTGGCCCTAAAAAAGTGTCTCTTAGTTTCTTAGCCCTTTTTAGTCGAACTTAGTTATTTGACCTAGATTCGAGTTTTCTTTGGTTTTATGGCCCTTCCACCCAATCCGTAAAATTGTACCGTGAGCCACCACATGGAACGCACGTGAAAAGAGGAAAATAGCCTTACCCCTTGGAGATTAGGCTTACCGTGAGCCAATCCTTTGAATAGCCTTACCGTGAGCCAATCATTTGAATACCAAGTTTGAACCATCCACACTAACGACCTTCACATCATTGACACCAAATGTGCATTTGAAGCCTAGATCACAAATTTATGCCACCGATAGAAGATTGAAGTCTAAGCTTTCAACTAGCAACACATTTGATATGCTCATGTCATTTGATATTGCAATCTTGCCAAGACCAATAACCTTGCCTTTCTTGTTATTTCCAATAGTGATAGAATCAACACCACTATGATTGTCATTGATTGAGTCAAACATTCTTGATGTGCCAGTCATATGTTGAGTGCACCCACTATCAATAATCCAAAATGTCTTCCTTTGGCTTTGTAATTGACCTACAAGTAAATCAATGAAGCTTAGGTACCCACATTTGCTTGGGTCCTTGTAGGTTAGTGACTAAGCTCTTTGGTACCCAAATAGCCTTCTTCTGTGGGCCCATAATTGGTGTACCAATAAACTTAGCATGCACACCACTCACACCCTTGGTAAGCACATAGCAAGAATCAAAAGGTATAGCATTAACATGTTTATTTCCATTGTTCTTTTTATTGCAATTATGCTCTAGGTGCCCAAATTGCTTGCATCTATTGTAAAACCGACCAATGCTCTTCACAAAGCTAGGCTTTAGAGTTGCAAAGACCGCCTTGCCTTTCTTGAGAGTATAACCCAATCCCTCTTTGTTAAGAGAGAATCTTTGGCTACCCAAGCATTTTAGCAAGCGGGCCTGACCCCCATAGGCCTTGCCTAGGGCATGAGTGAGCTCACCCACCTATCTCTTGAGAGTCTCATTCTCAACCATTAGTGAGGTATCACAAGTGAAACCATCACTAGTAGTAGAGGTAGAGTTGGTGGTGGTGGATGAAGAGCTACAAGAAGGGTTAGCACTTGACATGATGATGGGTTGATAAAAAGATTCGTCAAGAATATCACAAGAGAAGCCAACATCACATGATACATTAACTTTTTCACTTTCATGTTGCTCAAGTAGCAAGGAGTGAGCTTCTTCAAACTTGGAATGAGCCTTGCCAAGTTCCTCATGGTCTTCCACTAGACACTCATGAGAGGCTTTAAGCTCACAAAGGGCTTTCTCAAGGGTTTGCACCTTCTTGATCAATCCCTTACACTCTTTGCTCTTAGTTATAGCAATGTATTTAGTTTGTTGTAACATATCATAAAGTTGATATTTAGTTGGTTCATCATCATCATCATTATCACTATAATGAGCATATTCAACTTCACTATCACTACTGTCATCATCATGTACCTTAGTTTCCTTGGCCATGAAGCATGAAGAGGATGAATCAAATAGTGAAGGCCTCTTAGTGATAGCAATAGAAGTAAGTACTTCGTTTGATGTATCTTTCTCATCATCATCCTCATCATCACTATCCCAAGTGACCATATAGGCACCGTCTTTGCCTTTCTTGAATGTCATCTTGTCCTCTCTATTCTTCTTCTCAAACAGGTTCTTCTTGTTCTTCTTCTTCTCATATGAGCATTCCGCTTGAAGATGATCTAGACTATCACAATTGAAGCATAGCCTTGGTTTCTCTTTGCTCTTGAAATTGTCACCTCTCTTTCTAAAGACTCTTCTTTTGATGAACAATTTGCCAATTTTCTTGACAACTAGAGCTAGTGCTTCATCATCAATCTCCAAGTCCTCATCTTCTTCATTGTCACTATCTTCTTGGACTTTTGTTTTGCCCTTGCTCTTGGAGGTAGTGGCTTTGAATGCCATGGTCTTTTTCTTTTGCTTCTCCTTCTTCTCTTTGTCATCTTCATCTTGATCATACTTGTCATAGGTCAACACTTCTCCAAGCAAATCATTAGGCTTCATTGTATCAAGCCCATCTCTTTGCAACAATATGATCAACATCTTGAATCTTCTAGGTAAACTCAATAAGAACTTGTGGCAAAAATCTTGATCTTGAGTCTTGTGCCCTAAGCCCTTGAGATCATTCACAATGACTTGTAATCTATGAAACATCTCCAAGATTGTTTCATCTTCCTTCATCTAGAAGTTCTCAAACTCACCCTTGAGCCCATATAGCTTGGCACTCTTCACAACCTTGGTGCCCTCATAAGTCTCACTCAATCTTGTCCACACCTCACTAGCAAACTCCAAGTCCTTGATACCCTCAAACACCTTGGAATCAATGCCATTGTAGATGGTATTGAGAGCCATCCGATTACATGTGCGGTTATCTCTATCAATGGGAGTGAGGTTATTGGGATCAATAATTTGCATAATCATGCTCGGTGACCTCCCACACCTTCTCATTAATTGAGCCAAGATACATTGTCATCTTTCTCTTCCAATAGTCAAAAGAACTAACACCATCAAAGAAAGATGGTTTGCCCCCAACATGGTTGAACACAATATGAGCCATAATTCAACACCGAAGGTTGTTAAACCTTAATTAATCGGTGACCTAGCTCCGGTACCACCTGAAAGGTCCTAATATGGCTAGAGGGGGGTGAATAGCCTATTTTTAAAACCTTCAAAACACTAGAGCAAATTATTAGTAACACAAACAACGATAAAAGTGATTTGCCCTAGTTCTAATTGTTAGGCCAGCCACCTATTGCAATTCTAATAATTATAGTCTCTATGGCACACAAAAACTATGTCTCTATTCTAACTAATTAGAGAGCTAGCAAGATAGATAAATTACTCTATGCTTCTCTACTTGTTACACTACCACAATATATATTGCAAGTAAGAAAGAGAGGGGGATTTGATTTTTATACCACCAGTGAAGAGTAAAGGACGATGCCAATCACCATTAATCAATTCAAACTATATATATTAATCAATCCAAATACACCGGGAGATAGGAGATGAAACAATTATTTTTCTCCTGATGTTCACTTGCTTGCCGGCAAGCTAGTCCCTGTTGTATCGACCAACACCTTGGTGGTTCCTAGGTATGAGGCCCTCAAGCCACGCCCCGCAAGGCACCATAAGAACCCACACACAAGTGTGGTAACTCAATGACATGAGCAATCCACTAGAGTTGGAATTTAGCACTCCGCCGGGGAACCACAACAACCCCTCACAAATTCACCTTGATTGGGGGTGGATACAATCACCAAATCCCCTCACCAATCAAACCAACACCAACCGTCTAGGTGATGGCAATCACCAAGAGTTATAAGAAATCAACGATTGCAATCACAACCTAATGCCACAGATATGAATCACAAATGCATGAACACTAGGGTTTCCTCAACTCCTCTCACCAAAGAGAACCAACCATGGAAATGGAGAGGAGAGGGAGGAGATCCTCTTGAGCTCTCAAATCGATCTCTAGAGCTTCCTGTGTCACTTGATTGAAGCACAAATCAAAGGGATTGAGAGAGGAGAGGACGAGAGCTTTCTTTCTTCTCTGGAGTGTTCTTGAGAGTATGAGCAAAGGAGAAGTGTGAGTAAGAGAGATCAGAGGGAAGGTGAGGGGAGTCCACTGCCTTTTACTCAGTCGGCCACTCACACACAGCCTGGCCCTGTGCACACCAGTGGCAGATCTACAGTAGTAGCATGGGGGTACAGTTGTCTCCCCAAAATTTCTTGAAAATCATCTAGTATATATACCCTTTAATAACATGTACATGTATAATACATTGTTATATACAATTGTTAGTCTGCTTAGCCCATACAACAGCCTCAATACTCTACATTCACAACTATTTTATCATCATTTAGTTATCTAATTATGTTATGTCTATATTGATAATCTATACTCCCTCCATCCCAAATTGTAAGTCATTCTAAGAATCTTGGAGAGTCAAACTTTTATAAGTTTGATCAAATTTATATGATAAAAAAATTATGAGTAAATTGCACAACCGGTCCTTAAAAATTGCACAAAATAAAGAACATACAAACTAATTGTGTGCAGTCCATCTATTTCAGTTCTTGTGTGCAGTCCATCTATTTCAGTTCTGACAATCACCTTGAGGTATACCCTATCAGTCATCACTTTGCAGCAAACATCGTCAAGGATATACGTCTGGTAGCATAGCAAAAAAAACAAAATTGCACTTGTCATCGAAAGCACAATCAAGGCAAAACATGTACCCTCCGCAACCATCTCCGTACTTAAAAATTAGAGTAAATTGCACAACCGGTCCTTAAAGTATTACGTGGTTTTCATCTAGGTCTCCAAACTACGAAATCGCACGTCTGACTCCCTAATGTATTTAAGTGATCTCATCTAGGTCCCCAAACTATGAATCGCACGTCTAACTCCCTAATGTTTTTAAGTAATCTTATCTAGGTCCAGAATACACATAAGGAGGATTAGAAACTGATATGGACATCCACATAGATATGATTTAAGCACATGACCTCTGATTTAAGCCTACATGTGCTGCCGCCGACTCGCCCTGCTCACCATCACAGAGCTCGCAGCATATGACCTGGTCATGTAGGCGGCAATGGCGGCCAGTTACGCTGTCGAGTGGGGTGAGGTAGACATGGAGGGGAGGGGTTTGGTCTGTGGTCATCCGGTGTTACGCTCTCGCGTAACCGGCCGCCATTGCCGCCTGTTGACGGTTCTTAAGTATCAATTTTAATTATCAAATAAACAAGAGAAAGGACCAATATGCAACCAGCACATAGAATTAGGGTTTGATCTGACAGAATTCCACGAGTTTTGTTGTTTATCTATTTCTGCAGGGGTTATCAGGAAATAAGGAAGAAAGGCCCACATGTCAGGATTACATAGAGATATCAACGCACCGCGCAATTTTACATCATCTAGAAGACTCCAGAAGCCACGAGACCGAAGCGGAGGCGAAGCTGGGCCAGGCCCAGGGCGCCCGCCCCCCTTCTGGAGCCAATTCAGGACTCCTTCGCTCGGGATACTCCACCGACCTATTGGATCAAGAAAAACATAGTACCACCTCGGCTATCGACCCAAAAACGCATAGAAGGGGAGGACTATATAAGCGAGGCCCCTCTGGCCCCTGGAAGACATGAAGAAATTATCATAGAGACTGAGGGGTGCCCTCGAAGGAAAACCTCTTCTCTAATTAATATTTCTTTTTAGGCTTAGCAATCAATGTAAGGTAGAAATAGATCTTCTAGTTTCTACTAGATTGAGAGATATAGAGTGGAGGTGTAGAGTGGAGGAAAGCCCGACCTGTCGGTGTCTACTCCAAGCTTGTACCTGCGGGATCAAGTTCTCCTAACCCGAAGCTTGCTCCTAGGATTCTTCAGTAATTCGACTTCTAAATTCTAGTAAGTTCTTGTTTTATTGTTCTTATGGTTTATGAGTTTACTTTAATCTCTTCGCGTAGAGTTTAGAGTAATCATTGCTGGCGTAAACGTGGTGTTTAGGCTGGGGTACTCATAGATATTCCCTGACTAGCTGGACCGTGGTAGTAGTGAGGAACGTGACATTTCTGAGCTACCTTTGTAGATCACATCTCGTTAGCAGGAAGGATAGGGTTTATAGGTGCGGGTCGAACATCCTTTGTGGTGTCTAGATTCCGTTAGCCTCCCCATTAGAACAGTAGATCATCCTTACCAAGGTTAGAAGGAGACTACAGTTGCAGTCTTCTCTATTTATCACTCACATCGAAAGACATTCTTTGTGCCTAAAGGTTAGTAGTAATAGACTGATTAGTCAGATGCACTATTTCTCCTAGTGGTAAAAAAATAAATACGATACTCTGGATAATTTCCCGGGTGAAATGCTCACCGATATCCGTGCGCTTGCGGATCAATTCCTTATTGCGTTCCCAAATATCAACAAGCATTTCTGGCGCCGTTGCCGGGGAGAAAGACGGTTGCTGAGATAACCTGTGTCTTGCTATTAGCTTGTATCTATACTTTTATCTTTTCGTATCTTTTATATTCTTTATTTATTTTCTTTATTCTTACCTTATGGAAAACCAAAATTCTAAATCGATCCATGAGTCTGCAATCCCTTTAGCAACTGACCTTTTACCATGGGAATCATCACAGCCTATCCAAACATCCCAGTATAAGTTAAGTTCTAGGTTGATTGCCATGATTCAAAACCTATCTTTTTCGGGAAAGGAAGACGAAAACCCTTACCTTCATATTAGAGATTTTGAGCAAACATGTGATTGTCTTCGCATTGAAGGCATTTCTGATAAGACTTTACGTTGGAAGCTTTTTCCTTTTTCTCTAAGGGGAGAAGCTAGACAATGGTACAGTCAGAAGGTAAGTCAACAACAAGGTGAATGGGGAGTCTTACGAGCCAACTTTTGTCTATATTTCTATTCCCTTGACCGTATAGCCGACCTTAGACTCGAAGTCCTATCTTTTAAACAAAAAGATAATGAAACTTTGGGAAAATCCTGGAAACGTTTTTCTGATCTTTTAGAATCTGGTCCAAACCTTAATCTTGAAGACCCTGTTCTTTTATTTCACTTTTTTCGAGGTCTTCATAAAAATCACAAACAAATGCTACACACAATGTCTAGAGGTTCTTTCTTTCGCATCCCTGCTGATGAAGCTAGAGTGATCCTAGATAGAATCCTAGAAGCTGAGATGGATAATACCCTTCATGATGAAACCTACGAAGCCGAAGTAGACACTCTGCCAAATTTTTCATCTACTTTAGCTATCCCAAGTTCTGAGCCACAAGAGGAAGAAATTCCACTACCGGACTTCATGCTGGATATAGAATCCGATCTTTTTGCCGATTTTGGAAATATTTCAAACTACCATTCTATTGACAAACCCCAAAATGGCCAGTCTAGCATTTATTTACCAAGTGAATATCAATTGAGAGAGCTTATCTCAGTGATGAGTAGCGAATGGTTGGAGGAATCAGAGCTTTCCTCTGATGTGATCCGTTTGGACACACCCTCTATAACTATACGCTGTGCTTATAACTCTGATCGATTTAATGCTCTTTATAATCCTGTTGTGGGGATCAACATTATGTCTGAATCTTTTGCACTTAAACTATTTAAAAATCTTGTCTTAACCCCCACAACAAAGGTCATAAATGAATCTTCGGGACGATTAGTCCCCAGTCTTGGAATTATTAATGTCCTACCTCTTACGGTAGAAGGCTCCATGGTTCATTTGAACTTCTATATCTTTGATACATGGGACTTCGACTTATTGATAGGACAACCTTTTAGAAGACTCCTTTATGAAGGTCATACTGGAAAGCTACACATTTCTTTTGGAAAAACTTTTCAATTCCCAAAGATAATTTCACACTCCTTAAATAATAAGGCCGAGTCATATCTTTTGCCTGATCCTATAGAGGAAGTAAAGGCTGCATCTCTAGAGCTTTTAGATGAACCAGACTTAGAAGACGAAACTCCTTTCTTCACAGAAGAAGAAGACGAACCTTCCGAGCCTGAACCCTTAGATGAGTTTGCAGAAACACCTAGACCCCCTATAGAGCTTAAAACTTTACCACCCGGTCTTACCTATGCTTTCCTAAACAATAATCCAGAGTTCCCTGTGATCATTAGCGATAAACTCACTCAGGATCAAACTCTGCGATTAATGACCATTCTTGAGAAACATCACTCAGTTTTTGGCTACTCACTTCAAGACCTTACAGGAATCAGTCCTATGATTTGTACCCATCGTATTCCAACAGATCCTTCTGTTACACCCTCTCGAGAACCCCAACGTAGACTTAACAACACTATGAGAGAGGTAGTTAAAAAGGAAGTTATAAAGTTGCTGCATGCAGGGATTATATATCCTGTGCCGCACAGTGAGTGGGTAAGCCCAGTACAAGTTGTGCCTAAAAAGGGAGGCATGACAGTTATTATGAATGAAAAGAATGAGCTAATTCCGCAACGCACCGTCACAGGATGGCGGATGTGCATAGACTATAGAAAATTAAACAAAGCCACGAGAAAGGATCACTTTCCTTTACCTTTCATAGATGAGATGCTAGAGCGGTTAGCAAACCATTCATTCTTTTGTTTCTTAGATGGATATTCAGGATATCACCAAATCCCGATCCATCCTGATGATCAAAGCAAAACCACCTTTACATGCCCATATGGAACTTATGCTTACCGTAGAATGTCTTTTGGGTTATGTAATGCACCAGCTTCTTTTCAAAGATGCATGATGTCTATATTTTCTGATATGATTGAAGAGATTATGGAAGTTTTCATGGATGATTTCTCTGTTTATGGAAAAACTTTTGATAGTTGTCTTGAAAACTTAGACAAGGTTTTGCAAAGATGTGAAGAAAAGCACTTAATCCTTAATTGGGAAAAATGTCATTTTATGGTTAGAGAAGGAATAGTGCTAGGACACTTAGTGTCTGAAAAAGGTATTGAGGTAGACAAAGCTAAAATTGAAGTAATTGAACAGCTACCTCCACCTGCGAATATAAAAGGAATTCGAAGTTTTCTTGGCCATGCTGGTTTTTATCGTAGATTCATAAAAGATTTTTCATTTATTGCTAGACCACTTACTCTTTTGCTAGCCAAGGATGCTCCTTTCGAATTTGATGATGCATGTCTAACATCTTTCAATTTATTAAAGAAAGCACTCATCTCTGCACCAATCATTCAACCCCCTGATTGGTCGTTGCCTTTTGAAATTATGTGTGATGCTAGTGATTATGCTGTGGGGGCAGTATTGGGACAAACTAAAGATAAGAAGCATCATGCAATTGCTTATGCCAGTAAAACTTTGACAGGAGCTCAACTTAATTATGCAACCACTGAAAAAGAGCTTCTGGCTGTTGTCTTTGCCATTGATAAATTTAGATCTTATTTAGTTGGAGCTAAAATAATTGTTTACACTGATCATGCTGCATTAAAATATTTGCTCACTAAAAAAGATGCTAAACCTCGCCTGATTAGATGGATCTTATTACTCCAAGAATTTGACTTAGAAATAAAAGATAAAAAAGGAGTAGAAAATTCTGTTGCTGATCACTTGTCCAGAATGTATTTTAAGAGTCCACAGGAAACCCCCATCAATGATTCACTCCGGGACGACATGCTCTACGGGATTAACAGGTCTGACCCTTGGTATGCAGATATTGTTAATTTTATGGTTTCAGGGCATGTACCACCAGGAGCAAACAAGAAGAAGCTTACTCAAGAAAGTCGTTCACATATATGGGATGAGCCATACCTCTTCCGAGTATGCTCTGATGGCTTACTCAGGAGATGTGTGACCACTGAGGAAGGATGGAAGATCATCGACAGATGTCATTCATCACCATATGGAGGTCATTATGGAGCATTCCGTACACATTCAAAGATCTGGCAGTGTGGATTCTATTGGCCTACAATGTATGAAGACACGAAGCAATATATCAGAAGATGTGGGCCATGTCAAAGGCACGGAAACATAAATACAAGGGATGCAATGCCACTCACCAACAACCTTCAGATTGAGCTCTTTGATGTCTGGGGAATAGACTACATGGGTCCATTTCCTCCATCAAAGAAGTGCGAGTACATCTTGGTGGCGGTTGACTATGTCTCCAAGTGCGTAGAAGCATTACCTTGCAAGCATGCCGACAACGTCAGTTCAAAGAGGATGTTTGAAGAAATTATATTTCCAAGATTTGGAGTTCCCAGAGTAGTGATAAGTGATGGAGGAGCACACTTCATCGACAAACGTTTCAAGCAATATCTATCAAGACATGGAATCCGTCACAATGTCGCTACCCCTTATCATCCTCAGACAAGTGGCCAAGCAGAGACTTCCAACAAACAAATCAAGAATATTCTTCAGAAGACAGTAAATGAAATGGGAACGGCGTGGAAACACAAGTTACCCGATGCACTCTAGGCATACCGGACAGCATATAAGACCCCAATCGGAATGTCTCCATACCAATTGGTGTACGGGAAGACTTGCCATCTACCTGTTGAACTAGAGTTCAAAGCACACTGGGCCATAAAGAGATGGAATATGGACCTAGATGTTGCTGGAGATTATAGAAGAATGCAATTATCAGAATTGGAAGAATGGCGAGAGAAGGCATATCACAATTCAAAGATCTACAAAGAAAGAGTCAAACGGTGGCATGACAAGAGAATCAAGAAGAAGGAGTTCACACCTGGAGATAAGGTATTACTTTTTAATTCCAGGGTGAAGCTTTTCGGGCATGGAAAACTCCGGAGCAAATGGGAAGGACCATTCAAGGTAATCAATTCATCATCCCACGGAGCTATCACACTTCAAAATAACGAAGGTACGTTATTCAAGGTAAATGGTCAACGTCTTAAATTATTTTTAGAGCCCAATGAGGAATTTGAAGAAATAGACGTAGTCCATTTTTACCTTCCCATAGAGAATTAGAGCCCGACACTTTTGGTCTGATGGTTTTGGGTCATATATATATTTTTCTAAATAATTTCGCATCTAGAAACACGCTCGGAAAAGTGGGCCCACAGAGGGGCCAGAGAGAGGGCGGGCGCCCAGGTCAAGTGGGCGGGCGCCCTGCCCCTGTTCCCCCTCGGTCCCGACTTTCTCTGTTATGGAAAATGCACTTATGATAATTCGAATAATCCCTCGGACGGAAAGTTTCCCACGCAAGTCGACAGGAGTAACCCGAACAACCCATAGAGGCACCCTTTTGACCCCTATATAAACAGACCCCTGACCTCAGTTTTCAAACACCAAGCCATCAAGCTTTCTCTCCTTCAATTAGAGCTTGATTAGCTCGTCTTTAATTAAAATTTTATTTCCTTGCTACTCCAATGGCCGAGAAGTACCACGATGATTGGGAAGTCGTCCCCTTCAACCTCAACATGGAGCCAGTGGGAGACCCCGATACCCGTGCTCTCGTCCCGGCCAACACAGAGCGTCAGCTAGAAGCCATACCATTACGCCAACGCAGCTCCGCCCAATCTTACCATGCTCAACCAGTTCTCACCGCACCACCACAACCCCTACTCCTCAAAGGATCATCATCTAAGACGAAGACCACTATCAAGGTGCCAATCGGCACAAGAGTCCTTCCACCTAGACCCAATGAGATGGTCGTTGGAGTCAAGACCAACCGGAGCGGCGAGATCAGCAGCGTTCGCTACACTACGGAGGAGGAAAGGCCTTACTTTGAAGGGATTAGAGCAGCCAAAGTCCGTTTCATCCCTCCAAAGGCAGCCCCGAAGCACGCTCTCAATGCTTTTGAGACACCTCCCAAGCGTCGCAAGACTATAATGGATATTGATGAGGAAGTTCGCAGGCTAGATAGAATTATCATAGACCTCCAGTCCTCGATTAATTCCCTCACTAGGCAGCTCTCTAACCACAACACCGTTATACTAGGCCTTAGGCAGGATCTTGCCAGTGCCAACAAGAAGATCAAAGAATTAGAGCGCCGCTAAGTTATCTAGATTAGACCTTGAGGCAGTGCATCTTAGTTATCTATCTTTAAATTTGGTTTAAGTTTGCTTTTATAAGTTTGCTATTATTATCAGTTTGTTATCAGTTTGCTATCAGTCTTTTGTAATAAATGCCTCAAGATCAATAAAGAGTATTATTATTATTATTATGTTTTGTGTGTCTCTACTTTATTTTTGTGCAAGAAAGCAGAAAACAAGTATGGGGGAGATCCCTCAACATGCCAAACACACTCCGACTACACCACTCCACGATTCAGGTACACACTCTGCACACTTTACTTTACACATATTTTGGATTATGCAGATTACTGTTTCCGACATGATAAATTAAAAAGATTAAAATATTTCTAATCATGATTAATCTCAATCTGTGATATTTCCTGAAAACTTGCAATTATTATAAAATCATTTTAAAACCCTGTGTTACTTAAGTCAAATGGAATATGTGATGATAGAGTATAAGTTTCTTATTCTTGATATCATTGTTGCTTGGAGAATTTATTTCAAAATATTCAAATTTCTAGCTACAATCCTCAGTGTTTTATATGCCTGATAAAACTGAAATATTAATTATGATTATAAAAGCTATCTGCTCTGTATTGAGTTTGTTCAAAATAAGTTAGACCCTTGTTGAGAGATTTATCATGCTCCCAAGATCAAGACATTATTTCAGAAAGATTCACTCTTCCGAAGTATTATTGCATTAGAGGCATGGGCTATGCAAAAATAGAAGATATTTCGAGGAAATAAAAAGGAGGAAGTGCTCGACAACCTCGCAGAAAAAATGGACAAGTGTCCGGCAGTAGAATTAGGGGTACCTCGGTATCCACTTAAAAAAAATATATGATAGCCCATGGTCCCTCTAATAAGCAATATGCCAGCAAGAGTTGACAAAGTTTTTAAAGTCTTTGATCTAAGAGTATGACATTCCCCTCCTCGGATCCCGTTTTGATCAGGCAATAAATGCAAAGTGAGTATGCTTAAGAATTTTTGCAAAATAAAACAACCTCAGTGAGATATATATACAAAAGATAATGAGTGATCTGAGAGAACCTATGAGGATAAAAAGGTATGCTAGCTTTCTTTTAAAAATATACAAAAACTCCAAGTGACAGGATTGAGAAGAAAGGATCTTTACTCTTAATCATATACTTCCCTGACTATGGTACACAGTGGAAATTTTAACACCCTGCAAATATAAAATGCTTTAAAATGTTTTACCCCAGATATTTTTCTTAACCATCCTTTTCTCGAGGACGAGTAAAAGCCTAAGTATGGGGGTATTTGTTGACGGTTCTTAAGTATCAATTTTAATTATCAAATAAACAAGAGAAAGGACCAATATGCAACCAGCACATAGAATTAGGGTTTGATCTGACAGAATTCCACGAGTTTTGTTGTTTATCTATTTATGCAGGGGGTTATCAGGAAATAAGGAAGAAAGGCCCA
The DNA here is from genome assembly GCF_000003195.3 of Sorghum bicolor. Taxonomy (NCBI): domain Eukaryota; kingdom Viridiplantae; phylum Streptophyta; class Magnoliopsida; order Poales; family Poaceae; genus Sorghum; species Sorghum bicolor. The sequence goes on from NC_012877.2 coordinate 9,621,668, forward strand.
CATGTCAGGATTACATAGAGATATCAACGCACCGCGCAATTTTACATCATCTAGAAGACTCCAGAAGCCACGAGACCGAAGCGGAGGCGAAGCTGGGCCAGGCCCAGGGCGCCCGCCCCCCTTCTGGAGCCAATTTAGGACTCCTTCGCTCGGGATATTCCACCGACCTATTGGATCAAGAAAAACATAGTACCACCTCGGCTATCGACCCAAAAACGCATAGAAGGGGAGGACTATATAAGCGAGGCCCCCCTGGCCCCTGGAAGACATGAAGAAATTATCATAGAGACTGAGGGGTGCCCTCGAAGGAAAACCTCTTCTCTAATTAATATTTCTTTTTAGGCTTAGCAATCAATGTAAGGTAGAAATAGATCTTCTAGTTTCTACTAGATTGAGAGATATAGAGTGGAGGTGTAGAGTGGAGGAAAGCCCGGCCTATCGGTGTCTACTCCAAGCTTGTACCTGCGGGATCAAGTTCTCCTAACCCGAAGCTTGCTCCTAGGATTCTTCAGTAATTCGACTTCTAAATTCTAGTAAGTTCTTGTTTTATTGTTCTTATGGTTTATGAGTTTACTTTAATCTCTTCGCGTAGAGTTTAGAGTAATCATTGCTGGTGTAAACGTGGTGTTTAGGCTGGGGTACTCATAGATATTCCCTGACTAGCTGGACCGTGGTAGTAGTGAGGAACGTGACATTTCCGAGCTACCTTTGTAGATCACATCTCGTTAGCAGGAAGGATAGGGTTTATAGGTGCGGGTCGAACATCCTTTGTGGTGTCTAGATTCCGTTAGCCTCCCCATTAGAACAGTAGATCATCCTTACCAAGGTTAGAAGGAGACTACAGTTGCAGTCTTCTCTATTTATCACTCACATCGAAAGACATTCTTTGTGCCTAAAGGTTAGTAGTAATAGACCGGTTAGTCAGATGCACTCTTTCTCCTAGTGGTAAAAAAATAAATACGATACTCTGGATAATTTCCCGGGTGAAATGCTCACCGATATCCGTGCGCTTGTGGATCAATTCCTTATTGCGTTCCCAAATATCAACACCGCCTACATGACCAGGTCGTATGCCGCTGGCGCTGTGATGGTGAGTAGGGGCGAGCCAGCGGCTGTACATGTGGGCTTAAATCAGAGGTCATGTGCTTAAATCATATCCATATGGATGATCATGTCAGCTTCTAACCCTCCTTATGTGTATTTTGGACCTAGATGAGATCACTTAAATACATTAGGGAGTCAGATGTGCGATTTTGTAGTTTGGGGACCTAGAGATGAGATCACTTAAATACATTAGGGAGTCAGACATGCAATTTCATAGTTTGGGGACCTAGATGAAAACTACGTAATACTTTAAGGACCGGCCGTGCAATTTACTCTTTAATTAATTACTTTTCTAAAGAAAATTTTAGAAAAATCATATCTTCTCCGTTTTATCTCCGATTTTTGTGATCTTTACGTCTGTGTGATCGTAGCGATGCATAGAAACATTTTATAAACTTTTCTGATTGTTTTTCAATTATTGGTGTACTCTTCTAATTGTAGCTTTGTTTGTTTCGTGTATGTTTGGCTCCAATTGCTTGTGTGTTGTTGATTGATGATCGAGTATAGATGGTGAGAATTACTTCAATGATAATGTTCAGTCCCTTGAAAACAAGTAGAATCAACAGGAGCCGCAAGAAAAACTTTGATCAAGGCAAGTATAACTTGGGACCATCTTTGTTACCTATACACTTTTAATACATATATCATATGCATGTGTCCACTTTGACAACCTTAGCAAAATCATAGATGATTGTTATCCTGAAGCCCTTGATTCATATTTGGATATGCATTGAGGTAGTTTTCTACTAGTGCTGAACTTATGACCATGATCTTGTAACATGAAAAATTGAATATGCAATAAACAATAAAATAAGCTTTCTAGCAACATGAATAGAAAAGATGGAAAGAACTCTAGCTTTTCGTAGATTGATCTTAACCCTCCATAAGGACTTATCCCTTGGCAAAAGTTGGGACAACTCGTACAACCATGAGAGCTATATGGCTCTGGCTTTAGCTCAGTATGAGGACCTTTTCTAGCTTGTTAGCGGTTGCCTTAAATGGCATAAGAATGGCTAGACATGTTGGGTATAGTGCGGCATCTGTCCTTATCTGTATACGTGGCGTGTCATTATGCCATTTGGAAGGGGGGCTCTATATCTACCTACCGAGTAAATCTAATGGCCCTAACTTGTTAGATGAACCTTTGAAAGGCTTCATAGTGATCCTAACCGACCTTCCTTGGTAGAGGGTTAAGAGGCTGATCATCTCGGACGAAAGGGTAAAACATGACTCATGGGTAAAGATGTACAACCTCTACAGAGTGTTAAAATCTGGTATACTAGCGGTACCCACAGATACAGGTGGCCCGAAAAATTGATGGAATAGATGGTCACTATTTAATGATGATAAACAATGGTTTATTATGTTGTTTATGTGTTATTCTTTATTGTTGTATACACTGATCATGTGGTTATAGGATTAATTATGATACCTTGATATTTGCTATCCAATGATGAATATGCTATACACACATAAAAGCTAAATACAGTCAAACTAGTGTTAGCTAATTGAGCCTCATGAACCCGTGGTTATATTTGTTGAGTATGACATGTGCTCACTCTTGCTATTTTCCTCACACTTTAGGAGAAGTTTACACTTGTGATCAACCAGTCAGTTTGGATCATGTAGAGAAGAGTTAATACTCGAAGTTTGGAGTTACTTCTGTTGTTTGTCGCATAAGGTTATCTCTGATATACTAAGTATGTTATATATTTATACATTGTCTTTTGATATTTTACTTTATTTGTAGCTATATGTGATATTTGACTTCTAAGACTCATATATGGTGTATATCTGGTTTTGTCCTTAAAATCGTGTATTACAGACGCGAAGCCGGAGCAGCCGAAGAAGCGCACAAAAAGCAGGAGAAGCATCTTCGGGTAGAATCTAGGGCGTTGGATGGTAAGATCGAACGGAGGGAAACATTTCGGGCGATGTGGATGCGGCTTCTGTCTAGGAATCCAACGTATTCTGTGGCTTTAGAAGCGGACATGGGGCTTGAAGGGGTAGACTGTGGCTCCCTACTAGGGCTCTGCATTGACAAGCAGACTACTTCTCATTGGAGAGATCCAAAGCAATAGTAAGAAAGCGTATGGCTCACAATGGCGGCTGTGGAAGGCATCTACAACATCGGTGGTGTGTTTGCGAGCTCAGCAAGATCACAAGCATGGGCATAGGGCCAGTCTAGGGTTTGGGATGGTGCTTGGTGGTGTAGATGAAAAACACGGACGCATTCAGGCTTCGTCTCTTATAGGAGCAAAAGGGCATGGGAGCGGCGTTCGATTCGGTCGGAATTGTGCCTAACTCCAATACGAATAAGGTAGGGGATGGCACTGACAGATGGGCTCCGATGGTCAGCGAGTGGGATGCGTGGGACTCGGATGGTGGTGGGAGAGGCGAGCCACGAGCGTGCTATCTAGTTGGGCCATGTAATGGGCTTTTCTGAGTTGGGCTTGTATGATAGGAAAGGAGGGAGTTAAGTGAGCTATGAATAGGGATGAAAACTGATCGGATACGAACATATATCACTGATATCATATTTGTTTTTATATTTCTGGTCGGATTGGGATTCAAAAACAGATAATGTCAACCATGTCAGATAAGATAGGATTAGATGTCGACATCATAAATATATGATTTAAGTATTTAGATATGGATACGCCGATACAGTATCAGATGTTGATTATTCGGTTTCAGATACAGACATATTTGAACCTCTCTAAATGAATTCGGTCTCAAATACGGTCAGAAAATATTTGTACAGTTTTCAACCCTAGCTGTGGGTGAGGAGAAAGGAGCTGGGCTCTGGTCACTTGGGTCGATACGGTGCAAATGGGCTAGAGCAGGCCACATATAGGGAGGGAGAAGGTTTGGGCCTTTGGCCAAAATGAGAGATATTGAGAGTTTTCTCTCTTTTTTATTTTCCTTTTCTTTTATTTCAAAGCCATTTTCAAACTTAGTTTCAAAAGCATTTGAAATATTTTGATTTTTGAGAAAAACCACACAGTACAGTAAATCTTATGCACCAGCGTGTGTGCAAAACAATGTTGCTAAACTGTAATACCCGATTTTAAGGACAAAACCAGATATGCACCATATGTGAGTTTTAGAAGTCAAATCTCACATATAGGTACAAATAAGGGGTAATATCAAAAGACAATGCATAAATTATATAACGTACATAATATAAAAGAGATAACCTTTGATAGCAAACAGCGGATAGACAACTCCAAACTCCGGGTATTAACTTCTCTCTACAGGATCCAACTGACTGGTTGATCACAAGCCTAAACTTCTCCTGAGGTTTGGGGGAAATAGCAAGAGTGAGTCCATGTCGAACTCCACAAGTATACCAACTAGATTGTATAACTCCCACAATGTCATGATCAATGTGACATAAATAATGTAGAGTATTAAACAATAAACAATGAGCATATTTAACACACAAGATTCATCACCCTTAATGTAGATGTCCCCAAGGCCGCTCCTGACCGTGAGCTCGGCTAGTATACCAGTTTTACACTCTGCAGAGGTTGTACATCTTTACCCATGAGTCATGATTTACCCTTTCGCCCGAGGTGATCAGCCTCTTAACCCACTACCAAGGAAGGTCGGCAGGGATCACTATGAAGCATTTCAAAAGTTCGTCTAACATGTTAGGGCCGCAAGGTTTCCTTTGCGCGCAGATATAGAGCCCCCCTTCCGATGGCACAATGACTCGCAGCCTATACACATACAGACAGAGGCCACACTATACCCAAAACGGTTCAGCTCCTCCGCCCTTTCGGGTAACCTCTAACAAGCTAGAAAAGGTCTTCATACTGAGCTAAAGCCAGAGCCATTATAGCCCTCATGGTTGCACTGTTATCCCGGGTGATCACGTACAGATAAATCATCAAGTGGCTAAAAAGTCATTTTTATCATTTATTACTTAACATTAATCTAGTCACAGGATCATGGTCACAGAAATAAAATCCAAATGCTATACTTGCCTTAATCCAATTGCTCTTGCTTATCCTTCTGGTTCTGCTGGTCTTACTGGTTGCCAAAGCTTTGATCTTGATCACCAAAAATCTGCTCTCCGTCTAAACTCGATCATCGATCACACAAACAATCGGAGAAAGCATACACGAGCAAACAAAGCTACAATTAGAACAGTACACCAACAAATAAAAAGATTTGAAAACTAATTTACGCATCGCTACGAGCACTCAGACGTAAAAAGCACTCCAATTGAAATAAGAAACGACTACGAAAAGATTTAAATTGTAAAAGAAATAAACATGTAAAAGCATCTACTGAATTTATATGACGTGTTTTTAATCTTAATAAAATATAATTTATAACTACATTTTTGTGAATAATTAATCAAATTAATATATGTATTTCACACCAGGTTTAAACATATGTTGCTTTTATTACAAACTAGTTTCATACAAATTAATCAAGCTAATATTATTATATATCTTAATGATAAACACATGTCATGAGACAGGTTAAACATTACTGCTAGCATGTAGATTGTATCGGCCAGATTCTAGCGCAATAGTCACGGCATGGTGTAATTAATAGAGAGCAAGGCATGGAGATGCTCACATCGAACAACTATGAATAATAGGCAGCGTCGTTGATGATCCTCCATGGCTGGACATGAAGATCATGCACGTGGTCGTGCGCCTGTATCAGTGGTTCCACAGCGGCCGGCAACTCCAAGCGACGGACTCGGCGACTTGCAGATGGCGAAACTATGATGGGATGGGTAGCAGCCATGGCTCCTGCAGCAGGCGATACTAGATCATAAAAAAACAGAGGTAGGAAAAAGAAGAGACATGACTCAGGAGGAGATCGACAATGTTGCCAGGCTCTTCTGAACACGAAGAAGACATGTACTCTCCTCGAAGGCTCGTACATTCTTGATGCCAGCAAGGAAGCTACAACAATGGAAACGACGTATGGCCTTCTCTGCCGAAGATGAACTGGAAGGCAACGGCTTGATCTTTCTCATCATGGTGGTGCTCGATCGAATCCGTAGCTTCAGCAAGCGTGGCTCAAGGCAAGGATTAACATGTAGTTTTTAGCATGGCAGATGGAGGCGACGAGAGAGAGCAGTAGGGCTGCGCCTTAATCCTTGATAGATTGAACTCAGATTTTTTTTTTAGGGTTGGATACATGAAGCAGAGATTGCTATCTATAGTTGGGCATCACGGGATGGATATGGGAGTCCTTGGCTTGCACGCCATATATCGCAGAAAGATTGGAAAGTAAAACAGAATTGATGGGTGGCTCTTGATCTGTATATGTCCTCTCGTCCAAACAAAATATATAGGCCTAGAAACAAAACAATAGGTAGAACATGGATCAATGCGAGAATAGTATAGACCTTGATCCATTAATCAAAGAACCAAAGGGTTTGGTTTGAGATAGATTAGAGTTAGGAATAATTATTTTCGTAGTTAATTTATTTCATAAATAAAATAATTCTAGAAAGTCTAGAATTGATATTTAAGCTGCGAAAAATACTTCAAATGCTCTAGAAATTTGGAGAAAATTATCAGAGACATTATGAAACATGAAGAACCCAAATAAAGTATTTGGATCTCATGATAAGATAATTTGGGACATCTAAAAATTAGATTTATGCTCATAGAAAAGTGAGAATAGAAGATGGAAAAATTCACGAAAAGTTTGTAGAGATTGCTTGATGGACGAGGAACTAAAAGAAGTGCTTTGAGTGACGAAGAAAAGATTTTAGGAAGGTCCTAATCAAAATTTGAGCTTAGAAACAAGGAATTTGGTTGTAGATAAAAGATAAATACGTGTCAAATAAGGAAGATCGATCTACTAAACGTATTTTAAATATTTTTCTTACTATCAACACATAAAGGAGCAACAAGCATCACTTCAAAACATATGCACCAGCATGTATGCATAATAATATTGCTATGCCTTATAATAAATTTTAATTTAATAAAAAATATTATTTTTCCTATATTTTCATGAGCACAAAAATACAAAATTAAATAATTTTATCTATATTTCAAAAGGAATAAATTTTAGGGTGTTACATAAACCTTATGATAACTTTTAATTTAATAAAAAAATTTATTTTCCAATGTTTTCATGAGAACAAAATATCTAACTAAATTATTTTACATCTTTTTCAAAAGAGACAATTTAGAGTGTTACACTAATGATAGTAGTCATGTATTATAAATATTAATATTCTTTTATGTATAATTGGTCAAAATTTTAAACAATGATTCCTTGGGAAGTGAGAACAACTTGTATTTTGGGACCGACATAATGCATGCATTTGAGAAAAAAACCAGGTTAAAAAGATCTAAAACTGCCATGAATGCAGGCAAGTTATTGGGGATCACTCGATATGATTGAAATGCAGAGGTAAGGGGTGTTTGGATCCACTTGCTAAAATTTAGTCTTGGTCAAGTTGGATGTTTGGATGTCAATTAAGAGGATTAAACATGAACCAATTACAAAACTAATTATATAAGCCATGACTAACCCATGAGACAAATTTATTAAACTTAATTAATTTATGATTAATATATGTTTATTGTAGCATCACATTTGCTAATTATAGACTAAATAGGTTTAATAGTTTTGTCTCACAAATTAGCCTTCATTTATATTTTATAATTAGCCTACTACCAAAATTGTGGAATTCTTGTACTGTTCTAAAGTCGTAATAAAATACTACCACTAGTCATAGCATATGAGAATCTCACTAGAAGACATTTGTTAGAGAAAATTTATACCAAAGTTTGAATGGCAACACTATAGAACTCCACTTCACTAGAAGAAATTAAATATTATGGTTGTGCTACTAATTAATATCGTGTGTGTATAAACACCACCCACTACAAGCTAGTATTTCTATGCGAACATCAATCAGAATCAGTACGCCCCTTGCAGCCTGACTCGTACGATTCATGATGCAAAATATGAATGACAGGCGCAGAGGTTTGGGGTGCATGAGGCCTTCTCCAACGCGCCAGGCTGGCGAACTGCCCGAGCTACCACGTCTGCATTCAGATTCCAGGTCATATTGGTTAGTTGCCTCGCAGGTAGTGTTAGGCCTTGTTTAGTTCAAAAAAATTTGCAAAACAAGCACTGTAGCATTTTCGTTTGTATTTGACAAATATTGTCCAATCATGTACTAACTAGGCTCAAAAGATTCGTCTCGTCAATTTCGACCAAACTGTGCAATTAGTTTTTATTTTCGTCTATATTTAATACTCCATATATACGTCTAAAGATTCGATGTGACGGGAAATGTGAAAAATTTGCAAAATTTTCTGGGAAGTAAACAAAGCCTTAGTAGCCTGCAGAAGAGTCATTGGCTTCATCTGACGCACAGCAGAAGCACACAATAAAAGATGCGTTGTGATCATAAAGTGTTAGCTTGAGAGATGAGGTAAAAAAGCTGTTGTATACCTGCATGTATATACTTTTTCCTCTGCTGGGGAGAACATGAAACATGCATACACGGATATGTGGTAGCCTTGTTTTTTTTTTCTTGCAAACGTGGAGCCTAACTTCAATCTGGGGCTAATACTAGTATATGCTTGCATTGTAGGTGCCCTGATCATCTTGTTGCTTGCTGCATCGTCGACGACAATACTGTGTAAGTTACATCTTACGCATCTGACTGACTCTCTTATTTTTGTCATCCTTAGACCTTGTTTAGTTCCAAATGTTTTTGAAAAACCGACATTATAACACTTTTATTTTTATTTGACAAACATTATTCAATTATGGAGTAACTAGGCTTAAAAGATTCCTCTCGTGATTTACAGGCAAACTGTGTAATTAGTTTTTATTTTCATTTATATTTAATGCTTTATGCATATGCCGTAAGATTCGATGTGACGAGATATCTTAAAAAGTTTTTGGTGTGAACTAAACAAGGCCTAATATCTACGTGTGTACACTATGACCTTGTTTAGATCTAAAAAGTTTTTTTTAGATTTTTAGCACTTTCGTTTTTATTTAACAAACATTATCCAATCATAGAATAATTAGGTTTAAAAGATTCGTCTCGCGATTTACAAGTAAACTATGCAATTAATTTTTATTTTTATCTATATTTAATGCTCCATGCATGTGCTGTAAGATTTAATGTGATGAGAAATCTTTAAAAAAAATTGATTTTTGGGGTGAACGGCCTATATATGTGCTGATGAAAAAAATCTTCCCGATGCAGCGGGTCGTCCTCACTTGCTAGAGATGAGAACTGCAAGGACAATGAGTAATGCTACAACACTAGATGCGAGCAACGTGACGCTGGTACTTTGCCAAAGGAGGTACTGTTATGAAGAGCCACATGACTGCTATTGTTGCCTGCCAGAATTTTCATTGTGCTACAATACGCAGAGTGAGTGCAGGGCGGCATGCCCTCGTTGCAATCCCAAGTGCCCGGCACAGTCCCCCTCTCCCTTCTGAATGGGTGTTGTGATCAACGCGAATGATTACATAATAATAAGCAAGCAAGCTCTATGTAAACTGTAGCATGTATCTGCTGCCCGTTTTCCAAGGCCTTGTTTAGTTCTGAAAAAATTTCGGATTTCGGCACTGTAGTACTTTCGTTTTTATTTGACAAATATTATTCAATCATAAACTAACTAAGCTCAAAAGATTCATCTTGTGATTTACAGACAAACTGTGCAATTAGTTTTTATTTTTCTCTATATCTAATGCTTCATGCATGTGCTTTACGATTTGATGTGACGAGAAATTTTGAAAAGTTTTTGGTTTTTAGTGTGAACTAAATAAGACCTTTGTTTAGGCCTTGTTTAGATTCAAAAACTTTTTAAATTTTGACACTGTAGCACTTTCGTTTTTATTTGACAAAAATTATCCAATCGTGGAGCATCTAGGCTTAAAAGATTCATCTGGTGATTTATAGGTAAACTGTGCAATTAGTTATCTTTTTTATCTATATTTAATGTTCCATGCATGTGCCGCAAGATTCGATGTGATGGGGAATCTTGTAAAGTTTTGGGTTTTTGGGTGTATCTAAACAAGGCCTTAGTTTGTGTTATTACTTTTGGATTCTCAAGAGTCACGAGCTCGTGTCTCTTCTTTGTTTACTTTTTTTTTCCCGATGCGCGTTGGAGTGTTCCTGCTCGAGTACCGGTACTGCCCGATAAGCGCCCGAGTTCGGTAGCAACGTGGCCATCGTTCATACGTGAGCAGATGCAGATTGATTGACGTGGTGTGGCGGCTTGTGCCCGACCCCTCCTCATCAGCCTCGTCATGTTCGATCCGATCCTTTGCACCGATGAGCAGTTGAGCATGAGCCGAGACTGTGGCGTGGTGCAAAGGCCTAGCAGATTTGCTAGCATGCCACGCCGTAGAACATGTCAACCACCAATTGCAGCGTGACACCTAGACATTAATTAGAGAGGTAGTCAAATGTCTGTATGTGGAAATAGTTTATAAAATAAAAAGTAAATGTGCCTTCAGGCGAGCTTGTTCCTATGACGGATCCGCAACACCCGTGCCGTGCCATCGTTAACTGTTGCTCCACTATCGTGAACCACTTTGTCATGACCCTCGTGGAGCCCGGCATGTCACTGTCGCTACTGTTACCTCGCTACCACTGCAGCCGACATCAGGTCTTGCCGTCTCCTCTTAGCGTCAAGTCCTGGCAGGCATGAGCCCCATAACAAGCATCGTTCGGTACGTGTGTCACAACTATTACGTGGAGCCTCCGCGTGCGCCACACAACTCTTTTGGTAGGAAAGGAAGATGTGTGTATGTGTGTGAGAGAGAGCGCGCAGTTGAGAGAGAAGAGAGGAGTGTGGAAGAGGAGTTCAAAACCCTAAGTCGTTATTATATAAGCGACCATCATATTAGGTGTAATGAAATTCAAGCCTATTTCTAGAGGCAGGCGAGGTCCACCTCTTAAAATGGTCTCTATTTTCGGAGACAAACCTCTTATGAGCATGTCTCTGTTAATGAATTTTGAGAAATGGTCAATTTTTGACTATCTCTATAAATCCATTTTGAGAGATGACTAATTTGTGACCGTTTCTATAAGTGAAACAATCACTTCCAAAAATCCTGAGGTATTTTAGGAGACAAGCAAATTTTGTGACTGCTGTTGGTGATGCTTAACGCATATTTCTACTGCCAATATTTAAACAAAATAATCAAATATGAAAACCAAAAACATAGAACTAGGGCTTTTCGACTCACATTTTCTATAAGTTTTAGTATATATGTTTTGCTGGACACAAACATGAAATACATATAAAGAATATGCAATCAGGGAAAGCGCAAAGCATATTCAAGCCAAGGAATAAATGCAATAGCCTATCCAATTATCCAAAGTTCCAAACTAGGCAGAACACTAACATGGCTAACATCTAGGCCCAACCAGAAGCCCACTAGAGCAAGTCGGTGGCAAGCAAAGTAGGCCAGGGTGCAGAGGTACGCCCACACTGGCCCTAGCCTAGCTCAGCCCCACTTTGCTTTGGCAGTTGCATACCACCATGCTACGTCGGTTTTTGATGGTTTCCTATTTTATTCACGGCAAACCAACCATGTCATGGCTATAAAAAGACGGGGAGGGCTCTCACACAAGACACCTCTCACCTGCTTCACCTTCATACACTTTAGGCCTCGTTCGTTTGCTCTAGATTCAATACCAGAGCCGATTTGTTCCAGCCCAGGAATGAGTGAATATTTGCCTGTCACTCATTCAATGAGTGAATATATGCCTGTCACTCATTCCCTATCTGTATGTATTCCCTGCCTGTATTTATTCCTTACTTCAACCATATGTTGTTCGGTTTGCTAGTATCCAAAACAGACATTGCTTGGGGCACTAACAACATATACCAGTTGTGGATACGTGATTGTTTTGGAGTGTTGCAAATACATTTCATGAAATACATTGCAAATACATTATAGCAAAAACAAGCTCTCACACATTGCAATAAAATAAAATAAATAAATCTTCAATGTTTTGGAGTTCTTTATCTGCAAGTCTCTGAAAGAGCATCTAGGCCCCTAGTAATTTCGGTGATTAGTGACAATGTTGATTACTATGACTAACGTGTGTTTTGCAGAGGTAAAGTCATAGGTAAGGTCATGGTAATAGGTACTCGATGGACAGGGACGTACATGCCTACTTAATAGTGGAAATCGTTTCGGTTTTCAAAGGATGGATGGACATCGTCAAGACTAGACTAGGTCTAAGTGCCATATGGTGAAGAAGGGCACTTAGAGTAGTTTAGGACCTTGTTTTCCTTTGACCGTACTATTAAGAGGGGCTTTGATCTAGTAGCTTGACTTAGGCAAGGCTTTAGGTTTAGGTGTGGTGCACACTTGGTAAACCTAGCACTAGGAAGCTCAGACATAGTTCTTAGATCGAGAGGAACAAACTTCGTTTTGGAGCGATCGCGTTTCGATGAAGTTAGGGTGCCCAAGGGGGCACCGGACGCTGCACCAGACGCTCTGTGAGTGCGTCCGGTGAGGTCCTTAGCCGTTGGGAGTTCTCGGTGCTTAGGGTTAGGCACCGGACTCACCGGGCAGCGTCCGGTCCCATACCCAGGGAGGTTGTAAACCTGCCCCGAGCACCGGACGCACCGGGTAGCGTCCGGTCCCATGCGCAGGGAGCATGTAAAACTCCCCGGAGCACCGGACGGTGCCACCGGACGCTGAGAGTGAGCGTCCGGTGACCTGTCAGACGCAAGTACAGTTAGCCGTTATGAAGCACCGGACGCTCGGTGCAGAGCATCCGGTGCAACATAAGGAGCGTCCGGTGACCCCGTTTTCAGTGGAAAACAGTTGGCTGACCTTTGGACTTTGTGGGTAGTATTTATACTCGTCCACCTCGTCCATGAGAGCTCTCTTGCCCTTTTGAACACCTAAGAAACTTGTTGTGGAGCAAGAGAACAGCAAGAGCCTAGAGAGGATTGAGATTTCAGTGATTTCTTGAGAGAATCCTTCTCTAGTGAGTTCCAAGAGTCAAGTGTGCATCCAGCACTCTCTAGAGCCTTGTTTGGGTCAAGTGAGAGTTCTTTGCTTGTTACTCTTGGTGATCGCCATCACCTAGACGGTTCGGTGGTGATTGGAGGCACGAAGACCGCCCGGAGTTCTTTGTGGGTGGCTCGTGTCAAGCTTGTGAGCGGTTTTCGGCGATTCACCGCGACGGAGTGTCGAAGAATCAGCCCGTAGAGAGCACTTGGTCCTTGCGCGGACAAAGGGGGAGCAAGGCCCTTGCGCGAGTGCTCCAACGAGGACTAGTGGAGAGTGGCGACTCTCCGATACCTTGGCAAAACATCGCCGAGCACTTTCTTCCACTACTCCTTTACAATCTAGCATTTACTTTGTGTTTTTACATTCTTAGAATTGCCTTGCTAGAATAGGATTGGAACTAGGTTGCAAAACTTTTATCCGGTAGCTCTCTAGGTCACACTAGGCACAAGGGGTTGAATTGGAGCTTATAGGTTGCTTAAATATTTAGAGAAGCCCAATTCACCCCCACTCTTGGGCATCTTGATCCTTTCAGTCTCTCATCATGCATATAGAGATAATGGGCAACAAAGAGTATCACAGATAATGTGCAACTACATATAAAGATATCCTAGCTACTGCCAAAATTGGCAAAATGTGCACCAAAAGACTGTCATGATCCACTCATGAAATTACAATCTTTTCAAATCCAAAGCATAATTTAACGAGTTGATAACTCATCTAAGCCTACTCATGTGTCCAGGCACTTTGTCCAATCCAATGTTTCTTGATCATTGCCTCCTCCCTGAAAATAACGATAAGCTTTCTTTTACAAATTATTGAATAATTGAACAAAAATTGCTCACTATGTAGTCAACCAAAGCATAATGGTTTTTCTCCCTTAGTTACACTATTACTCATAAGAATTAGGAACGCAAGGGATATGCCAACAACTTTTGGATAACATATATGAAGTAACTTTACTACTACAGTCACTACTACTTCTCGGTAACTGGCTTCCATAATAACAATGTTACCGGTTTGTTAATAACCAAATAACAGTGGAACTGAGAAGAGACAAGCATGCACAAACATAAAGTATAACCATCACTTCAAATAACATTTTTATAGACATTAATTGAACATGCAAGTTGGGGAGTCATATATGTGACTGACCAAAGCCTAAGGTTATGTGACTGACCAAGCCTAGAGAACTCAAAGTTTTGCAGTGACTAAAGGACTATTGTAGTCAAATAGAAGAAAAACATCAAGTTTTTAGCAGTTCAGTATACTAACTTGTTAGACCATCGCATTCTTGAACCAAATCAAAGTTGCTTCCTGATCTAGTTCATATAGAAGCTAAATATTCTAGAGTACCTTCTGGAGTTTGTACCGGATCCCACGAAGGCGGAGGTTCACCTTCGCCAACTCTAGATGGTGGTGGAGAAATCTACAAGTAACAAGAAAAGGTATTTGTTAAGCAAAAAACCACATCAAAAGACGAATGGTGCTGATATGCTCAGAGAACAGGAACGCAAGGATACGCCAAAAACTTTTCGATAGCACATATGAACAAATAACTTAACATCTCAATGCAAACATGGGTGTAGCAATCGAATGAAATTAGAAATAAAAGGAATTTGGAATAACTTGCATATATATGAACATATGAGCAAGATGATTATAGTTATCAAAACAAAAGTATCAGTTTTAGGAACAAAATAAAGAACATACAAACTAATTGTGTGCAGTCCATCTGTTTTAGTTCTTGTGTGCAGTCCATCTATTTCACTTCTGACAATCACCTTGAGGTATACCCTGTCAGTCATCACTTTGCAGCAAACATCGTCAAGGATATACGTCTGGTAGGATAGCAAAAAAACAAAATTGCACCTGTCATCAAAAGCACAATCAAGGCAAAACATGTACCCTCCGCAACCATCTCCGTACTTAAAAATTAGAGTAAATTGCACAACCAGTCCTTAAAGTATTACGTGGTTTTCATCTAGGTCCCCAAACTACGAAATCGCACGCCTGACTCCCTAATGTATTTAAGTGATCTCATCTAGGTCCCCAAACTATGAAATCGCACGTCTAACTCGCTAATGTATTTAAGTAATCTTATCTAGGTCCAAAATACACATAAGGAGGATTAGAAACTGACATGGTCATCCACATAGATATGATTTAAGCACATGACCTCTGATTTAAGCCCACATATGCTGCCGCCGACTCGCCCTGCTCTCCATCACAGAGCTCGCGGCATACGACCTGGTCATGTAGGCGGCAATGGCGGCTAGTTACGCTGTCGAGCGGGGTGAGGTAGACATGGAGGGGAGGGGTTTGGTCTACGGTCATCCGGTGTTATGCTCTCGCGTAACCGGCCACCATTGCCGCCTACATGACCAGGTCGTATGCCACGGGCGCTGTGATGGTGAGCAGGGGCGAGCCAGCGGCTGCACATGTGAGCTTAAATCAGAGGTCATGTGCTTAAATCATATCCATATGGATGATCATGTCAGCTTCTAACCCTCCTTATGTGTATTTTAGACCTAGATGAGATCACTTAAATACATTAGGGAGTCAGATGTGTGATTTTGTAGTTTGGGAACCTAGATGAGATCACTTAAATAGGAGTCAGACGTGCAATTTCATAGTTTGGGGACCTAGATGAAAACTACATAATACTTTAAGGACCGGCTGTGCAATTATTATTATGATACCAACAAAGTATCATTAGATTTTTTCCTTAATTATATTTTCATAATATACTCATTTTATGTTACAAATCTTAGTATTTTTCTCTTTAAATTTGGTCAAACATAAAAATGCTTTGACTCTTCAAAATTTTTGAAATGACTTACAATTTAAAATAGAGAGAGTATTATTTATATCCATACCTCCATGATTAAAATCTTAAATCTGCCACTCGCGCACACACCCCGCCAGCATCTCCCAGCGCCTTTGTCAACTGACGAGTGGGCTTCGGCCAATGGCAATGGTCAACAGTGGGCAAACTGCTCCTAGCGCTGCTTCGAGGAAGATTCCTCCCGAAGCCCCAGCAAATGGCGCATGGCAGGAATGGCATGCACCTGGGCAATGGCGGGGCATCGACGACCGCTGCAGCTACCGCGGCATGAACATTAGTCTATACGAGCGCGTCATGGACGAGCATACCCACGAGGTCTCCTCCGTTGCCTACCTCGAGGCCATCATGATGACGCTACAAAGGAGCTCGCTGTTTCTTCTGCTGGCGCTGCATGACAACATCAGGAAGATGTTCCTGCTGCTCAAAATCAACAATGCCAATGGCGCCGAAATTGAGGACATGTGAGGTGATTATTAAAAGGATTGTAATGACATGTCAAAAAGCGGTTCACTGTTGTGCCTACTTATAGTGGGTTGTAAAGATATTACGTAATAATTAATTATTTGAGACTTTTTTTGACATTGGAGGATGAAGCTAGTTACCTATAAATCCGAAGAGTCGATGGCAAAGTCGAAGAAGATCACCAATGGGTGCCAGTGACATCGATTCAAACTATAACCATTAAATTTGAGCTCAAAAAAAAAAGACGGCGATATCACAAAGACAAAAACATGAAAATGACAATGGAGGATGAAGTTAGTTACCCCTAGACCGCGGCATCAAAGATGATCACCAATGGGCGCCGGAGATGAAGAACAAACCAGAACTAGCAATGGCAAGAGCAAGAACAAGCAAGAACAGCTCACTGAAATTCGAATAGGCTCGGTCTCGGCCAGAAAGAAGTGATCGTGATTTATAGCGTGGGCTTTTAGTCCCGGGCTGAAGAAAGAACATGGACGAAAAGGTGTCCCCTTAGTCTCGGAGCAAGCCACCAACTGAGATCTTTAGTCCCGGCTAGTGGCTTGCCCTGGGACTAAAGGGACACCTTTAGTCCCGGTCCATAACACAAGCCGGGACTAAAGGGTCCCTCCCCGACAGCCCTGACAGGTAGCCGTTAGGCAGCCGTTGGGCAGGACCCTTTAGTCCCGGCACGTGTTACGGAGTGGGACTAAAGATGCCTTTAATTCCGGGGATCAAAATTGTCGAGACTATTGGCGATTTTGGCAATCGTCCAAAGGCCTCTTCTTAGTAGTGAAAGAAGGAAAATATCGAAAGAAATTTCTTGGCTTGATTCTACCCCACTTAATAAAGGATTTGAATGACAAGAGTAGAGAAATAAATTTGGAAGTGGAAGAATGTTCACAAGAAGTTGCTGAAGTGACCGCAATGGGAGGCAGTGGATTTCAGTTTGTGGTCAACCTACAAGAGAGGACTCGCACCTGTAGGAAATGGCAGGTTTCGAGCATACCTTGCAAACATGCATTAGCATTCGTCACCTCACTTAGTGATGAGCCAATTGAGAAGTATGTTGACTTTTATTACTCAACTGAAAAATTTAGAGCTGCATATAGTCAGCTTATACCTGCTATGCCTAACAAGTCACAATGGACTTTTCATGCATCCACCCTTGTTGACACCTATAGCTGGTAGGCCTAAAACTGAAAGGCATAAAGGCAATGGTGACAAGACAAAAAGGAAAGGGCAACACAAGTGCCCTATTTGTGAGGGCTATGGACATTGTTGGCATAACTGCAAGAAGGGCAAACCAGAAGACATTGAAGCTATGAAAGCGATCAGGTAATAATGTGGTTACTTTTACTATCATTTATCATTTTCCTTCCTACAAAAGATAGTGATGACATGTATTGTTCTTGTAGGGGACCACCAAAGAAGAGGGTCAAATCTGCTCAAAGTTCAATTGTTCCTCTGGAGGAGGATGCACCGGCTGCATCCATGTCTTTTCCACCAAGGTTTATAAATTATTACTTCCTCTAGTTGTTATTTCAAACTTGTCATCAATACTAAATATTAACTTTGCCCCTCTAATCAAAACTTGGAACCAACAAGTAGCAAAAAAAGAAAAAGTGCTGATCATACTCCTGAAGCATCTATAAGGTAACTGATACTAGTGCTGAAATTTTGTGTTAGTATTAATGGTAGTTTGGTAACGAAACTAAATATATGGTCTCTATCATAACAGCCATAGCTTGGAGATTTAAAGTAAGGCTAAAGGAAAACTAAATAAATCTAGCTCTGGACTATCCAAAAGGTACACTGTTGCATGTTGGGGGCATTAGCACCGGTCGGGAAGGGCTGCATGTTGGGGTATTAGCACCGGTCGGGAAGGGCCTGTTGCCCCGATTCCCGAGCCGGTGCTGCCCTTCCATGACTAAAGGCCCACCTTTTAGTTCCGGTCCGGGGAACCGGGGCTAAAGCCCCCTCTTTAACACCGGTTTGTAATACCAACCGGTGTTAAAGGGTCCTGCCTAGGGATGAAAATGGATCGAATACGAACGGATATCACTGATATCATATTTGTTTTCATATTTATGGTCGAATTCGGATCCGAATACGGATAATATCAATCATGTCGGATAAGATACGATTGGATGTCGACATCATAAATATACGATTTAAATATTCGGATACAGATACGGTATCGGATGTTGAATATTCGGACTCGGATACGGACAGATCTAAACCTCTCTAAACGAATTCGGTCTCGAATACGGTCCGAAAATATCCGTACCGTTTTCATCCCTAGTCCTGCCAGGGTTGCCACGTTGCAGGACCCTTTAAAACCGGTTGGTATTACCAACCGGTGTTAAATGGTTTCTTTTTTTTGGTTCACTTCTTCGGTTCTGTTTATTATTTTTATATAATAATAATAGGTTTTTTAATACATATTTTTTGCTGATATAATAATATATTTATATTACACGCATATTAAGCATATATAAATAAAAATTATAGGCTTAGTTTTATAATTAAGCTTTGCCTATAATAAAATGAATAGGCCACATCAAAAATTAAATAGATATGTAAAAAGCTTTATATATAGTTTTATAAGTACAAAATATATACATAGAGTTTTTTCTCCCAATATCTAAAACCGATCCAAATGATCATCGTTGTTTGGAATAAGAGTTTCGTTGCTGTTGGGTACCATAAAAAGGGATACCTAAATTAGAGCTACAAAAAACACAAAGGACAAAGTAAATTAACCACGATCACCGGGGCACAGGCTCAGCTCATCTGACCCCTAGCCCTCAGGTCCAACCCACGACTCGCCCGACCCCTCAGGGCCTCGGACGCAGACACCGCCTCGCCCGACCCCCTCGGCCTCGGGTGTAAATCCCGCCTCGCCCGATCCCCTCGGCCTCGGGCATAAAATCACCGCCTCGCCCGACCCCTTCAGGGCTCGGGCGCCGGACGCCGCTCCCCCAATCAGCAAGACTTCCAACGCACGGCGCCCGTACTCACGACGTGACAGGCGCGGTGACTCCCATACCGCAGCAGGGCAGGGTGACGACTATTCCAACCACCCTGGGCACTGCAGCCTTACCTCTTTCACTGTGCGACCTTACCACTTTCACTGTGGTGTACCGCTTCACAGTGAAAAAGGGATGGGGGAAGTTAATCAGCGTCACTATTTGCTGTCTCCTCCTTCTGTTGACAAGATGATCAACAGTACTGTCGATCCGACCCCCATGACTCCCACAGGGCTCGGTAACCCTCCACAGAAGCAACCATGCTGCCAGCCATCCCTCAAGGACAACATGGACAGGCTTCAACAGGGTCGGGACTGTAACTCGTCCACTCGGCAGGATGAAATCTCCTCATGTAAATCCCTATCTCCCCTTGAGGCTATAAAAGGGGAGCCAGGGCACACCACTAGGCAGAGATATACACACGATCACCGTGCACATTCACAGAGCAACAATTAGCACTCTGTCCATCACAAAGTCGAGACCTGGGACTTAGCCCTCTCTCGCAACCTGCTTGTACCCCCTACTACAAGCACCTTTGGGTGCAAGGCTATACAGACCACCGATCTCACTGGACGTAGGGCACTCTAGGCCCGAACCAGTATAAACCTTCTGTGTCTCACTTGCATCACCATCTAGGTTAGGGCAGTCACGCAAACTTATACTTGTTTGTGTCTAGACCACGAGTCCAGACGCCGACAGTTGGCGTGCCAGGTAGGGGCCTTCTGCGTGACATTCACCTGTCCCTACGGGGAAGGCTTGGATGGTAGACGGATTTCACCCACTCCACCGTGGCACCATCATGACGTTTGGGAGTTTGGAGTTCATGTCCCTCGGCTCTAGCTATGACATGGTCCTCCTCCCGCCACGTGGTGATGTCGATCCTCGCCCCGAGCCGATCCCACCATGGTCAGCACGTGGGAGCCGCTCGGGACGCCATGCGGGGGGCACACGGCAGGGGTGTCAGAGATCCCGCATCTCTGACCCTACCACTGAGGCCAGGATCCGTCCGACCCTCCCCCCGCATATTCCTCACCAGGTCGCCCGTTCCTCCGGCCCGACAGGCGCTAGAGGAAGGGCTCGCGGGGCCTCAAGCTCCGCTCCCCAGACCAACAGAGGTTCATCGCGACCTCCTGTCCCGTTCCAGTCGAAGGGGAAAGCACGGCCCGCGTCTGTCCCCCAGATGGGGGACAAAGGGGCCTCAGCATCCCGTCCTCCTCCACCCGTGGATGGGGGAGAGGTAGTGGCTCCTCCCGAGTTCCCTTTCGGGCTCAGGAACGCAGCCGCCACCTACGCGTCTTCCGTAAGCACTTCGTTAAGTGCATACGCGGACCTTCTAGGGCACCACTTGAGGCCTACCTTGGACCTCATCTTCCGTAAGCACTTTTGTCCTCCTTGGCGGAGAAATGTATAAGCGCAGCCCCTCGGGCATCCTTCTGCACTGCATCCCACGTCAGGAGGGAATCAAGCTCTTGCAGAACATATACTCGGGGGCTTGTGGCCACCACGCCACGCCTCGGACGCTGGTAGGAAATGCCTTCCGGCAAGGCTTCTACTGGTCCACCGCCGTGGCCGACGCCACGGAGATCGTGCGAACCTGTGAGGGATGCCAGTTCTACGCTCGGCAGATTCATCTCCCCGCTCAGGCTCTGCAGATGATCCCCATCACCTGGCCTTTTGCTGTCTGGGGCCTCGACCTGGTCGGGCCTTTGCAGAAAGTGCCCGGGGGCTTCACCCACTTGCTTGTCGCAATCGACAAGTTCTCCAAGTGGATCGAAGTCCGACCCATCACAAGGATCAAGGCTGAACAAGCAGTGCTGTTCTTCACATATATCGTCCATCGATTTGGAGTGCCGAACTCCATAATCACCGATAACGGCACACAATTCACCGGACGAAAGTTCCTGCAATTCTGCGACAGACACCACATACGCGTGGACTGGGCAGCAGTGGCTCACCCTAAGACCAACGTTCAGGTGGAGCGTGCCAATGGCATGATCCTTCAGGGTCTAAAGCCTAGGATTTTCAACCGTCTGAACAAGTTTGGCAAAAGGTGGCTCAAAGAGCTACCGGCCGTGGTCTAGAGTCTGAGAACCTCCCGAAGCCGAGCCACAGGCTTCACCCCGTTCTTCATGGTCTATGGGTCGGAAGCCGTCCTCCCCACTGATCTCGAGTACGGGTCTCCAAGGGTGCAAGCCTATGACGAAAATAACTACAAAACGTTCCAAGAAGACGCGCTGGACCAGCTGGACGAAGCCAGAGACATAGCCCTCCTACACTCCGCCAAGTACCAGCAGGCCCTCCGCCGATACCATGCGCGACGAATCCGAGGCCGAGCCTTTCAAGTCGGCGACTTGGTGCTGAGGCTCAGACGGAGCAACAAGGGTCGACACAAGTTCACACCCCCCTGGGAAGGACCCTTCGTCATCGCCGAAGTCCTCCGACCCGGCACCTACAAGCTCGCCAATGAAGCAGGGGAGGTCATCAAAAATGCGTGGAACATAGAACAACTACGTCGCTTTTACCCTTAGAATTCTGAAAAAAAATCCGTTTAAGTTATATGGCCTTTTTTCTAATTAGAGAGCCTCGGACCTGCTTAGCAGAATCCGAGCCTCCCTCGGGGGCTACATGGGGGGAACCCCCTGTGGTGACTCCAAAACTTTTTTTCCTTTTTTCGCTCAAGTCAAAGGAACCCCAACCCAAGGTCTTCCTCCTCTCTCCTAGAAAGATTTAAGAAACCGAAAATCCATCCCCTGAATCTTAAGGCATGAGCCCGAGGAAAGATCTGCGCTCACGAGCAAAAGACGGCCTCTACTCACCTTAGGTTCGGGGGGGCGGATCCGGACTTCTAAAAAACTACTAAGGAAAAAAAAAGACTTAAGCTCGGGGACTTTGGCTAGCGAGTAGCTCACCCGACCCCGCGCTGCCGAGGTCGGATCGGCATAAGGAAAAAGAAAACAAGACACGTAGGAAAAAACCTAAAAGGAACAGTCATATAAATACTCATATTTGGCATTAAAATTGTATATACAATACAAGGCCCAATGGCCTTAATACCTACAAAAAGAAAAAAGAAATCTAAGGGACTTGCTGCCCTGCCTGCGCAGGTTCTTGAACCCCGAGGGGGGGAAGCTCCACCTCGTCATCAAAGAAGGTAGCCAAGGCATCTCTGGGGCCAGCCGCGGCGTCCTCGAGCTTCTGCACTTCCTCCTGGGCCTCCGTCTCATCATCGGGGAGGACGTAGCCCTCACAAATCGCCGGCAAGTCAATATCGGCGCAGTGAGAGCTCACCACCGCTGTTGACACTAGCTAACACCACTTAGATACTAGGTTGTCATCCCTAGCATGGCGCCAGAGTGTACAAAGGTATTTATAAATGTAAAGGCTCTCTAGAAAATAATCTATTCTATCTGCAAGCGCACAGATAAAACACCTCATTGTAGCATTTCACCAGGATAAGTATTCCAGGTATCGTTATTTATAATTTTACTTAGGGGATCTCAAGAAGATGAAATTAAATCAAAGGGGCAAAATCTATCAAGGCATAGACTAGAGATAAACTTGCAAGAACATGATTACTAATGAGAAACTCGTCACACAGTCACTTACTTTAGCAGGGGGTAAACCATAAAGATAATGATAATAAAGTATAAGTTCATGGGATAAAGAGCACAGCGATTAGAAAATAGACTACTCCTCATATATGTAGGTGATGTCGGATTAGCTAGAGAATGGATTCTAAGTTATCTACTAACTACTAAGTCATAATCTACTCTAGTTATCTACAAGATCATATATAGCATAAAAGACTCTTCATTCATGTATAAGGAACATTGATAAAGTAAATCAGAACATCGCATGACTTACTCCACAATACCGGTTCTGCCTGTCCTATCAACGGAGGGTGGACGATATAAGAATCAACGAAGCTGTCACTATCGCGAACTACCACACAACTCGGCCAATAGGATACATTTGCAGATAAATAACATCTAAGCACCACGCTCACATGTGATCTATCACCTAACTCCCTCGCGTCAAGAGCTAAGCGCTTTGCAAACTTATACATAAACTCATTATCAATTAGAACTATATCAAATATAGAACTAGAGCAAACTAAGAACATAATAATTAGAGACATAATGCAATTAGAACAATAGAATTAGATAAAGATATGAATAATACCAATCTTTATTACCGAAGATCCGAATCCAGAGCGTAGTGCTCTACTTCTCTAATTGCTATCTAATTAACCTCTAAACTTGAAGGATTAGGGAGTAGCTAATTCTAATTCTCTGTGGGAGAGAAGCTCTAAACCCTAACTTTGATGGCTACCTCTGAATAATGATTTCTCCTCTCTCCTCCAGGGGCCAGGGGGTCTGGTTTTATAGTCCCCTCAAGTGAACGTGAGCCATTGGATCAAACCAACATAGATTGTATGGTTTAGATTGATCCTTTAGGTCGGTGGAGCGTAGTCCCGAAGCAGAGTCCTGTTTGGCCTCCAACCCTGGGCGGGCGCCCAAGGGGGGTGGGCGGGCGCCCTGCCCCCGAGCCCGATTCACTTCCCGTTCGTTCCCGTGGCTTCTGGACCCTTCTAGATCAAGGAAAATTGCGCGGCACGTAATTATCTCGTTGTAAACATGACATGTGGGCCTTCTCTCCATATTCTCTGATAAACCCCTGCAGAAATAGATAAACACCAAAACTCGTGGAATTCTGTCAAATAAAACCCTAATTCTAGATGTTTGTTTCATATTGATCCTTTTTCATGTTTATTTGATTATTAATTTTAGTACTTAAGGACCGTCAACAACCGCCAGGGCTTTTTTCACCCAGGCATGGAGCGCCTCCCTCATCCTCTCCCCGGCCCGGGAGTAAAAGGCTTCGACCCGGCTCCGCAGCAACGATCCCGATGCCGGCACCCCGAGCCCCTCACACGCCGAGGTGACCACGGCTTCAAGAGCCGAGCGGTCCGAAACCTCGGCGTCAAGGGACCTCTGCAGGGCCTCGGCAGTAGAGGTCACCTCGACCACCTTCCTCTCTAACTCTGTTGAAAAGCAAAACAAAAAATAAGAAGTCAGGAAAATTAACCCAAAGAACAAAAGGGGCCGAGGTAAAAAACGCAAGTCTTACCCTCGGCTCGCTTCTCGTGCTCCGTCGAGCTCCGGTGCCAGCGTGCCACCTGGCTCTGAGCAGCAGCAAGGTCAGCCTGAGTTTGGTTCAGGGCAAGGTCCTTTTTGGCGAGCAAAGCCTCAAGCCGAGCAACCTCTCCCTTATACCTCTCAGCCGCCACCTTCTGCTCCTCGGATTCCTGGGTAAGGTCCCCGACCCTCTTCTCTAGGGGGGCAACCTTTTCCTAGGCCTCCTGAGCCTCGGATGCGAGGGCCGAGCACTTCTGCCGAAGCTCGGCAGAGATCTCGCACTCCTTCGCGAGCTCCCCCTCAGCTGCCTCCCTAGCAGCCCTTTCGTTTTTGCAGGTTGCCCAGGCGTCTCTTTCCCTGCTTAGAAAAATGGACTTCTCCAGAGATGTAGCCTTGAGCTCCTACGGAATCAGAAGTCGCGCAGAGAGTCAGCATTACAAAATAGAGCAAAAATACTTCAGAACCTGGGAGGAAGCCTTACCTGGGCCAAGTTGTACATGTCTCGGCTCACGAGCTGAGAAGCTCGGTTGATGGCCTCGACGCTGGCACGCCCACATGCGTCTAGACCCTGCCAGAGGTAATCCTCCGATGGGTCGTCCAGAACGAATCTGGCCCCTCCCTCTGCATCATCGAGGTTGGGCCAGAAGACGGGGCTCTTGCCCCATCGGGCATCACCCTCCCCTCCCGCCGCGGGAGCCTCGGGCGCCGTCTTGGACGCCACGATGGCTCGGCCTTCCTCAGCCTGCGCAGGTCGGACCGCGCCTCCCAAATCGGCATCCTCCGGAGGAGGCGCAGCCCCGGGGGCAAGGGTCGTCTCCTCCGGACCTTGGGGCCTCGGCGCCCCCATGTCTTGCCCCCGACGGCGCTCCCCCTCCTCGCGGCTCAGAGGGGGTGGCGACATGGGCCTAGCCGATCCAGGAGTCGACTGCGCCCCCCTCTTTACGGCCTTCAGGGGGGCCAGCGCCGCTGGTGCCGCCTTTTGCTTACAACTGAAGGAGCAATGCCAAATTAGAAGAAAGAGAAAAACAAAAAATCAACGGAAAGGTCAGAAATCCTATACGTACCTCGCCCGAGGAGCAGCCTTCTTCTGGGAGCTTAGAGCTCCTTGGGGGTCTCCCGAGGCGCCAGGGACCACGTCGGTGGTCTCAGCCTGCGCCACCCCCACCAAAGCGCCGGCTCCCGCCCCTGGCACTGGGCAGGGCTCGGCTACACCCTTTGGCGCTACCGGTTGGGGGGGCGCCTCGGATTCGCCCCCCGACGCCTTCTCCCCCTCTTGGGGACCCACGGGGGTCGAACCCTCCCGAGGCGCGCTATCCTCGTCATCCACGATGATGTGGGGGACGGTCTGTCCGGCCCCCGGCGCCTGGGTCCCCTCGGGGGCCTCCGACCCCCCTCGGGCCTTCGACCCCTATGGGATCTCAATCTCCCCGCCAGCGGGGGGACTATGCCATCCTCCTCCATCAGCTCGTCAAGCCAGTCAGTGTTGCCGCCCCCGCCCTCTATCTCCGAGACTGAGGTCTCGGGAGAGGGGGGCGGGGCGACCCCCGCCTTCTCGGCTTCATGGTGATTCTTGGCGGAGATCTCCCGCCGTTGTGCTTTCCGCGCTGCTTTGGCCTTCTTGTCCTCCTTGGCCTTCTTTTGTTCCTCATTCCGGGCCCTATTCTTGGCCCGGATCTCCTTGTCCTCTGGGACAGGGGGTAGGGAATCCCTGACGACCCCCATCGTCTGCAAACAACCTGGGGTCAAGAAAAAGGCAGGAAGGAAAAAGGAGAAAGGCGCAAAAATCCGCACTTTACCAGAGAAATGTAGCCCTTTTCAGGGCGCATCGGCACCACCCGGGAGTTCTTGAACTCCGAGTGCGTGGTCTTCTCAACCCGGGCGACGATATCCGACGCCGATACCGGCTCGGCTAACATCCTCGTCCCAGCCTAGGGGACGTCCCGAGTCAACTCAAACATAAATACCCGAGGCTGCGCCAGCGGAAGCAGGCTCCTCTTGTGGAACGCTATTGCCACCATGGCCGCAGTGACTCGGGCATCCCGCAGCTTCTGAAGCCCCGCAAGAAGCGGGGCGAGCTTCTTCTGCTCCTCGGACGGAGCACCCCACGCCCACTTTTGGGGGGCCTCCGTCACCATCTTTCCGGAGTACGGCGGCAGCAGACCGCCGTCATTCCGGAGGTAGAACCACCCGTTCTGCCACCCCCAGTTGGACGAGGGCATCGAGCTCCAGATGTACTGCTCGGCCCGTTGCTGACGAAGCTGCAGCGTGCAGCCGCCGACTCGCAGAGGGAACTTCTCTCCCCCTACGTAGCGAGCCGACATCTCCGCCTTGAAGAGGTGGAGCCAGAGGTTCCAATGGGCGGGAACCCCCAGGAACCCCTCACAGACCGTGGTGAAGACGGCGGCCTGCATCACCGAGTTGGGGTTCAAGTTGTGCAGTTCCACCTCGTAGTAGTGGAGGATCGCCCTGATTAATCGACCGGCCAGAATTCGGAACCCCCTGTCTAAGAACGACAGGAAGCAAACCACATAGCTCGGGGGCGGGTTTGGTTCCCTGTCGTTCGCCGAAGGGACGATCCACTCCGGGAACTCAACGTCTTTCAGCGGACGGAGAACCTCGGCCTTCACGCGAGCTTCCAGCGCGGACTTGGTCACGTTGCAGGGGGGCCACGCCTCAACTCCGGCCATGGCTGTGGGGGAGGAAGAGCGTCTGCGCGGCGGAAACGGAGAAGACGGGGGCAGGAGGCAAGAGCTTTTTTACAGGAGCGAGAGGAAAGAAACCAAGTCCCCAGCGGTCGCTTTTATAGAAAGGACGCACCACGGCCACAACGCCCACGACCGCGCGGAATGCTGAGCGGGAAGGAGAACAACCGTCGCCCACTTCCCACCAGGTGAAAGACTCGAAGTGCCAACTCCCTCCGATTTTCGCGCCCGCCGCACGCGCGCATTTATTTCGCAGGCGAAACGTCCCATCCAGCCAGGGCGAAACGGCACGGCCGTTTCGAGTCCCCACGCGCCGCGTCTCAAAAGAAGCGCCCTGAAAAGTTATGTCAGGGCGGTTCCTTCCAGGGGACGCGGCGCCCGACCCCTCGCTGACCAAGCGTCGCAGGGTGGTCTCCGTCGGGCGCAGTTTTTCGTCTCGCCCGACCCCATGAAGACCCCGAGCAAAGTTGCAAGGCGGTTTTTCGCCGGGCGCAGATTCCGTCTCGCCCGACCCCGACACTACAAACAAGTCTGAAAAAATCCTTTCGAGGCCAAAAATCCCCAGGCCATGGCCACCTACGTTCCAGAGGTTGTGAGACTGACCTGCAAAGCAGGTTCGAACAGTCGCCTTAGGATGACTGAGAAAGGGATGACTGGAGATGAGCACAATAGAGGCCAAGGTCCGAGCCCCATAGGGAGTCGGCGCATCTTTATAAGTCATATCCGAGACCCATGCGGGTGTCACGCGAGTGGGATCCCATCGAGGGAGGCACCGAGCCCTCGGAACCTAACGAACGGTTCCGACATCCACCGTGACTGCCCTCGGGTATCTTTGAGATGTGCCCATAGGGCCACTAGCCAACCCCTATCGAATGGGACTCGGACATCCACTTGGATCTACCCGCTTGCAGCTCCCAGGAAGCGTCGTTACTCGCCCATCGAGGGTAGTACGGCACGACCCACCCCTCCTCCGAGCAAAAGGAAGAACGAGGGACGTAATTACAAGACAAGAAAGAACCTGATCGACCCTTGCGGGGAAAGGGCTCGGGGGCTTCCTCGCGCCATGGGAACAGGCACTACGTGTAAAGAACACGCAACCTATCCCTTAAATACTCCAGACTATAACTATCAGGGGTAAAAGCCTTTGAAGGAATAGCACCATTCCTCCAAAAGGCTTGGGGGCTACACCCGGCGGGTGCGCTCGGGCGCACCCTCCGGAGAAAAGTAAAAAAGATCCCGGTCAACAACAGTCCCTTAGGAAAGAACCTCTGAAGAGGTGACCTTACCTCTTCAGAGGCTCGGGGGCTACTGTTGGGTACCATAAAAACAGATACCCAAATTAGAGCTACAAAAAACACAAGGACAAAGTAAATTAACCACGATCACCGGGGCACAGGCTCAGCTCATCTGACCCCTAGCCCTCAGGTCCAACCCACGACTCGCCCGACCCCTCAGGGCCTCGGACGCAGGCACCGCCTCGCCCGACCCCCTCGGCCGCAGGCGTAAATCCCGCCTCGCCCGATCCCCTCGGCCTCGGGCATAAAATCACTGCCTCGCCCGACCCCTTTAGGGCTCGGGCGCTAGACGCCGCTCCCCCGATCAGCAAGACTTCCAACGCACGGCGCCCGTACCCACGACGTGACAGGCGCGGTGACTCCCATACCGCAGCAGGGCAGGGTGACGACTATTCCAACCACCCTAGGCACTGCAGCCTTACCTCTTTCACTGTGCGACCTTACCACTTTCACTGTGGTGTACCGCTTCACAGTGAAAAAGGGATGGGGGAAGTTAATCAGCGTCACTATTTGCTGTCTCCTCCTTCTGTTGACAAGATAATCAACAGTACCGTCGATCCGACCCCCATGACTCCCACAGGGCTCGGTAACCCTCCACAGAAGCAACCATGCTGCCAGCCATCCCTCAAGGACAACATGGACAGGCTTCAACAGGGTCGGGACTGTAACTCGTCCACTCGACAGGATGAAATCTCCTCATGTAAATCCCTATCTCCCCTTGAGGCTATAAAAGGGGAGCCAGGGCACACCACTAGGCAGAGATATACACACAATCACCGTGCACATTCACAGAGCAACAATTAGCACTCTGTCCTTCACAAAGTCGAGACCTGGGACTTAGCCCTCTCTCGCAACCTGCTTGTACCCCCTACTACAAGCACCTTTGGGTGCAAGGCTATACAGACCACCGATCTCACTGGACGTAGGGCACTCTAGGCCCGAACTAGCATAAACCTTCTGTGTCTCACTTGCATCACCATCCAGGTTAGGGCAGTCACACAAACTTATACTTGTTTGTGTCTAGACCACGAGTCCAGACGCCGACAGTTGCCGTTGAAGTGAAACTCGCCGTTTGGATTGATCACTTGCTCGCGGAGAAATCCTGCTATCGTCTCTTGGATAGCTTTGATTCGATCTTTTTGCATGACCTTTTCCCTCAACCATTCCGTCTTTAAGTAATAAAAAATGTATTAGTTATCTAAGTTATTCAATATAATTCAGGAGATAATGAAAAGAGTCATGTAATGTACTCTGAGCGTCTCTGTGGGTGTTTGATTGATTTGTGCCATCATGAATTTACGCACGTAATATGCACATAGGTTGTTCCCCTCTTCTAGTCTTAAACACCACTGTACGATATATATAAAATATTCACGACCACGACAATAAGAAGGCTAAAAGTTAGCGAAAGTTTGCTAGCTAGTAAAACTTACTTGTGGATGAATTATGTTAAGCGGCGCTTTACATCCACTAAGATGTTCACGGTCAATAAATCTTTCCCTAACCCTACACACAACCATTGTGGATCGTGAACTAATAATTATAGAGTCATATTATGATATTTTTCTAGCTGAGATCGACATTACGTACCTTTGAATAATGTTTACCATTTGTTGATAATTTTCTTGTGGTTTTCTCATTGAGTCAAAGATTATCTACCGGTTCTTGGGAATTTCAATGACCATGAGTATCCAGTGAAAGCTGTTTACACACATATATATAGTCAGGCCTATATATATATAACTATATAAAACTTGTCTCGAGTAATAATAAGTAAAATAAAATATGCATGCACTTAATAACTATATAACTCACTCGAAGTTGAAGGGGAAGAGTATTTTTTGTTTTTCTTTTTGGTTCACAAAGAACCTCATAAGATTGGTGCAGACTTCTGTCTCATGAGATGCTGTCCACACTGCCTACGGAGCCTTGAAAACAATATAAGGGTCAACGAACCCAATACTATTGTCATTTCTGATTCTGAGCTCTCTCATTTGGTGCCTGCATATATACATACAAATCCTAAGTGTGTAAGGATTATATACATGTAATTAAAGAAGTTAGAAGTTTAATAAAAAGAAAGAAATACTTACCGACAAAAGCAGCTGACAAGAGATTTGTCGAGAGCATCGAGGTGACATAATTGGTGCAATTCTTCGAACTGCACGTATATGAGGTCATCTCCACGGAAGTAGTGATGTTGTATAATATGAACAGAAATCCAATTATCTCCCCTTTTAGACGCCTCAATGCACCACTTGTTTATTGCAAACATTTATGTGCCGAGCTCATATAAACGCTGAGGGTTGAATAGACTCCTGCCCAGTTTATATCTTGCCCTCCATTGATCAACTACCTCAGCTTTTTCAAATGTTTGACATCCAATAATGGCGGCAATGTCTTCAATATTTAAACCGCTCTATCCAAAGTAATGCTCAAGCGAATCTAGCTCAGACAACGCTAAGGATTTCTTTGGCATCAAGTCTTCATTTGAGCCGTATTGATTTGGCACAATCAAAGGGGGCACCGGTTTTGATACTTCTCCGAGCTGTGGGACCCCCTTTCCTACTCTCTAGGCTGTGAAGACTTGACCAGAGACCGCTCATAGTCTGAAAGTGCTGGCTTTTTCTGAACTTCCCGCTGCTTCTTTTGCTGGTCCGCCACCTTCTTCCTCAGTTCCTCTGGCTTTACATAAAAGTACGGCTTTTCTGGGTTTAGCCGCTTTTTCCTTTTCTCCTTCAATTTATCAAAAAATTGTTTCACCTCAGCTTTGGATGCAGCAATTACCTCCTCTTCACTCTTTTCATAAGGTAATTTTTCTAGTGTCTTAGCTCTCTTTGCTGAGGCAGCCTTCTTTGGAGGTGGGACTGATGACTTCGGTAGTTCTTGGACGGACCGCTTCTAACTACCTTGCTTTGGAGGCAAGGGGACCGACCGTGTACTCTTTGGAGAGGGCGGTGCAGGCGGTGGAGGTGGTGGGGCTGATCTTTTCGGTGTTGGAGAACGCGGTGGAGGAGTTGGAGACCTCGGTGGAGGAGGCGGAGACCGTGGTGGAGGCGGTGGTGGGGTTGATGTGGCCACCGCAGGTGTTGGAGGAGATCCAGCATTGTCACCGCCCGCAGCACTATGATGCGCTGGGGAAAGAACTGGACTTAGGTTGGAGGAGTCCCTGCAAAGAAAATAATTACAAGTTTTGTGAGCAAACTTTTTTAAATTCAATACACAATAAATAATATAAGAAGTAAAATCACGCACAAACCTATGGTGAGGAATAATTATGAAGCGCTTGCGCCAACAAATAAACGTCTTCTCAGCTTCACCTAAGGTCTTCTCTCCGTCTCCCCCTTCTATTTCTAGAGGCACATTGCCACAACCTTTCTCAACCATATCAATCGAGACGCTAGCATATCCACCAGGTACTGGTCGATTATGGATTCTTGGAGTTCTCATTCGGTCGATAGGGTTGACAATAGCGATAGCCACCTTTTTTGTTGCATTCCCATCTGGTACATGCAGCTCACAAGTAGTAAAAGCCTCTGTGACATCATCCACAGGGAAGTGTAGCTTCGTGTCATCCTGAATGGTTGGTACTTCCGTGGATGTGCAGCTGCTTTTCAACTGGCCTGGAGGGCTAACATTGACCTCAGGCTGCGATGTACCTTGCCCTTTCGTCATTTGACTAAGTGCTGCTTGCACTTGCCTTTGAATCTCCGCCTGCATCCATTCTTCACAAGCTTTCTCGTGCTCTTCTGACTGCAGAACAAAAGCTTCCAGCCGGCGGATCCACTCTGCCTCCTCATCCTTCTTTCTCTGGCAGCTTCTGTAGGTATCTTGATCAGCTTGGAATGATTGCAGCCACGGAACTGCCCCATAGCCTCTCGTACGCCCACCGTGCTCAGGATTTTCAAGCGCATAGGTGAGTTCATCCTTCTCCCCGTTAGGCCTAAACTGACCAGACTGAACCGCCTCTCATGCATGGACTAGTCTCTTTGCTGCTCTAGAGATTTCTTGGCCCCAAACTAGTGCCCTGGTGTCTAGGTCAAAGTGCTCTTCTTTATACTCATCCCACACGCGAACTCCTAGTTTGCTCCATAAAAGTTGAAGTTCCTCAACTAATGGCCTTAGGTAGACATCTATGTCATTGCCAAGTTGCTTCGGTCCTTGGATAAGCACCGGCATCATAATAAACTTCCGCTTCATGCATAGCCATGGAGGAAGGTTGTAGATACATAGAGTAACTGACCAAGTGCTGTGACTACTGCTCTGCTCACCGAAAGGATTCATACCATTTGTACTTAAGGCGAACCGCAAGTTTCTAGCATCATCTGCAAAATCTAGGAATTCTCTGTCTATCGCTCTCCACTGGGATCCATCGGTGTCTCAGCATATTGTCTATCTTATGGTCTTCTTTATGCCACCGCAACAACTTTGTATTGTCCTTGTTTCTGAACAGACGTTTTAATCATGGTATTATAGGAGCATACCACATAACCTTGGCAGGAATTTTCTTCCTATTACGTTCTTCACCCTCAAAATTGCCAGGATCATCTCGCCTGATCTTATACCATGATGCCTTACATATTGGACATGCATCCAAATTCTCGTATTCCTCCCCACGGTAGAGGATGCAGTCATTAGGACATGCGTGTATCTTCTGGATTTCTAATCCTAAAGGGCTGACAACCTATTTTGCTTCATACGTAGTGGTGGGAAATTCGTTGCCTTTTGGAAGCATCTTTTTTATGATCTTCAATAACTACCCAAATGCCTTGTCAGATGTACCATTCTTTGCCTTCCATTGCAGCAATTCCAGTGTGGTACTCAGCTTTTTTTGCCCCCTCTTCAGCGGTGGGATATAGTGATTTCCTGTGGTCCTCTAGCATGCGCTCGAACTTGGCTTTTTCTTTATCACTTTCACATTCTCTTTGTGCATCACGGTTGACATCACCAAAAGCATCATCGCCCCGATCATCTTCTGCCGCTACCTCTTCTTCATTATCTCCCCCCCATTGCAACATCATTGAAGTCACCGTACTGAGCAATAATATTGGCGTGGTCCAATTCTTCTTCTTCTTCTTCTTCTTCTTCTTCTTCACCTTCATCCATTATAATCTCGCTTTCTCCATGCTTGGTCCAACAAATATAGTTTGGTACGAAACCAGACTTTAATAAGTGCGAATGAAGAGTTGTTGAGTTAGAATATTCCGTCAAATTCTTGCACACGGCACATGGACAGCATATGAAACCGTCCCTCTTATTTGTCTCGGCCACACTTAAGAAATAGTGCACGTCATTAATGAACTCTTTGGAGCGCCGATCGACATTATACATCCAATTACATGTTACCATCTGCATTAAATATAACATATATATTATGAAAACCATGCACACATATAGTTTCTCATCTTATTGCACAACATGTCTAACAAACATAGTTGATTAATTCAAGCAAGCTTGGCTACAACAAATACAATCGCAACTAGCACTAAAAAAACCAAAACTAAAATGCACTTAAGCAACATAATTAGTTCACGTCTGATCTCAACTATAATAGATAGATCATTCGCTTGATCAACATCATTGAACTCCTTTCGCCGGCTCACTGCCTCATCACCTTCAGCCTCAACCACCTGTGCAAAAGATTTTTTGATGTGTTCAATGTATTCTTCCTCCCAGTACCAACCTATACATCCGCCGGTACCGTCCCACTGAAATTAAAATAGAGAATCAAAATTTTAATTAACATCATTTAAAAAAATAAGCACATATATAAGCAAATGTCTGGAAATAACTCACATTACGATCCGGACACTTGTAGAATATACGACCCTTGTTTACTCCCTCTTTCGACACTTTGTACTCCATCACAATTTTCTGCCCACACTTGCCACAAGTAATGAGAGGGTGTTCCGGCCGGTATCACTTTTGAACCCGTTGACAGACCGAAGACCCGGTCACGGTTGCCATCTACTATCCATACTCAATTTTTAAACAATTATAAATTCCACATTTACTAGTAAACATGTATAATTAAAGAAGAACCTAATAATATCCTTTATTTGTCGAGTTACTTCAACAAATCTTCTAAATTATACAATGGACATTAAGTAGTAATAAAAATAAATCAAGTGATATTAACAAACCAATTAATTTGAACTATCCTACTCTCCAAGATCATAAAAAGATACTATAATTCATTCTTGCAAACTACATTAATACTAGGTCAACCATGAAATATGATATATGGATACTAATTCATGTGAATGATTCAAAATAACAAAGTGGATTTGAGCTAAAAATGATGGGAACATCACAAGCCAAAAACAACATGAAAAAGACAAGAAAGGCTGAAGTTAGTCATCTCCAAGCACGAAGAGACGATGACAGAGTCAAAGAAGATCAACGATGGGCGTCGGAGATAAAGAACAAATGAAGAACAAGCAAGAAGAAGCTCCAAGAACAACAATGGTGCTCTCGGTTTCAAATGGGCAGAGGGGAGGAGGTAGCCGGCCTATAAACCGGATGTTTAGCACCGGTTCAGAACACAAACCGGTGCTAAAGGGGACCCTTTAGCACCAGTTTGTGTTAAAAACCGGTGCTAAAGGCTTTGCCTCGGCCCGTGGCACTGGTCGGTGCTAAAGGGGACCCTTTAGCACCGGTTGGTAACACGAACCGGTGCTAAAGGGTCCCTGCCCCAACAGCACATGTCAGTAGCTGTTGGGCAGGACCCTTTAGCAGGACCCTGTAGCACCGGTTCGTGTTATGAACCGGTTTTAAAGGGGCCTTTAACCCTGGGCCGCAAAAAGGCCGAGGTTTTTGGCAATTTTGGGCATCGACCAATGCCTCATTCTGTAGTAGTGGTATTTTTCTACTTTTGAATTTTTTTCCATTAAACTATTGTATATTGAACTATCGTCATTTGCTACTGAAAATAAATGTTTGTAAGTCAAGAAGTGGCTCAAATCAGCCGGAAGCACTTTCCATCGAGTATCCTTCACACGTAGAACCACTTGTCAAGGCCAAGGTGAAGCCCATAGAGAAGAAGCAAGTGCTAGGTAGTAGGAATGTTACAACTACAAATGTGCCACTTGACAGCCCCTCCATGGGTACTATGTAATAACCGATTTTAAGGACAAAATCAGATATGCACCATATGTGAGTTTTAGAAGTCAAATCTTACATATAGCTACAAATAAGGAGTAATATCAATAGACAATACATAAATATATAACATACTTAGTATAAAAGAGATAACCTTTGATAGCAAACAATGGATAGACAACTCCAAACCTCGGGTATTAACTCCACTCTACAGGATCCAACTCACTTGTTGATCACAAGCCCAAAACTTTTCCTGAGGTGCGGTGGAAAATAGCAAGAGTGAGTCCATGTCGAACACCACAAGTATAGCAACTAGATTGTATCGATCCCAGAATCTCATGATCAATGTGACATAAATTATGTAAAGCATTAAACAATAAATAATGAGCATATTGTTGACGGTCCTTAAGTACTAAAATTAACCATCAACTAAATATGGAAAAGGATCAATAAGCACTAAACATCTAGAATTAAGGTTTTATCTGACAGAATTCCACGAGCTTTGGTGTTTCTCTGTTTCTGCAGGGGGTTATCAGAAAATATGGAGAGAAGGCCCACATGTCATGTTTACAACAAGATAATTACGTGCCACGCAATTTTCCTTAATCTAGAAGAGTCCAGAAGCTACGGGAACGAACGGGAGACGGGACGGGCTCGGGGGCAGGGCGCCCGCCCACCCCCCTTGGGCGCCCGCCCTGGCCTCAGGGCCAATCACAATCAACTTCGCGGATTATGCTCCACCGACCTAAAGGATCAAGGAAAACCGTGCCATCAATGTCGGTTTGATCCGACGGCCCAAATTCACTTGAAAGGACTATATAATCAAGGCCTCTCCACCCCAGGGGGGAGAGAGGAGAAATCATTATCAGAGGTAGCCATCAAAGTTAGGGTTTAGAACTTCTCTCCCACAGAGAATTAGAATTAGCTACTCCCTAATCCTTCAAGTTTAGAGGATTGATTAGATAGAATTAGAGAAGTAGAGCCTAGTGCTCTGGATTCAGATCTTCATCAATAAAGATTGGTATTATTTCATATCTTTCTCTACTACTTTATTCTAATTACATTATGTCTCTATTTATTATGCTCTTAGTTTGCTCTAGTTCTATATTTGATATAGTTATGATTGATAATGAGTTTGCTCTAGTTTGCTCTAGTTCTATACTTAGTAGATAGTAGATAACTTAGAATTCATTCTCTAGCTAATCTGACGTCACCTTACATATATGAGGAGTAGACTATTTTCTAATCGCTGTGTTATTTACCTATGAGCTTATATTTCATTATCATTATTATGGCTTACCCCCTGCCAAAATAAGTGATTGTGTGACGAGTTCCTCATTAGTAATCATGTTCTTGCAAGTTTATCTCTAGTTTATGCTTTGATAGATTTTATCATTATCTTCATTTACCCCTTGTCCTCTTAAGAAAAATTATAAATAACGATACCTGGAATACTTTCCTGGTGAAATGCTACAATGAGGTATTTTATCTGTGCGATTGCGGATAGAATAGATTATTTTCTAGAGAGCCTTTACATTCATAAATACCTTTGTACACTCTGGCACCATGCTGGGGATGACAACCTAGTATCTAAGTGGTGTTAGTAAGTGTCAATGAGCATTTCTGGCACCGTTGTCGGGGAAATAAACACAAAAGGGGACACATAGAGACGGTAAGGAAAGTCAGGAAGTCAGTTGAGGTTATTCACATAAAATATTAGACTAGACTATGGAGAAATAATTGCATAAAACAGCTACTAAGTGAGAAATCATAACAAGGCACCTCTGCTTTGGCAGGTTCACCCTGTTGTTTTTCTATGTTTATATTTTTATACAGGGTATATCAGGATTGATTTTGCTAGCTACCAATTGCTGAAGCTATGGCACAAAAGACCTTGCAAGAATTCTCTGCCCCAAGTCTTGACAACATTCCAACCGGTCCAAGATTTGCAGTAGAAGAAGGAATACCCGAGTTTGAGCTCAAGTCAAGCCTCATCAATTTGGTACAAGCTACACAATTCAGTGGAAAGGCACATGAAGATGCCAGTGCACACTTACAGAATTTCTTAGAGATTGGAAGCACAATCCACATCAACGGAGTTGACAAAGACATCATACTGCTTCGCCTTTTTCCATTCTCACTAGAAGGAAAAGCGAGGAAGTGGTTCTACACTCATCAAGATAATATCAACAACTGGACGAACTTGTCAGATGCCTTTCTATTAAAGTTTTTCCCTATAGGCAAAACAACTGCCTTAAGAGGAAATATTGTCAGTTTCCAACAGCAAAAGATAGAAGCCATTTCAGAAGCATGGGAGCGTTTTCAAGGATACATATCAGATTGTCCTCACCATGGAATGGCCACATGGTTACTTATGCAGACCTTCTACCATGGATTAACCCAGAAGGCTCGTGAGTGCCTAGATGCATCTGCTAAAGGATCATTCTTAGAGCTTACAACTGGAAAAGCAGAGATACTTTTGGATAAGATAGCAGAAAACCAAAGCTGGTTCCAAGATAAAGCTCAACAATGTCATCAAACTGAAGAAATACCAGAAGAAATACCAAGATGGAAAATTTGCTCCATTGGATTGACCAGAGGGCCAAGTTCAAAGAAGATCAAAGGGCCATTGAGACAGCATACAAATATCAACCTACTTCGAGTCAACCCAATAGCAAAGGTATGCATTCAGGTAACACTTTCAAGCAACTTTCATTAAAAGAGATAATTGCTCAACAAACAAAAACTAATGATGAAGTTAATCAAAGGCTAGACAGAAATGAATCATCTCTAAAAGATATACACAATAAAATGGATTTTCTATTAACTGCCTTTGATGAGCAAAACACTCTTAATAAAAGGGTAGAGCTTAAATTAATAAAGCTAGCTGCTGGACTGCCTGTTGCTACTAACATTGAGCAGGTAAACAACATAACTACTAGAGGGGGCAAAGCCACCAGGGATCCCCCATACCCAAAAGAGAAACAAAGAACATCAGCACCAGTGCAACCAGCAGTGATAGAAGAAGAAAGCCCAGTTGAAGCAGAAGATCTGCTACAACACCAAGAACTGGAGAAATGAGGAAAGATTTTTACGACACCAACTATTTGCCATTTCCTAGAAGAAATGGAGGACTGTAGTCGGATGAGCAGTTTGGTAAGTTTGTAGGGGCCATTCAGAAATTATATGTCAACATACCTCTACTTGATGCCATACAGGTACCTACATATGCAAAGTACATCAGAGATATTCTTAACAAGAAGAGACCACTGCCCACCACTGAGGTTATCAAGCTGACAGAAGAATGTAGTGCGGCCATCCTCAACAAACCACCAAGGAAGAAGAAGGATCCCGGATGTCCCACCATTGGTTGCTTGATCAGAAACCAACACTTCAACAATGCACTTTGTGATCTCGGAGCAAGTGTCAGTGTGATGCCAGCATCAGTCTACGAGAAGCTTGAGCATACGACCCTAGAACCAACATCAATGTGCCTGCAACTAGCAGATCAATCAGTTCGACACCCGTTGGGTATCGCCGAAAACATTCCAGTCAGGATAAGAGATTTCCTTGTGCCAGTAGACTTCGTGGTACTGGACATGAGTCCTGACTCAAAAGTATCCATCATCCTTGGAAGGCCATTTCTGAGCACTGCCAATGCCCACATTGATGTCGGGAAGGGAGAAATCAAGTTCAACATAAACGGACAAGAAGAACATTTCACATTCAAGCCCAGACTAGAGAGAGACTCTACAGTAAAGGAAGTTCATGAAGAAGAACCACTAGAGACACCATCTCCGGTGGAAGGTAATTCAGAAGATTAAAAGATTTGGAGGTCCAGCTTGGGGGACCTAAAAATCTCAAACCCTCGCCGGGAGGTAAATCGGTATTTATCCGCATCATTAATTCTCGCATATTTAATTCCTACATAGCATTATAATAATCAAAAGCCCCATATAAATAATATTTATGGTGTGTAACAACCCACATTTATTAATTATTGTGGAGGCATAAAAATATTTTTCCAAGATTATTTTCAATAAATTTCAATTCTCATAGATTTTCCTGCATTATATTTAATTATAGCAACCTTCTAGAAGCATGACCCACACTCCTTGGGTCCCACATGTCATACACCGCACCTCACATACATCCCATCATATTATTTGATCCACCAACATATCTCCACTCACCAGCACTTTTCCACCGACCAACCACTACCCATGAATTATTTTTTGGCTTAAAGATTAAGCAAAGGAGGGAATAGAAAAGTTGCAGCCAGGATGGGCACCAAAGGTGGGCGCCCGGCCACATACCGAGGGCGCCCGCCCTGTCCCCCCTTCCTCCTATAAATTGTCACCTCCTACCTCCATCTCCATCACACAAGCCTCCCAGAAAACCACGCAAGTTTCTGTTTCCCGAGAAGGAGCTCTTGTAGTGAAGTAAGAAGGAGAGTAGAGAGGAAGAGAAGAGTGGAAGAGAGGTTGTTAGTCTCTGAGTGAGAGAGTGAGGTTCACCTAGTAAGTAGTGATCCCGCTGTCCAAAGCGGAAGTAAAAGTTGTTCAGGGGGAGATGCTGCCAAAATAAAAACTTGTCTTGAACGACTAACCCCTGGACTATTGACATTTCAGACAGCTCACCACTAACATTTTTCTCTCACACATTTTCCACTAGTTGTGTGTGTGTCAACTTTTGTCTACAGGATGTTCAAGAAGGTGAAGAACGCAGGGAAGGTCCTCAAGAACATAGGTACAAGGAGTTCATCCCGACACTCCCCGCACCAGTCAGAGATGAGCGTCGACCCGACACCCCCGCAAGCTCCGTCATCTTCATCTGATCCACAAGTCAAGGTCCTCCTCAAGATAGGAGACCTTGGACTGAAGACCCGTAGGGAAAAGGAAGTTTACCAGCAGCTAAAGAACAAAGATTTCATTCACACCCCCACTCTCGATCCTATCTTGCTACAAGAAACAGGTATGGATACTGAATTCGATTTGATTTTCTAGATGGTGGGATGGACAAATTTTTGGAACATAACTGAGCTGGGTTCCCGTCTTCTCACCCTTGAATTTCTTTGCACTTTACAATATTATGAGGGGGGAATTGCTTTTCGGATGTTCAAACAGGATATTATGTTGTCTTGGAGAGAACTGAGTGACCATCTCGGTTTCTCTTCAAGATGCATCTTGAACATTGACTCCGATTTACCCAATTTTGAGAGACACCAGTTCTAGAGAGAGATATCTAGAGATGAGTTTTATAGCCAAGCCCGAACCAGCGACATGGAACACCCCGCTCTTAGGATGTTCCACAAATGGCTCGGGTGCAATCTTTTCCATCGTGACGATAGTAGAAAAGTAAGAGTAGGAGATTTGCAACTTCTATATGCTGCCATAAATAAAGTACCCACTTCACCTGTTACACTTTTGGTTTCTCATTGGCTTAGTATACCTAGTCTTCAGGGACCTGTCAGTTGTACTTCACTTATCACTCGTCTAGCCTCTAGTCTTCATTTACTAGAAAACTCATCATTGGAATTTATAGATGAGTTACGAATTTATCATGGCTATGACACATTTAGGCAAGCTCGGATGTTGAAGAAAGAGGGGAACATAATGTATATGTTATATGATAATAAAGGCAAGATTCGGTTACCTAACCCGAACCTTGGCCTCTATGTTGTTCAAAGTTACTTGATTGAGATTGCAGTGACACCGGTAAACCAGAGAGCTCCACAATGAGTGGCATATGAAAGGATGACCACCCATCGAGAACGCACCTGGTATGGAGCTGATCCCGGGCCGGAAGAAGCAGCGCACCTGCATTATTGTGACTACAACCCCCGAGTCCTTCGGGACCCAAGGGTTCGACATGCTCAACCACAAGAGCCAACACAGGAAATATGGCCAGAGAACCAAGATCACCAGTGGACAAACCCGCCTTTTCATACGGGCAGGTACTCCACTGATCCATATGGAGCTTCAGGGTCCAGACCCCCGCCCCAATACGATGCAGGACGATACTCCGACGTCTCTTATGCTTTCACGAATGACTACTACCAAGAGGCCGGCGCTTTCTTCACCCGTACTGACAACACCCTCCTCGACATCCAGAATACGCAAGCGGAACATGGATGACTCCTGGAACAGCAACAAAAATGGAACCAGGACCACGCCACTACAGTACAAGAACTGAGACAAGACACCACGACAATGAACGACAACATCACCACCATGATGCGATTCTGGAACATTGGGTAAGATCGACAACCACATCCAGCTCGGGGGAGTTCCTCCCCGTTTTATCAAGTAAGTTTTTATTTGCTTTTCTTATTTAT
Source organism: Sorghum bicolor (assembly GCF_000003195.3). Lineage (NCBI taxonomy): Eukaryota > Viridiplantae > Streptophyta > Magnoliopsida > Poales > Poaceae > Sorghum > Sorghum bicolor. Next base: position 9,663,690 of record NC_012877.2, read on the forward strand.
TCTTTTCTATTTTCTCGCTTTAAATTACTACATTTTATAAATATGAAAACAAAATAAAAAGAGTGTGTAGATAAGTGTGCTTTATTTTCCTGTTAAGTGTTAATCTCCAGAAAAATAAAAAGACCAAAAAGATGCATGATGGAAATGATGAACGGTTGCTCTGTTTGCTTACTTTCAAGTACCTAGCTTTTATATCAGAATTCTTCCAGGAATTACAAAAACTAAAATTTACTATCTATGGGAAGCATGAACCTAAAACTAAAGTCTAGGTAAGATAAAGGCATAATATAAAGTTTGAGCTACTATTTATCTTGTTCCTACTACACTAAGTTCTAGAGATTTGTTTTGAAACTTACAAATCACATGATGAGTTCCTAGCATTACAAACTTCCTACCACAACCATACTTGCTATAACATCTTTTCCTACTTATTCACATTGAGTTTGATCGAGCTGTGTAGACCCTTAGGAGCTTTTCATGTGGTTAAATTAAGATATTCACTTGCACACATCTATTATACCATTTACCACCATGCATTAAAATTGCTAAAAATAATATTATCACTCACTGTCCCAAGTGTTGTTATTCTCTCTCTCCAAAAAGATTCAATGCAGAAGAGGCATGGGTTATGCAAAAATATGGGAGGAAATAAAAAGGGGCAAGTGCCCGGAACCTCGAAAAAGAAAGAAAAAGAGTGAGACGAGAGGTAAAAATGGACAAGTGTCCGGAGTAAAATTAGGGGTACAAAGATGCCCACCTGAGCGGAAAAAACGGACAAGTGTCCGACAGTAGAATTAGAGGTATTTACTACCCACCTGAAAAAAAAGAAAAGAAAAAGATAGCCCATGTTCTCCCAAAGCAAAGATCAAGAGGAGGAGAGATAGCAATATGGGGAGCAATGAGAAGTAAGTTTTATCATCACTATACATTTTTACCATCACTATCATTTACTCCACCACACATACACATCTTGATTTAATTATATGTTGAGTTCCTTTGGATCCATTGCTCGATTAGACAACATATGTATGAGCTGTTTTTTCACTCCTATTAGCTCCACTTAAATATTCCATATAGGTAAGTGACATTTTTGGTAAGGATCCACAAATACCACATATAGAGAGACTTGAGAAAATCATTGCTGGGAACTCTGAGTTTTATTTTGAAAACTTATGAAAAACTCTGGAACAAAGGTGAAGTATAGATAGGAGGAATAGTGCTTGACTTAATTATTTTGTCTTTCGATTACTTAAGACTCAAGTGCAGGTACTAAGCTCCATGACACTTCACTCTAATCTGGAAGAATTTTTATGTGAAAGCATATGTGCCTGTCAGAAAAGAAAACATCGAAGCAACTCCTGATGAGTTTAGCTGTTTGCTCAGGGACGAGCAAAGGGTAAGCTTGGGGGAGTTTGTTGACGGTCCTTAAGTACTAAAATTAACCATCAACTAAACATGGAAAAGGATCAATATGCACCAAACATCTAGAATTAGGGTTTTATCTGACAGAATTCCATGAGCTTTGGTGTTTGTCTGTTTCTGCAGGGGGTTATCAGAAAATATGGAGAGAAGGCCCAAATGTCATGTTTACAACGAGATAATTACGTGCCGCGCAATTTTCCTTAATCTAGAAGAGTCCAGAAGCCACGGGAACGAGAAGAGTCCAGAAGCCATAGGAACGAACGGGAGACCGGACGGGCTCGGGGGCAGGGCGCCCGCCCTCCCCCCTTGGGAGCCCGCCCTGGCCTCGAGGCCAATCACAATCAACTTCATGGATTATGCTCCACCGACCTAAAGGATCAAAGAAAATCGTGCGATCAATGTCGGTTTGATCGGACGGCCCAAATTCACTTGAAAGGACTATATAATCAAGGCCTCTCCACCCTAGGGGGAGAGAGGAGAAATCATTATCAGAGGTAGCCATCAAAGTTAGGGTTTAGAACTTCTCTCCCATAGAGAATCAGAATTAGCTACTCCCTAATCCTTCAAGTTTAGAGGATTGATTAGATAGAATTAGAGAAGTAGAGCCTAGTGCTCTGGATTCAGATCTTCATCAATAAAGATTGGTATTATTTCATATCTTTCTCTACTACTTTATTCTAATTGCATTATGTCTCTATTTATTATGCTCTTAGTTTGCTATAGTTTTATATTTGATATAGTTATGATTGATAATGAGTTTATGAATAAGTTTGCAAAGCGCTTAGCTCTTGACACGTGGGAGTTAAGTGGTAGATCACATGTGGGCGTGGTGCTTAGATGTTATTTACCTGCAAATGTATCCTATTGGCCGGGTTGTGTGGTAGTTCGCGATAGTGACAGCTTCGTTGATTCTTATATAGTCCACCCTCCGTTGATAGGACAGGCAGAATTTGTATTGCGGAGTAAGTCTTGCGATGTTCTGATTTACTTTAGCAATGTTCCTTATACATGAATGAGTCTTTTATGCTATATATGATCTTGTAGATAATTAGAGTAGATTGTGACTTAGTAGATAGTAGATAACTTAGAATTCATTCTCTAGCTAATCCGACGTCACCTTACGTATATGAGGAGTAGTCTATTTTCTAATCATTGTGTTATTTACCTATGAGCTTATATTTCATTATCATTATTATGGCTTACCCCCCTGCCAAAATAAGTGATTGTGTGACGAGTTCCTCATTAGTAATCATGTTCTTGCAAGTTTATCTCTAGTCTATGCCTTGATAGATTTTATCCTTATCTTCATTTACCCCTTGTCCTCTTAAGCAAAATTATAAATGACGATACCTGGAATACTTTCCTGGTGAAATGCTACAATGAGGCATTTTATCTGTGCGCTTGCGGATAGAATAGATTATTTTCTAGAGAGCCTTTACATTCATAAATACCTTTGTACACTCTGGCACCATGCTGGGGATGACAACCTAGTATCTAAGTGGTGTTAGTAAGTGTCAACACATATTAACACAACAAGAATCATCACCTTTAACGCAAGAATCCCCAAGACCGCTCGTGACTGTGAGCACGGCTAGTATACTAGTTTTAAACACTCTGTAGAGGTTGTATATCTTTACCCATGAGTCATGATTTACCCTTTTACCCGAGGCGATCAGCCTCTTAACCCACTACCAAGGAAGGTCAGCAGAGATCACTATGAAGTCTTTCAAAGGTTTGTCTAACAAGTTAGGGCTGCTTGGTTTCATTAGTCAGTCCGTGTGATCCACGCAGGAATCCACGGTCAGCTATTCCCCAATTGCGCCACACGGGTAACCGCTAAAGAGCTAGAAAAATTACTCATACTTAACTAAAGCTAGAGCCATTATAGCCCTCATGGTTGCACTATTGTCCCGGTTATCATTTATAGATAAATCATCAAGTGGCTAAAAGTCATTTTTATCGTTTGTTACTTAACATTAATCTAGTCACAGGATCATGGTCATAGAAATAAAACCCAAATGTTATACTTGCCTTAATCCAATTGCTCTTGCTAATCTTGTTAATTCTGGTGGTCTTACTTGTTGTCAAGGCTCTGATCTTGATTTTTGAAATATTCTTGATCACCACGAATTGCTCACCGTCTAAACTTGATCATCGATCATCAACACATAAACAATCGGAGGCAACATACACGAAGCAAACAAGGCTACAATTAGAATAGTACACCAATCATATAAATACAGTATGAAAAGTTTATAAAATGATTCTACGTATCGCTACGATCACACAGACGTAAAGATCACGAAAATCGAAGCTAAAACGAAGAAGTTATGATTTTTCAAAGATTTTCTATAGAAAAGTAATTAATTAAAAAGGTTCATGAAATTAAAAAGTTTCAAACTAAAACAGTGAGACTAACATCTAGAGCTCGTATTTACGAATCTGACACAATTTGAATGGGTCAAATCGGAGTTAAAATGAATATTTTATGAGCAAAAGAAAGTCAATGGCAATTTTGTAAATATAGAAAACGTATTTTGAATCAGACCCGAGGTGGTTTACGTTTTTAATAAGTGAAAATGCATTTTCAAAAAGTGCCTATGGACTGCGGATTCGATATCTAAAAAGTCGAGGGGCTCTTTAACAAAATCACCCCCTCGAAGGGGTATCTTCTAATCTGGGCCCTTGATCTTCGAACAGACGGCTCAGATTTCATCTCGGGGGCACCGGCCAGCCGACCACCGGAGCAGGGGTCCGGCGCGGTGGCGCCATGGCTCGGGGAGGGAGAGCTTGCCGGAGTTTGGAAATTAGGTGATTTAGTGCACGATTCGATGAACCAAAAGCACGAGACGCAAGAGAGGAACAAGGGGAACTCACCTAAGCGTTTTTGGAGTCGGGAAATCGATTGAGCTCGGCGTGCGACGAGGATTGGCGGACGATGGCCCCATGTACATGTTCGGCGAAGGTTAGTGGTTGAACCAGAGCATGAGAGAAGGAAAGAGAGGGCTTGGCGACCTCGCAGGAGCGACGCGAAGCTCGGCACAAGTTCTATTTCGTTGGAACGGCAGCAATTTGTGCGTTACCCGGTGGCAGAAAAGATCTGCCCATCCGCAAGGTTCAGCGGCTCACGGAGCAAAACTAGGGCACCAGGCCACTTGAGATAGGAACAGGGTCTCGGAGGAGTGCCTAACCTTCTAAAAGAGGCGCCTAACGCGTGCAATTGGCAACAAATCTCAGGAACCCTGGGATTGGGCAGCGTCGGCATCGGTTTCTGTCCTACTCAGACATACTCAGACATGGCTCAGGGTAGAAGAAGAAGAAGTCATTGTCAACTGGGGTCCCGTGGACAGCGACCAGAGAGGAAAGGGAAAGGGGGAGGCCGCGGGGCTGGCTTGGGCCGAGGCTAGGAGGGAAGGGAGGGGCGCGTTGGCGGGCCGAGCTGAGTTGGGTCGTGTCCTGGGGGCATGAGCGCTGGGCCGAGGGAGCAGAAGAAAGGTTGGGCCTCACTGTGAGGATCAGGGAGAGGTAGAGTTGGGCCACTCGGGCCAAAAGGATAAGAAGGGGAGATTTTCCTTTTTCTTTTGTTTTTTTTTTCAAAGCCTTTTCCAAACAATTTAAAAACAGTTTGAAATATTTTGACTTCGCTCAAATTCACACAGTGAAATAAACCATATGCTCCATCATGAATGCACAATCATGTTGCTAAATTCCTTAGATAAATCTTATTTAAATGAAAAATATTATTTTTCCTATATTCTATGAGCACAAAAATACAAAATTAAATCAATTCAGCTCTATTTCCAAAGGAACAAATTTTAGGGTGTTACAAATCTACCCCCTTAAAATGAATCTCGTCCTCTAGATTCGGAAGAGGCTCGGATTCAAAAAGAGAAACAGGAACAGGATCTTAATAACCCTTTTAACTTCACAACTTGTATTCCAAATGTAAACACTTATGTCTCAGAATCACAACTTGTGAATCAAAGTTTCCACAGAATGTCTATTATTCAAATTTTATCGAAGTCCATCTTGACTACCAACTTTTTGACTTACAACACAAGACATGATAACTTAGCATGGATTTGCCTCCTCAGGTAGGAGCGGACCACCTTGATACTCAATTCTTTTCCTTGATGGTGCGGTTAGATGAATTTTCCACTAGGTACCACGGATCACTCCTTTGTGAGCACACAACCATCCATTACCAAGAACCAAGGGAATGTCGAGTTACTCTAGCACAATGAGGTTTACAGTGAAGTTTTCCTTGCTTATAACTAGAATGATATTTGAGCAAACCTGATCTGCCTGTATTTCTCCAAATGGTGTTTGAACTAACAAAGGCTTTCTCGTTGGACACTTCACCCGCTCGATCGTCTTTACCAAGTCGGCGAAAATGAAAGAATGTGAAGCACTCGGGTCAAACAGAGCAAAAACTAGCAATGAGTCTACTTGAATATATCCACCCACCACTTTGGTAGCTCCTTAAATGTTATGTCTATCCACATTGCTCAGTCTTCCATTGATATAGTTTCGTTGCACCTTACTTCCATGAGCAGGCTTCTTACGGCTTTTGCTTTTTCGCTTCCGTCATTGTGGATTCTGATTTGATTCAATGTCAACTTGCTCTTCAACATTATTGTTTTGATAGTACTCAGCTTCATCATACTCATAACATCCTTCAAAGGCAGAATAATCATGCTCTTCCCACATATCCATGAGAGGTATCATATTGGGCTCCTGATCCATGTGACACTAGACTCCCTGTCATCAAGTGACCAACGTTAGTAACACGGCAAGGATAGGTAATCACAAACATAGAATATCTCAAGAGACAACTCTCAACTTCAAGACAAATTAAAAAATGCATCATCCCGTGATATCATGGTACTACCCCCCTTAAGATGAGATTGATTGGGGGACACTAGGGACTAGCTATCATATCCTTTTTAGATGCTACACATCATATAATCTGTTAAATTTGCTTATACTGAGTCTCTTAATCCAAGATTGGTTTCATCACTAAATTCCAACTATTAGTACCTTTGTCACAGTTAAGTTACTTCACTCTCACATCCCACATATAACTTCGTAAACTTTGGTGTCATCTGATCCTCATAAACACAACTCTCAATCCATGAGTATCAGCAGTGACATATATCTCCATTAATATTCTCTAAATGGGGTGATATCTTGAACCAAAAACCAAATTCACCAAGCACTTGATGTACTTATAGATGATCTAACTTTTACCAATCATTCTCCTTGTAACTCCTTTAACTAGGCTACCCCCCTTAAGAAAAGGTAATCTAGGGGGCACATAAAGGGTAGCTTCCACTTTTTCCAGACAAGTTAACTAGCATTGAGATCTTCTGACATCCACTTATGTGCAGGGGAAGGAACAAGTATTCTGAAATTTTCTCACGATATAAAAACAACAGCGTAGTAAAAGAGATATAACTCTTGTTTTGTTAATCCAATAGAGTTCTAGCTTATGTCGTTAGAAAACTTATGAAATTCCCCACAACTTTCATATAGAAGCCTTCCTTAGGTTCTGTCTTTAAACTTAGGTAAAAAAATAGCCAAACATAATATCCATCCTGACAATGTCTCAGCACGAATGCAGTAAATTCTACCAGTCATATCTCGAGCTACAGAACACATATGATGACGATCCTTATATTGTTGAAAAGCTTATAAAATCCTCTAGAACTTTCGTATACAACTCTTTCCCATACTCTGAGGTTAAATTGACGGAATATAGGAAATACCAGATCTGTCTAGAATTTTGAACAAAACAGAAACATCCTATTTTAAATATCATATCTCGGGTTCTACTAATCCAATAAGTTCCAGCCTATACCGTTGGAAAGCTTAGAAAATTGTCTATAACTTTTCTATAGAGCACTTTTCCAAATTCTATAGTTACATTTGTATAAAACAGTAGGCAACCAAAACTGGTCCAGATTCTTGACAGCACATCTGTACCATCTTGTGATTTTTGTAACCTCCAAACCATAATAGCTATGAGGGTGATTCTTATGGTCAGAGAAAGATCTTGAAGTCTAGTTGTTCCCATAAAAAGTTGATAAACTTTGCACGATCAGAACTTGAGATACACCAGAATTATTGCAGACTGCTTCAGAAATCAGCAAAGGATAGAAACAGGATATAACCAAACCCAACTACTTATTTCAATACTCCTTATGCCTTAGGCAAATAAACTAAATGATATTGTGGAGAAATCCCACAAAATCATTGCACTCATTATAAAGATCCAAATCAAGCATAAACATAATAACAACCAATTAAGCATTAAAGATTCACAAGGCACACAAACTCAACTTTCGCTACTAGCGTTTTTATTACACAAGGGGACACAAACTCCTAAATCTTAGACTCGGTGTGGCTACTTTCATGATGCATCTGTTGATTCTTTTGTGGACAAGAGTTTACATAGTGTTCTTCCTGTCGGCAGTGATAACACTTTCTCTTAGTTGGATCCTTTGTGATGTCATTTTCCACTGAAGTGTTGCACGGTGTGTTATCAGCTCGCTGACTATGAAGGTTTGTCTTTGGCTGGTTAGCTTTCTTCATACCTGGGTTGATCCTTCAAGGTTGAAATTCTCTATAAGTGATTGTCCATCCATCTATGCATACCTCATGAGCAGTGGGGTTAGCTTGAGGAGTTTCTTTATCTCTAAGGTTTGAATTTTCCTAACAAGAATTCAAAGCTAAATGTGACAATTGAGGGTTTGAATGTTGATCACTTCCCAATGCTGGCTCTAGTGATTTTGCCTTCCTCTTCTTATCCTCATTAGTCACACAATTTGGTTTTGCCTTACTTCCTTTTTAGACGACCTATTCCGAAGACAAGGGAGACCATAATGCTCATAACAGTGGCATTGACCTTGATATCCTGATGTATTACTACCAACACTTCCATAGGTTCTCATATTTCTCCAAGCTTCTGCTACTTGTCTCTTCACTGGTCCTGAGATGCGCTGTTGAGAGTTCCCATTCTGAGTCATGCCTGCCACTACTTGTGTTTGCATGGCTAGAAGCTTCTCCTTGTCGAATGCTTTTGTGGTTGGCATATCTGGGTCCTTTTGTTCATTCATGCCAAGGGTCTCCTCGTTATGAGCCATCTAAAGAGACAATGAGGGAGGATTTAGATTGGAGACAAAGTTTTATAATAGAACAGGGTAAAAGTAAGCATAACTTTTAGCAATTATCAAGGTTAAAGGGAAAGCAAGAAGTAAGTAGAGATAGAAGCAAGCTAAAATGTCTGGTTCTAACTAGGCTTGCGTCCTACAGTTAGCATTGCTTTGATACCACTATGTACTACCCAATTTTAAGGACAAAATCAGATATGCACCATATGTGAGTTTTAGAAGTCAAATTTCACATATAGCTACAAATAAGGGGTAATATCAATAGACAATGCATAAATATATAACGTACTTAGTATAAAAGAGATAACATTTGATAGCAAACAGCGGATAGACAACTCCAAACTTTGGGTATTAACTCCACTCTACAGGATCCAACTGACTGGTTGATCACAAGCCCAAAACTTTTCCTGAAGGGTGTGGTGGAAATAGTAAGAGTGAGTCCATGTCGAACTCCACAAGTATAGCAACTAGATTGTATAGATCCCACAATCTCATGATCAATATGAAATAATCTATGTAAAGCATTAAACAATAAAATAATGAGCATATTAACACAACAAGAATCATCACCCTTAATGCAAGAATCCCCAAGGCTACTTGTGACCGTGAGCACGGCTAGTATACCAGTTTTAAAAACTCTGTAGAGGTTGTAAATCTTTACCCATGAGTCATGATTTACTCTTTCGCCCGAGGTGATCAGCCTCTTAGGTCGGCAGGGATCACTATGAAGTCTTTCAAAGGTTCGTCTAACAAGTTATTAAGGCCACTTGGTTTCATTAGTTAGTCCGTGTGATCCACCCGCAGGAATCCACAGTTTGCTATTCCCCAATTACGCCACACGGGTAACCACTAACGAGCTAAAAAAACTACTCATACTTAACTAAAGCCAGAGCCATTGTAGCCCTCATGGTTGCACTGTTGTCCCGGTTATCACTTATAGATAAATCATCAAGTGGCTAAAAAGTCATTTTTATCGTTTGTTACTTAACACTAATCTAGTCACAGGATCATGGTCACAGAAATAAAATCCAAATGCTATACTTGCCTTAATCCAATTGCTCCTGCTAATCTTGCTAATTCTGCTGGTCTTTCTTGTTGCCAAGGCTCTGATATTGATTTCTAAAGTATTCTTGATCACCACGAATTGCTCACCGTCTAAACTCGATCATCGATCATCAACACACAAACAATCGGAGGCAACATACACGAAGCAAACAAGGCTACAATTAGAACAGTACACCAATCATTTAAATACAATATGAAAAGTTTATAAAATGATTCTACGCATCGCTACGATCACACGAACGTAATGATCACGAAAATCGGAGCTAAAACGAAAAAGTTATGATTTTTCAAAGATTTTCTATAGAGAAGTAATTAATTAAAGAGGTTCACGAAATTAAAAAGTTTCAAACTAGTAAAACAGTGAGACTAACATGTAGAGCTCGTATTTACGAATCTAACGCAATTTGAATGGGTCAAATCGGAGTTAAAATGGATATTTTATGAGCAAAAGAAAGTTAGTGGCAATTTTGTAAATATAGAAAACGTATTTTGAATCGGACTCGAGGTGGTTTACGTTTTTAATCAGTGAAAACGCATTTTCAAAAAGCGCCTACGGACTGCGGGTTCGATATCTAAAAAGTCAAGGGGCTCTTTACCATAATACCCCCCCAAGGGGTATCTTCTAATCTGGGCCCTCAATCTTCGAACAGACGGCTCAGATTTCATCTCGGGGGGCACCGGCCGGCTGGCAACCGGAGCAGGGGTCCGGCGCGGTGCGCCATGGCTGGGGGAGGGAGAGCTCGCCGGAGTTCGGAAATTAGGTGATTTAGTGCACGATTCGATGAACCAAAAGCACGGGACACAAGAGGGGAACAAGGGGAACTCACCTAAGCGTTTTTTGAGTCAGGAAATCGATCGAGCTCGGCGTGCGACGAGGATTGGCGGACGACTGCCCCCTGTACATGTTTGGCGAAGGTTAGTGGTTGAACCAGAGCACGAGAGAAGGAAAGAGAGGGCTTGGCGACCTCGCAGGAGCGACGCGAAGCTCGGCACGAGTTCTATTTGTTGGAACGGCGGAAATTTGTGTGTGTACCCGGTGGCGGAAAAGATCTGCCCGTCCGCAAGGTTCACCGGCTCGTAGAGCAAAACTAGGGCACCAGGCCGCATGAGATAGGAACGGGGTCAGGGAGGAGTGCCTAACCTTCTAAAAGAGGCACCCAACGCGTGCAGTTGGCAACAAATCCCGAGAACCCTGGGATTGGGCAGCGTCGGCATCGGTTTGTGTCCTGCTCAGACACGGCTCAGGGTAGGGGTCCCGTGGTCAGCGACCAGAGAGGAAAGGGAAAGGGGGAGGCCGCGAGGCTGGCTTGGGCCGAGGCTGAGAGGGGAGGGGAGGGGCGCGTTGGTGGGCCGAGCTGAGTTGGGCCACGACCTGGGGGCGTGAGCGCTAGGCTGAGGGAGCAAAAGAAAGGTTGGGCCTCGCTGTGAGGATCAGGGAGAGGTAGAGATGGGCCACTCGGGCCAAAAGGATAAGAAGGGGAGATTTTCCTTTTCCTTTTGTTTTTTTCAAAGCCTTTTCCAAACATTTTTAAAACAGTTTGAAATATTTTGACTTTTCTCAAATTCACACAGTGAAATAAAACATATGCTCCATCATGAATGCACAATCATATTGCTAAATTCTTTAGATAAATTTTATTTAAATGAAAAATATTATTTTTCCTATATTCTATGAGCACAAAAATACAAAATTAAATCAATTTAGCTCTATTTCCAAAGGAACAAATTTTAGGGTGTTACATACTAGAAGCAAAAAAAAAATGCAACCACCTAGCCCTGCAATGAGCACAAGAAGTAAAAAAAGGCTTAGTCTTTGATTTTAGATATGCTTGTTCTTATATTTGATATCATATGAGCTTGAACATGTTCTATATGAAGGCTTATTTGTGAACTTGAACCTCTTTTGTATGATGTTGTCATGTTAACACCCGTTAGTTCCCAGGTACTATGAAGAGCAGTGTTTATTAATTTAGCCCTTATGGCATCTAATCTCCTTGCATGGCTTGACTTGTAAGAATAGAGGCTTTTAAAAACAAAGCCGTTCAAGGGTCCCATGCATCGGTGGACTTGTTCCATGCGTCCCTTTCGTATGATTCAACTCAACCAGTTACTATCAAATTAATAAATCTATTTGTAATGCGAATGCGAAAAGGAAATTAAAGCAGCAAAGCAGCTGTAACAGCAGGTAAAATACCCACTTTGTTTGAAAGCCAGCACAACATGCATATTCAGTAAAATAGAAAAAAACATTCTCCATGTAGTTTTGGATGAACTCCCCGAAATCGATCTCGCTCTGAACTCACAAACATATGTGTGCATTCCGCGCTTGCTATTTGTTTGGGCGCCTCCTCCACCGTGGTTTTCTCGCAGTTTCTTTCATCCCTCTCCCCGGCCCCTACCACCTGGGTTTTCTTCTCCTGCTGTTTTTTAAGTTTTTATAATTTCCTAACTATTGGAGAAATATAAAAATAGAGAGAATGAAGAGGAGCCAAGGATCTTACGTAGTGCTTCGATAGGCTCCACTCTCTCCCCTTACGAGTAAGGCTCTGTTAGCCTGGGCTGTCTTATTCGTTATTCACTTGGCATATAATCACCGGTTTACCAAATAATTTCTATTCATTTTATTCACTTGTCATCTCCAACAGTTTCCTAAATGAATTTGCTATTTTTTGTTTATTTGGCAAAACTAGAAAATAGTCACTCCAACAGTTTGGTAAATAAGTTGCCATCTTTTGGCAACTTGCCATCCAGCAGCACCGCGCGTCCATATTTGTTAACTTGCTATCCAGCAGATTAGTTGATTTGGTTGTTAGTTGTGGGTCATCTTTTTAAATCCAATTGGCAAACTGTTGGAGACAGAAGAAAATTTCACTTGCCATATGTTTTAGAAACTTGCCAAATCACAAGATTTGGCAACTAAGTTTTACCAAACTATTAGAGATGCTCCAAATAATTTTTAAGAAGCTTTATTTTTGAAGATGCTCTTACAATATAACGGTGAGCAAACTTCTTGGTTAAGAAAATGTTGCCGGATTTGATAAATATTATTCATGCAATTGCTGAATTGATCCATCAGTACTCAGTCCATGAGCAACGCACAACAACAGCAAAGTTTCCCCTAAACACGACAGAAACTGGGTCATGCATGCCTAATAAATTTGTACCAGACCAATGCATGATTGTTGCAGCATGCATACTTTATTCAGATATGGAAAAGTTCATTCCGGCTAAAACAAGTATCTGACAGCAACACTAGTCTTCTTGAGCGAGACTAGCCTGTTCGTTTTGTATAAAACCATGGCTAAAAGTATTGTTCGCTGACTTCTTATGAGAGAAAAACAATATTGAATGACTGACAGATTCGACAGATAAGCTCAAGCGAACAGGAACAAATCAATGGCCAACTGCCCTGAGCAGAACAAGTCCAGTGTAAACAACACATCAATCTACACCTACAAATAGCTCCACATAAGCGAGTACAAAAATCCGCTGTCCTTAATGCTTTTTTTAGACGATATACGACAATACAAGAATCTAGAGAGGGAATGTTTTCAGAAAGGTTCATTCCACACATTAACCACATTATTAATTTAAATAGTGAAGGAAGTGACAAGACAACAAGAACAAAACATACAAGTCTTATTCATGCATCCATGTAAGTAGTTCACCAATAAGAGCTAGGTCAATCCCTGAATAGATTTGAAGAGTTCAGTGATCTGGTGACAAGGCCTACTACTACCAGCTGCATACAAAGAAGTTTAACTAAAATAACTGATAGTATGACTTCATCAAAACCAAACAGGGTGCAATACAACAAGAGCAGGTTATTAGGAAAAGATAGTGTCTTGCTTTAGCCACCCTCCTACCTGAAGAAACAATCAAAACTGTGGAATTTGTAATCCGTCGCTATTACAGCGACTTAATCTACATATTCACTTAGCAAAACTATGCAACACAAAAAACACTTGCAAATTAATGCAAAACGGATCAAAGAACAAGTCTCTGTTATTTGGTAGTTCCGGTTTTAGCTCTCACTGTCCTTACAAATTATTTAGGAGTTCATTTAAGAACACTTTAGACAATGAATTGATGGCAACGAAAATGTATACTAGTAGAAGACTACTTCATGCAATGATTCGACTTCTAGAGGCTGTAGAGTCCAAGTTAAGTTTTAAACTTCATAACCTTTTCAGTGCCGGCTTTAGGAGAACGATCAGCCAGGCCTGGTATATTCATGTAGATGAAGTCACTGAGGTCGACATGCGTGCAAAAGATTGGGGCCTAATAAGCCTATAATATAAAACAATATGTAATTAACAATTCTAATTGTGAGAGCCGGCGCCGTATGATTTCAAGCTTTCAAATTCTTTAGGGAGTGCCATATAACTTTTTTTTATCGTACAATTTGGATGTAACTTTTTTTAATCGTGTATAATTTGGACGTACACAACCCATATACTCCAGAGTGTCCTAGAATTTCTAAAATAATTCTAAAATAGTGCATAATTTGGATGTACACAACCCACACACTCTACACTACCCTAGATTTCTACAATAATTTCAGAAGAAAAAGGTGCAATCATTAAAGTCTAAATTTGAACTTTGAGAGATTTTAGCAACATAGCAAACGCCCATTGGCCATAGGCCATAGGCCAACTATGGCCCACCCCAACGGGCACCAGCCAACGTTGTATCCGATCCGGTGCCTGGGCCGGGCTTCAATCCAGGTCCAACCTAGGTATATAGCGCCAAGTACATTAGTCGTTAACCAATATAAGTCTTCAAGGCTAGAAAAACAGGCCCAGCACCACTTCATTCTTTTTCTCCCAGATAAGATCTTCTGACCTCCTCTAATAATCATTGTTATGGTTTGATTTATCCTTTAGAACTAGAAAACCAGACATTTTGCCTCATGCAACAACCGAAACCGGTTGTTTTTAATCTGTAGGTGGTCTAATCATCTAGATATTTTTAAAAAGGTTATTGTCAAGGTTATGATCCCCAGATGTCTCAAGGTACCGATTAATAAGCAAGTCAAGCGGCCTACAACACATTAGCTAGTCAATGTGGCAACGGGGCTATCCCCGCCGGGTTTTGAATGAACGTTCTGCTCCCCGAAAGAGTCAAAACTCCCCGCTCCCCGTCCCCGTCCCCGCCCTCGGGGATAGTTTTTCCCCGTCCCCGTCCCCGATCGGGGATTTCAGACCCGTCGGGTTTCCCATCCCCGATAATTCCCCATCAAATATATAGCTAACAGCAGTAAAACATAACAAGTATAGCATGAATTGCAAATTTTTAAAATATAAATTCAACACAAATAAATAGCAAATAAATAGTCTCAATTCTCCAGCACCATGCCACAAGTACAGATTAATTGAGTTCACCTTCAGTCATCGAATAAGCATCACAAATTAATAGTTCAGCAGCTTCAGCTAGTTCACAAATCTCCAGTAATATTACAGATTCACAGGCTTCACAGCCAACTGGAGTCTCAGTTCTCCAGAACCACTAAAGTCTACAGATTAGAACTTTACTAAAGTCTACAGATTAGAACTTTACAGTTCTACAAAATAACCAGCAATGATTTGAAATCAACATCAAGTTTATGGCGGCCTCAGCTTATAGTAAGCCGGCAAAATCAGCAAAAGGAAGATAATGGTGTCACCACACATCAGTCATTACAACAGAAGGTTACATAAATAGTTAATATTTATGTTAACAGTTAATGCTGAGTGAGTTGTGAGCACATTGCACAAGCACGCCATCTTGATCCTGGTCAGCTAACACTGATCTGCACTCCTAAATTGTAAGTTCCTACATGGATACACAAACAAGAATCTTGTTGTTATGTGACAAGGCAAAAACTAAATGTGAACTCTGTTGAGGTATTTGATAACTCACCTGAAGGCCTTCTTGAACTTCTTGAAGAACAGACCAAAAGCTTGCAGGTCGTCCTTCATCAGTAACCATGCCTACATTTTTGAAGTATTATTTTTGGCTAAAATTTGGAGGTATGAACTATGAACTATGAATTACATACGAGTTATACCTTTGTATCTGTTGCGGATCCAGTCTTGCGAGCACATTAAAGCTTCCAACAATTGAGAAGTCAGCCTGCTGCGATGTTCACTGAGGACTCGACCACTGGTGCTGAATGCAGATTCGGAGGCAACAGTGGTTATGGGAATTGCAAAAATATCTCTTGCTATCATTCTCAATGTTGGATACCGTGTTCCAGCAACCTTCCACCAGTCCAAGATATCAAATCCCTTGGTATGAATGTCAACCATCTCATCCTCCAAGTAGCGATCCAATTCAGACCTAAACCTCATGGTTAATGGCACATTACTTGCAACACGGGCACTAAAGGAGGACAAGAAGCCTGAACTGAGTACTGGAGTTGCTTTGCTGCTACTAGTGCTACTTTCATTCTCATCAAAATGGTACTGACTCATCAGATCACTTAAATAGTCTTTCACTTTTGTAACCTCGTACTCACAATCTGATCCAGTTGTACCAAGTAACACCTCAAAGCAATGAAGCAACATGTAATGTTTGAATCTAGGATCAAGCAAAGTAGCAATACCCATCAACCCCTGAATATCAGTCCAGTATTTCTTAAACTTGGCCTCCATGTCATAAGACATTGCCTCTATCAAAGGATTACCACAGGTTGACCATTCCCTAATGTTACATCTAATCTCACAAACTTTGTAGAAGAATAGATTTGCAGTCACATAGTCAGTCCCAGAGAATATGTCAGATATATCACTAAACATCTTGAGCCTTTCTACAACATCAGCAGCAAATTTCCATTCTTCCTCAGTAGGGCAGCAAGTGTATTGTTTATCTACACGACTTGCTCTCATGAAAACAGATTTGTATGGCAATGCAGTACTAAGCATTTTATAAGTTGAGTTCCATCTTGTCTTGCAATCAAGTGCTATCTTCTTTGTAATGGTAACATTTACATACTTAGCTATCTCCTCAAATTTCTCATATCTTTTTGGTGTGGCTGTCCAATAAGCTACACTATCACGAAGGTTCTCAATAGCATCTTTTAGGTTTTCTAATCCATCCTTAACTATCAAATTAAGGATATGAGCACAGCAACGCATATGTAAGAATTTCCCACCAGACATAAGCTTGGTTTTGCCAATCTTTCTCACAAGATAAGGAATTGCTGAGTCATTTGTGGTGCAGTTGTCAAGAGTGATAGTAGATACCTTCTCATCAAGATTCCAATCAACTAGTGCCTCATAAAGTTCATCACCAATGACTTCATGAGTATGAGGACTTGGAACATAAATAAACCTGTACAAGAATAGGACACAAATAAGACTCAACATGACACAAATAAGACTCGATCGATAAGTTATAAGTGGTTACCTCATGATAATGTTCCTAAGGCTCCATGATTCATCAATAAAGTGAGCTGTGACAGCCATGTATCCTCTCTTTTGGTTGTCTGATGTCCACATGTCACTTGTGATAGCCACCCTAGATTTAATTCCAGCCATGTATTCAATGGCTTTCTTCTTCTCCAACTCATATTGGTCAATGATGTGCTTCCTACAATGAAATAACAACAGTTTATTACAACAGTTCAAAACAGTTTCTCACAAAACAGTACAATACACATTGTATACCTTAAAGTGTTTCTAGTGCCAATCTTGAACAATGGTTGTAGTGCATGGACAAATCTCCGAAAACCAGCATGGTCAACCATGCTTAAAGGGTACTCATGCAACACCATCATAGCACCAAGTTCCTTTCTAGCTATATCTTGATCAAAGGTATAGTTCTCCACTGATACTTTGCCTGTTTCTGTGGCATTGAACCGTAAAGAAGCTTGTGACATTGTCTTGTTTCCTGCCAACTTGATTTTTCTAAGTGTACAAGACTTCAAGTGATCATGAAGGTGCTTAGTTCCACTCTTTGTTTCTCCTCCAAGCTTGGAAAAACAGTACATGCATTTTGCCTTTACTTGCCCACTCCACTTGACTCTCTTAAATTCCTTCCAAACAACTGAGGTAAGCTTTCTCTTTGAGCCTACCTCAGTACCATCTTCTTCCTCTTCTTTTGCCTCAGCCACCTCTTCATCACCCTCTATTTTTATTGCTTCTGATTCATTGATAGATTCTGGGCGTGATTCAGAATCAGGCTGTGAGCCATCAGAAACTGGAGCTTGGCTACTGCTTGCACTAGACATCTTCGTAAACCTGCAGTCCAGTTAACATAAATATGAATTACTAAAAATCTGAATTACTAAAAATATGCCATATTGCAGATCAACAAATATTTGAGTTGTGCAAATATAATACAAAGTATACTACTCAAGATAGTGTACAAGTACGAATAAATTTAGAAATATGCTAAGCAGCAAGCCACAAACATTTAGTTATTAATTAATCAGTGCTATGTGCAGATCGAACATGTTGTATCTGCTATCTGCTAGTCTACTATTTAATCAGTGCTATGTTCTATTAATCAGTGCTATGTGCAGACTCGATCGATAAGAAATATTTACTTATTTATCAGTGCAAGCGACCAACATTTACTTAGTAATTTAGTAATCAGTGAAAGCCACTGAAATATATATATGCATCTACATCTAACGTGAAGGCTATTCTAGGCTAGCAGCTAGCAGCAGAGAAACAAACCAACAAAAAAGAATAAAATCTAGGTGTTCTAAGCACTAACCCGACAGATCGAGTGCTCTTGGTTGCAGTTGCAGTTGCAGACGTCTTCAGGCAAGAGCGTTTTGGGATAGATCCCTTGTCCACGGGTGGTCGGGGAAGACGCTTTGGGTCACCGGCTGCTATGATGCCTTTGGTGGACGATGTCGGCGGAGCTGTCTTCTTCTCAGCCGGAGGAGGAGGAGCCACTGGTGCGCTAGATCCGTCAGCAACCTTGACTGACCCAGCTTGATCTGGCTGCGGTGGCTCGGATGCGTCGTCTTCGGCGTCCCTTAAGGTGGGACGGGCACGGTCGGGTCAGTAGACGCAGAGAGCACTGCAATCAACGATGGTTAAGACTGAAGGGGGAAGATCTTCACCGGCCGGTAACGCAGGATCCGGACGCCATCCCTGGGAGGAAGAGGAGCTCTCTGCGAGCGTCCTACTCCTAGTGCCGTGGTCTGGACTCTGGACGTCTGGTGGAGGCGTGGAGCGCGTGCGGGTTGCGTGGGGGCGGTGGAAGCCGAGAACCGGGGTGGAGTGGAGCGCTCTGCGCGTGCGTGGCTGGCTGGCCGCGTGGGGCGATGGCGCGGTGCCGGTGCGGACTGCGGAGTCTGCGGAGTGCGGACGTGCGGCGCCGGTGCGGGAAAGGAAGGGCCGAAGGGGGATGGGGGAAGCGGACTGCAGTGCTGAGGGTTGACGGGTGAGTGGGTGACGGCTGGTGGGGAGTAGAATGAGGCTTGAGGAGTTTCTAGGGTTCCTCAGTATATATATGGTGGGGAGTAGAATTGGGCCAGACTTAATTGGGCCTCCAATTGGACTCGGGGCCCCAGCAGATAACGGGGACGGGGAGGTGGGGAACGTTCCCACACCCGTCTCACCCGACAGGGCTTGTTTTTACCCGTTAACATCCCCGTGGGGGACAAATATACCCCATTTTCATCCCCTAATGGATGAAATCCCCGTCGGGGATCGGGGATCGGGGCCCCGTTGCCACATTGATTAGCTAGCCAAGGCCCAAACGACTAATGCCCAGTTGAGTAAAGCGAAACAGGACTAACGCCAAGGCTAGGGTCGCCCATGATCCCTTCTTCTACCTTAGCTACATGACGCGCAAGAAACTCACGACCTCTCTGCCATCCTGAATCTTAGGAGGAACAAGCAGAGGTCAAGCCCAACCAAACATGCTCGCTCTGACAAGAGTAAGCATGCCACAGTGACCCCACAAGGACCAAGGGGATAGCAGTCACCTCGGACTAATCAGACGCCACCCCTTGTGCCACGCAGCTCAGACAGGACCACACCGCCCAAGGTGGTGACAGTCGATACCGACAAATACGGCCCGACAAGACGCATGTATGATTCTACTCACTACGGGATGGGATCCATGATGAAGGCCTTGACTTAGAGGCCATCCAAACCGGTGGGAGCCATGACCCAAATGATCGGGATCATGGCCCTTAGTTCATCAAGCCAACAAGGCGATCGACGATCTTGGGGCGGCTACCAACTCCAATACGATGCCCTAGGAAACCAGGAGGTGGTGATGAAGATCACAGTGGAGACCACTTTAGCACAGGACGGCTAGCGAACCACCACCGTGCCTACAGTGCCACCACGGCCGACACAGTAGCACCATGCACCTTGCTGCGACATGGCCACAGGACCATGACGACAACCACGCCAAGACGTGCACCACAAGACAATGTAGCTTGCAAGCCAGTTTAGCTAGGTCCTCCCTCAGGCTCACGACCCTTCGGTCGAGAGAACCTTCTTTGTACATGCCCTAGCCCCGAACTCAATAT
This sequence comes from Sorghum bicolor, assembly GCF_000003195.3. NCBI lineage: Eukaryota > Viridiplantae > Streptophyta > Magnoliopsida > Poales > Poaceae > Sorghum > Sorghum bicolor. Next base: position 9,683,832 of record NC_012877.2, read on the forward strand.
AAGGGCAACCAGGGCACCCACCTTTGGGATCCATTATTCATTCTCTCGTTCCACCATAGTAGGGCTCCTGGAGCCTCCCTTCAGGCAGTCCATCTCCTAGCTCTAGATCTCCTACCTCTTCCACCATTCTTGCAACCCCCCCCCCCCCCCATTATAAGAACTTCAAAACATTCAAGCGAGAAATATGCACTCGATCATTTCTAAGACTGGATATAGGGCTTCAGCCTGAACCAATATAAATCCTCGTATCTTTTGCATGCTACCATCCTTTTCCTAGAGCACCGCGACAATCGTATAAATTTACTAGTCCAGTTTACAAAACACCGACAGTTATATAATTAAATCTTGGAATCTGATGTAATCTTATAAATTCATAGATAATTTGTTTTAGAACAAAAAATATGCTTTATATTATGGTACTTTGGAATAATTTAAATCATATATAGTCTAGGTGTCCATTTGCTAGTAGAGGTTCTCCTAATACGTAGTTTAGTTTAAATAATTTGGTCGGTTCCTTAGTTTAGCTTCAAATGAGTTAATTGAGAGGACAACACTTGCTTAGTTTTAATGAATTGGGTTGGTTGTCCACATGTACGACATTACGACAACAAAATTGGTTCATATATATATATATATATATATATATATATATATATATATATAGGACGCGTTTCTTTTACACGCACGTGTAGTTACTCTCATCTCTATATCTCTTGATTTAAGGTGTATATGACCGGACGAAATGTATATAGACAAAGTATATGATCATACTAGGTCATCTAGAGTGATATGTATGTTAAGTATGCATACATACATAGAGTATATGGTTATACTTATTGTATATAATATAGTAGTGGCATTTTAGTAATATATTTAAAATATAATTTTTTTTTGAAAAATTTTCGCGTGGTAAGATCTAGAGTATCTTAATATGAGTATATAAACATACTCAAACTGATAAACAAGTATGAATACATACACAATGTAGTTTATTGAAGATGAAAGTAACTACACGCACGTGTACAAAGAAATTTCTATATATATATATATATATATATATATATATATATATATATATATATATATATATATATATATATATATATATATATATATGGAGAGTATACTCTGTAGCTAGCTACAGATTCTGTAGCCAGGCCAAACCGACCCACCAGCTGTGTTGATCGAATGCATGCAGGGACCTTGTCGTCATTTACTGCATTGCATGCAGGAACCTTCGTGATTAATTAATCATATCCCCCAATCAGCGGTGCCGGTAATTAGGCGACAGTAATTTTGGTTGACTGACTGAAGTAGTGCACGAAATTTACTGGACTGAGTGGTTACGACTTAGGAGAGCACACGTGCATGCAAAGTGATGAACGTATCACTAGGATCTCTACCTAGATATAAAATACGGAGTAATAAGCGTAAGGAGAATTTACTAAAATAGTTACTGGAATATTAGTTGCTTGAGATGGTAACTCACGATAGAGTTACCATAATTTGGCATTATGGTATTCTGAGGAAATGTTTACAATAATGCCTAGATGAATTATCATTAATAGTTACGAGAAAAACCACATAGCTTGAGGTTTTTATGAAAATGGCAATGGTGATGAAGTTACTATAAAATATCAATGGAAATTTACTATAATACATTTACCACAATGGTGATCAAGTTATATGGTTGGTTACGAGAATACATTTGCCACAATATTTTCAAATTTATTATAATAAATTTACTACAAATGTATCAATTGCCGCTGCCCCTTGGACAGTTAAAACTAAAACAACATCACTTTGATCATACTGGCTCGAATTCTAAATGATAGAAGTACATACAGTACACAAATTACAACACACCATCTCACATTATGAAACTACAGATATCATCTCAAAGGTAACTGAACATTGCACGATCTAAATTTAGTTGCTTTTCTTGCACATTCTCTATTTGGCTTTACTCCAAAACGTGCATCCTAGTGCCTGACTAGTGATCAAACTGAGATCAATATTTCATTTCTGTTTGCTGCACTGTAAAGTAAGAAGCTGTTGTCACGAAGTCTCATTGCCTGAAATCATAAAAAATAGATGAACAATAGTAAGTAGTGTGGAACTGTAGAGTCTTGAATTTAAAAGAATCATCGTGTAGAATCTTGAGTACTAATATATTTTAAATTACTACTAATCAAATGAAAGATCAAGATAGCCATCTGCCTCAAGAAAGATTAGAACAAACTAACATCTTCTATCTGCCCGGTCTGCTCACAACAGGGGAACTAGTTGTTTGTAAAAAAATCAGTAAACCATTCAAAAGATTAATCAATGATCTAATGGGAACCGGCTCCTAATCCAAAATTACAAGAATTATGCGGTATGATATAACAGTAGTAGCTTGTGTAAGAAATCACTGAAAGCATAGTGACCCTAAAGAACAATTGCTTTTCCATACAGGATTTAGTAAATGATTTATTCAGTAGAGGGTATTTTCAGAATAATGAGTGAAGATTAGTTAAAGAAAAAATTGTAACAATACAAGGATAGTTGCCAGATTAACAAGGCATAAGATAGTTACAAGGATAGTTGCCAGAGTAACAATACTAAGGAGTAAAAATTACCATAATTTAGTGTTAAACTATTCTACGAAACAAATTACTATAATGTTAATATGTTACGAATTACAAGATCGTATCATGAAATAGTTACAAAAATTCGAGTACCATGATATAGTAATTATAATGTGGAGTTACCACCATTTTGCACCTAGTTGTTTCTGACGGGGGCCAATTACCATGAAGTTGTTATGATAATTCATAAAATTTTACCACAAAAATAACTAACAGAAAGGGTTACAGTAATTTTGTGACTATTATTTATACCATAAAAAACAACATGAAAAATAATGAACAAGAATCCATGAAATTTCTAATCTGAAACAATTTGGATAAATTAGAGATCAATTCAATAGCAAACTGATTAATCAATAAAAAATATAACAAGAATGATTATAGTAATTTTGTGACTATGATTTACGAGAAAAAAAAAAACTATACAAAAAGTAATGAACTCGAATCCATGAATTTTCTGTAACTACGTACGGTAACCCCATTCCTTGTGCCATGGACTAATTAGAATACGAATCCCCCAAAAGAAAGCCCCATCTATATGTATAATGAATCCTTAGCAGGGCCCTAAAGGGAGTCAGAAAAAACAATTGATGGAGCAACTAACAAGCAACTAAGAGCATCTCCAAGAGAACGCTAATAATACCCCCAAAACTGATATTTGCGTGCTTAGGAGAAAAACCACAGTCCAACAGCTCCCCAAACCTTCTCCTAAGATTTACTTGCTCTGAAAAATTCACCCTACGCCCCTCATATATCCGAACCAATGGCGCACTCCCAATGCTCTCCGGCTGCCCCGTTCTGGTAGAGAATTCCCGCCCTCTTCTCTTCCCATCCGCATTCTGCTAGCACAGCAAGGCCTTGTAGACTTGTAGTTGTATTGGACTTGGAGTCATGGTACTAGCAGGATGGAATGAGCGGCTAGAAATTGTCAAAGTCCTAGGGCTATGGACAGAATAATGGCTGGCCGCATGAAAAGATCACACGGACGAATCCAACTAATTCTGTTTGTACGCTCATCCTCATCCAACTAACTGATGATGTAGCAATTTAAAATATTTTTGGGTGCAAAACATTGGGGAGCTGCTGTGGAGGAAACTAGTTTTTGGGAAACAATTATTTGAGAGAACCTCAATACAGAGTTTTTGGGTTATATTTTTAGGGAACTCTTGGAGTTGCTCTAAGGATGCGGATTTGTTCGGGGGCGGCTCACCTCAAGATGCGGTCAGCACCGGCTAGATCAGGATTGTCGCCTTATCCAATTGCAGGTGTTAGGTCTGTACCTCACTGGTCTTGGCAAGGACCGATGCAGGAGAATCGAAGCATGCGGTCGCAGCTTCGCTTGTGGTAGGATTGCAAGGTCTCCAGTATCGAAGAATCAAAGCGTACGTGCCACATTGATGCACGGCCATCCCGGCGCAGTGCAGCCTATGCCTCCGTAACCGCGACCAGCCTGAACAGGGACCGGGAGGGCGAGCGTGCCGCCGTCGTGATAGGGAGGGACAGGGAGTAGTGGCGACGAGGAGGCCGCCGCTGCTGGGGTGCTGTCCGCGCAGGCATCGTCGCCGCTATGGGTTCCGTCCGTGCGAGATCCATCAGAGCCGCGGGGCGTTAGCCGTAGACCGCGGACGGAGCCGGGCCCGGGGGGACGTCAATGGCAGACCGCAGATGGAGATGGTGAGTGTCGCTGACGGACCGCGGACATAGGGGCATCACCGGCGGACCGCGGATGGAACCGCGCATCATCAGCGGAGCACGGACGGAGTGCGAGGACGGCGGAAGAAGCTGGACTGCGAAGGGAATCCCCATGGTGCTCCATGCTCCCGGCTCCATGGTTGTGCAAGAGCAAGCAAGGGACGACACCGCAGTCCCCAACGCAGCTTTTCACCACTCGCCAAGGTCTGCATTGCATCTGAGAAGAGAGAGAAATTTAGAAAATGGGAGAGAGAGGTCAGCAGGAGCAATAAATGAAATTTGCTCTTTTGATGCCAGTCAAAGCTCAAAGCTGTGACGTGAATTACGGTGGGTGATTAGAGCGCCGGGTTGAGCGTGCGGTTGTGGCCAGTCGGGCTCGTAGTTTTGATCCGGCTACAGATATGGTATTTTGTAGCCAGCTATAGTACAATATATATATATATATATATATATATATATAAAAGGTGCATTTTTTATACTCCCAAGAGTAGCTACTCCTATGCGTAAACGGGTACATTAGCAATTCAATAGTGTCATCAGGCGCATCACCGGGCTAAGAGCAACTCCAGCAGTAGCCCTCAAAACTAGGCCTCTACTTTTAATTTGGGTGCTCCCCCTATTTATTGGGGCTTAACTTTTTTGCTTCAACTCCAACAATAGCACCCAAATTTGGGCCCCCAAACCTATTCCAGAGAGAATGACAGAAGAGACCCACTCGTCAGTGTCTTTTTCTTTTTCCTCTTTCTTCTTCCTTGGGACATGGACACAATTAGAGCATCGAGCCGGTTACCATAGGGTGTCATGCACATGTAAGGGTAGAGAGAGAGGGAGCATGCGCTGGGGCTAGGACACGCGATGAAGGATGGGGGCTGCCCTATTGGGCCAACAGGAATGGGGTCTGGGGGAGAAATATGGGTGCCCAGCCAAATATAGGGTCTGGAGTAGAGGTTCTGCTGGAGTAATGTTTTTAGATTGGTCATCCATATTTAGCTATTGGGGCTTGAGTAGGGACCTGGCCACGGAATTCTCGGTTGCATGCAGGCGTACATGCATTTGACGGCAACAAGTCATGGATACCATGGTGCACTCCCGGAAAATTAGGATGCTAAAAATATATCGGTGTAGACTTATATGAAATTTTTGGTATGTGTCAGTATAGTTACATACTATTTTTTGTACGTACATATTATTGAGAACAAATTACCAAAGTCTACGTACATACATAGTATATGGGCTGCATGAAAATGCATACATAATGTTTGTTTTTTTGTGCCAGACCCATTAAAGAACGGCGTTGGTTGTTTTTTTTAATTTGTGAGGAGTTTACGGCCGGTTGTTGTCATATCTAGTTTTCAAGTTTTATTATATATATTTTAGAATGGAGTATCGTGCATACTTTTAGAATAAAGTATTTATATATACTTTTTGTAATAGAGTATATGTACATACCTTTTTAATAGAGTATATGTACATACATTTTAGTTTAGAGTATCCGTACATATTTTTTAGAATAGACTATTTGTAATACTTTTTTTTAATGGAGTATGCATACATACATCAAGATTTAGATAGTATAAGTGCATACTTAAACTACACGATCGAAGTATATGTGCATACATTCACTTATGGGAGATATACAAAACTATTCAACTATTTTTATTAGAATAAAATAAAATATGTGTTCATAATGATTGGAGCACATGCGAGTTCATACATGTTCCATGGGAAAAGTCATCATTGTGAACCCAGCTTGAAATAAACAAAAAACAATAATAACAATGTTGGAGTCATGTATGCATATTCAAATTATTTAGATGAAAAAGAAAGACGAACGCATGTACTAGATCGGCTCAGATTGCCATTCAAAGTCAAAGAAGAGCACGGAGAATTAGTGCTTAAACTTCCATCGGATTTTCCATGGTGTTAGTTCGCACATTCATGGGCAGAGGCAACTAGGCAGTCAGGCATGATCCATCCATTAGATGAGAGAAACGTCGTCTCCAGAAGGTAAGTCGATCACGCGCGATCCATCAGATGAGAGAAATGCGGTCTCCAGAACGAGATGATGGGATCAATCTGCACATTTCAGACTGTATAGAATAGAGAGCACCATGATCAGTGATCGCCGCAGCCTTTAATTAATAACTCTAGAAAAATCTTAGGAATCCAATTTCTACGGATCAATACACAGCTTCCTATATCTTACCACTCCCTAATCTTATCCACACAGAGACCATCTTGCCGCTCCCTGATCTCATCTGAAGAGGCCATCTCGCCAAACTTGACGCCGGATCTCGCCTGATACTAAAAACTAGAATAAATTAATATACTACTGGATAAAACAACATTGATTTTGCCATATTAAATTAATACTTTGTCACCAGGGATGATCGTTCGTAGGCCGATCTCTAACCGTGATCCTCCAAGATGATGAATGAATGTGAAATGAAAGAAGCGGGACCTAGCTAGTGAGCCAACGAGACGACGCGGCCGGCAATGGCGAATATTGTATTGCTTGCGCATACCCTAAAAGATGGTCAGATTTTTTAATATATATAAAGAGGATTAACGGGCCGGGTCAGCTTTTTTCAAACCGCTAAGCAGCCCGCCACCGTGGTTAAACGTGAGCATTCGCCGGACGTACGTACGCATGATTAGGGCCTTGTTTAGTTCCCTAAAAATTTTGCAAAATTTTTTAGATTTCCTGTCACATCGAATCTTTAGACGTATGCATGGAGTATTAAATATAGATGAAAATAAAAACTAATTGCAGAATTTGGTCGGAATTGACGAGACAAATCTTTTAAGCCTAATTAGTTTATAATTAGATAATATTTGTCAAATACAAACGAAAGTACTACTATTCCTATTTTGTAAAATTTTTTGAAAGTAAACAAGGCCTAGAAGGAGGGAGTAACTACTCCTAGGGAGTAGGGAAAATTTAATATATATATATATATATATATATATATATATATATATATATATATATATATATATATATATATATGGAAACTCCTTTCTACACGTGTATACTCCGGCCGTACGCACACGAGCGCACGCATGGAACCAGCTAACGGGCCGATGATGTCGTTATCGGGCGGGCGGGCAGTGGACCCGATATACCCTTGTATTCTCGTATCAGTCCCAAGATCCCCTTATTTCGGTCCACATTCAATGTTCATGCCATCAGCAGGCGGCGGCGGCAGCATCTGTGTCGGCGTCGGTGCTCCCTCTCTCTCGCACGATTCGGCGTCGCTCCCTGCTCCTTGCCTCCGGCATGCCCCTTCCCTCCATCACCGATGGCAGCTATATCCCACCAACGGTGCCACCAACCAGCGGGGACAGTAGCCCCCGGTGGCGTGCGGCTTCCCCTCGCGGATCTGATGGTCACGCTGCCTTCCTGACCGGCGGTGTACGGTGTCGTCCCATCACTGGTCATTTGCTTGTTGATTAGCAAGGAGATCCAGGTATGTTCGTGGTTGAACCGCATGGGCTGATGGTGGATCCATGTTGGAGATGGTGCCGTCCTTTCAAAATTCATATTTCTTTTTTTCGTTCTTGATCTTTCCGTTCCAATCTACATTCTGTTACTTTTTAATTGAAACTCACATGATTTTTCTTCTCTTGTGGCGTCATGGTGTCCGGCCGGCCGCACTGTGATATCCATCTGCACCCTACCAGGATTGAGGCTTCTAGATCTTTCACCATGACAGACCACCATGTTCTCGTCGAAGTCTTCAGCATGTTCTCTGAATAAACAACTAAAAATCTAGCATACATCTCATTTTCTCGTTACTCTGTCTCCTCTACATCTAGATCTTGAATTTTTTTTATTTTTCTCGTTACTCTGTCTCCTCCCCATCCTCGGATACTTCCTTTTCTAGATTGAGGTATTACTTGAGACTTTCTGGAATTTTTTTTGTACTACTAAATACTTTTTTAGATAGTAGCGGCAATTCATACATTGTTCTACATTTTTATAAAGTAGTATTATATGTTGTTCGACATTTTCTCCTTGTATCTGTTCACACTCTTTTGGTGCAAATATTAGTACGCACTACTACATATCTTGGACTACTACTAGTTCATATACTCTGTTGGAATATAGTTTTTTACATGTGATTTTGTTCCCAGTTAGAAATAGTTAATATAGCAGGATGACATGCCATTTTTTTCTCAAATTTATTCATATTTTGTATCATAACAATATACTCCATAAACACGTATGTATGCATACTCCAGCTAATCATGTATCAGAATATCTAGTATATACTCATACGTCATGCCAGTACAATATATATAATATGTATGTCTGCATACTCTTCAGCACATATACTCTACGTACGTAGACATACTCCCAGGAAACAAGTATGTCCTCATACCCGGTCCTCCAAGAAAATACCAATGGAAGTACATACTCTACATATTAACATTAAAATAATACAAGTATATGAATATACTTGCAAATACAAGTAAAGAAAAATATTTATTTTTTTTTATTAAAGTATGTGTCTATACTTATTGACGAAGAACAATACAAATGAATATACTCATTTCCTTATTAAAGTATGTCATACTTTATTTACACAAAAGCATATGTACACATGCTCCCTTGGAGCGAAAAGTATATACAAATACAATCCAAGTATGAATGCATACATACTCTGGTTGCTGTATCACGTTAACCATATGGACGAATGAAACTGGCCAACAAACCGAGATTCAAGCCGAAGGAGTAGCATGGGTACAATATTTAAAAGTAGCAGGGTTTCTTAATTGCTTAATGGGTCATGCCGCATGCAAATCCGATAAGGCTCAACTCCCATCCACATGCCACGACGTCCGCTCCTAACCCTCGCATGCGTCAAATCTCAGGTCCGACCGTCGGAGTAGTTACTCGTGCGTGTAAAAGAAACGCACCCTCTCTCTCTCTCTCTCTCTCTCTCTCTCTCTATATATATATATATATATATATATATATATATATATTTATATTTTCTTTCCTAATGTTATATAACACTGATTGGAAGGACTAATAGTGTAAAGTACTGCCAAAGTCTCTTCCCAATGAAACAAAGTATGTCCAACATTAATTTTTGGATGGACATATGGAGGAAGTAAGATGTAGCATTGTTTGACGAGTCTAGTGCTGCCCAAGATCATATTACATTGGGAAAAAATAGTTTTGGTCCATGCACAATTAGCTAACAACAGGTAACATACTCCTTATGTCCAAGCATAACATTTATGGGACCTAGCAAGCATGGACAAAAAAATGGGATGGACTCATTATTGTTAAACATTAGAAAAAACCTGGCCCATTAAACCTTGGATACTAAAGGGCCCAATAACAATGGACATGTAGTGGCAAGCTACCTAAAATGTCTTGTTAGTCCCATGCGAGAACTCTATAAAGGTGAAGGAGAAAATGACTTAGGGACTTTTTTGTGACCAACGAGTTAGGGACTTAGGAGGCTATCCTTTCATTCTTCTTTAGCTAGGTGCAACTACACTGAATCAACTCTATGAAGTTACGTTGATAGTAATTTTTAACATCGATGAGGAGGTAGGATTTTGTATATTTATGTTTATACTATTTTGATTACTCCAAATTTCTAGTTTGTTTAGCTAAGATTTATTGTTTCTTCATGTCTACTAGGTGAGGCATATCTTAGTGCGCATGGTGGAAAAATGAGGTACAAATCTGCCCACTAAGATACTGAATTTGGAGATCATGTTCACAATGTGATTGCATTATGGTTTCATTTGTGACACACTTGTAGTTATGTGTGGTCGTGGTGTCTTCATGTATGTTACCCATGTAGAAAAATGGTCCTTTCTGGTGCAATTTCTGTTCCATAGAAAAGGGTGCAAATGGTTCCAAATGTTACAATTACTTATTTTGTTGTGAATAAGTAGAAGGTACAATTGTACCAACAAGCAGCAGCTACTCAACTACTTGTTCAATAATCTGGCTTCTATAGAAGGCATACATGTCTCAAATAGAAACTATGCATGGATCTATTGACTATGAATTCATCACTGGTACTCTTGTCCTCTATATTCATCATAAAATATTTTTCTTTGATTTGAAGCAAGATTTTATTTAGTGGTAAACTTTGTAAGGAACACTACTACAAAAATGATTAATGGAAACGGGCAAAAATGATTAACCGAGGCGGTTTTTGCAACCGCCTCGAAACAAAGGTCACGGTAAATGGACTATTTTTCGAGACGGTTGTCTGCCCGCCACAGTTAATCGAATAAAAAAATAAAAAAAATCCATGGACAGGCCCGCGAGCCCATCCACAGACCCGCTAAGCCCATCCATGCCCGCCGCTGCCGCCGTTGCTCGCCGTCGGCGTCCTTCACCGGATCCGGCCTTGCCGCCACCAGATCTGGCCACCCCGATGCCAAATCCGGCCACGGCCGCGCCGGCACCCGCCGCTGGAGGAGCACGCCCGCCGCAGATGGAGGGGGACGCCGAGATCCTCATCAACGCACATGGAGGAGGGGGCGTCGGGCTCCCTGTCGGCGTAGATGGAGGAGGTGGCATCGAGCTCTCCATCGGCATAGAGATGAAGGAGGGGGCGGGCTTCCTGTGCAGCACAAATGGAGGCTGGGGCCGTCGGGCTCCCCGTCGAGGAGGAGGAAGAGGGGCACGAGAAGGGAGCGGAGGGAGGAGTTGGGGCGCTGCGTGCGTGGCGGGGAGCAGCCGCTGCTACTGCCGCTGCTCCAGGGCGAGCGGGCGTCGTCGCGGCTCGCAAGAGAGGTGAGGGGGCGCCAGGTCAGTGGGAGAAGGGGAGGGGGCGCGCGCCGGGCCAGTGGGAGGAGGGGAAGGGGAGGGGGAGAGAAGGGGAGGGGGCGCCGCCGGGCTGCTGGTAGGGAAGAGGATCAGGATGGGAGTGAGAGATGGGTCAAAGAAGGAAACCCTAGCTCTATATTTATATGATGACTGCTAGCGGGCCGATATGGGCTGTCTACTGGGTCACTATTTATTTTAGTAGACGGGCTTCATAATATGGCTGCCTCGGTTAATAGATTTACCGAGGCGGTTGCGTTATAATGTCCGTCTCGGTTAATAGGTATTAACCGAGGCGGTCATATTACATTGCCCCTCTTGGTTATTTGATTTTAGGAGACGGCTACTTCTAACCGCCTTGGTTAATAAAAAATAACCGCTTTGGTTAATCCGAGATATTAATCGAGGCGGTTGTAACTACTGCCCGCCTCAAAAGAAAAAACAGAAACGCCTCGCAAAAGATTTTTTATAGTAGTGGAAGCATGAACTTCAACTTTTCCTTCATGAAGTAAGAAACATATTGATAACCATTGCTTCAGAAAAAAGTCATGCACTTTTTTTTACTTTTTCGGTTATACAATATGATATGTTGTCTTTAGTTTACAAAGCATAGGTGGTCTTCATAAAAGTTGTTGATTTTTGCCTGCATCTCGCATGATGTAGTCTCTATAGCATGCATAGACAAAATACAATCACATCATTGTTACAATAACCATGAATTCAACACAAAGGAGATGATGTAGAAGAAATGCATGCATCATCTATGAATAGATGAAAATAATACCGGAAAACACAAAGGTGCACTATTTTATTCTTGATTTTATCTTTTATAGTCACATGAGGTATAAAGGTACTCCCTCTGTCCTATAATATAGTGCGTTCTAAAAATTTTAAGACAACTTAAAGGAACACTCAAATGACACATGTATCCATAGATTATTCCAATTATAGAGTTTCTCCTCAAATCATGTGTCACACCCCCAAAATTTCTGATTTTGGGTTATGCATAGAAAACACTAAACAAAATAAATGGATTTAATATTTATAAAAAATTTACCAAGTTTAATTTGAGCTAGTGCAAATTTAGTTATAGAAATGTGAATTTTCAATTTTTTTGAAATAGTTTGATGGGCTTTTGTTGATGTGATGTTTGCTTGTTACATGACTTTGTGTTGTGAGTAAAACTTTCAAAACGTGTTGAATAGGTCGTTGATTTGTTATTTGGAATTTTGCAAGGTCCTCGAATTCCACTCCAAATCATATCTTTGAGTTCATCATCTATCAACTATCAGTGAGAATCTCCCGGGGTTCTTTTGGCTTTTTCTAAAATTCTTTTCTGCTTTTATGGTAATATAATCTAATTTTAGGTGCTTCAAAATATATTTTCATGAGCTCTAAATACTTTATTTGGGTGTCTCTGAATGATTTCTCCAAATTTCTACAACTTTTGGAGTATTCTTCATGACTCAATTGATAATTCTAGACTTCTCTAAAATTATTTTAAATACATGAATTAAATAAATCCGAAAATAACAAATTCTAATCATAATTCCTTTTCATGAATTAAATAAATCTGAAAATAACAAATCCTAATCATAATTCCTTTTCCATCTCAGCCCGACTTAAGTCCTCTTTGCCAGGCGCTATCAAGACCGAGGAGCACACGCTGAAGCTCTACCCGTCGCCCTATAAAAACCAAGCTGCCGCCGCCAGCACCGGTCTTATCAAGGGATGAAAACGGATACGATACAGACGCATATCACTGATATCATATTTGATTTCTGATCGAATTCGGATAATGTCAATCATATCGGATAAGATAGAATTGGATGTCGACATTATAAATATACGATTTAATTATTCGAATACGGAATCGGATGTTGAATATTCAGACTCGAATACGGACAGATCTAAACCCCTCTAAACGAATTTGGTCTCGAATACGGTCGGAAAATATCCATACCGTTTTCATCACTAGTCTTATCCGTCTGAGCAGCAATTTTGTGCTTGTTTTGCTAGTCCCAGCCAAACTCCGCGATGATTCACCCTGGGCGTTCGGTACTACCGAACCGATCGGTTCGGTATTTCGGTACCTTCTCTAATTCGGTACCATAGAAAGCCGGTATCGTTCGGTTCCTGGAAAAACTCGGTACCGAGGTATTTCGGTTTCGGTACTTTCGGTTCGGTACCGGTAAATACCGAAAGTACCCAACAACATGTAATATTAGGTTGAGTAACAAATTTTGGTAGAAATTATATATGAATCCATATAGAATAATAGTGTCAAAATAAACAAATAGAAAGGCACAAATACATAATATATAGTTGTCCATAAATATATAATATATAGTTGTCCAAAACATAATATATAGCTATTATATGGGCTGCTGGCAGGCTAATTCAGTACTGTTCGGTAATTTCGGTTTATCGAGGCCCAGTACCAAAAGTACCTCGGTAAATTCGGTACCTGGAAACCAGGTACCGAACAGGAACCGAATTATTCGGTTTCGTATTTTTCGGTTCGGTTCTCGGTATTTTTCGGTTCGGTTTTGGTTTTCGGTATTTCGTGCCCAGGGTTAGCAATGATATTTTTCTATCTCGTGTGGAACTGCATCGAGCACCTACCGCTCTACCATCACATTGAATGTTTGACATATGTATAGAGTACTAAATAGAGACTATTTACAAAAAAAAAGACATAGCTAAAGAGCAATTTAAGAGACGAATCTTTTAAGCCTAATTAGTCCATGATTAGATAATAATTGTTAAATAAGACGAAACTGCTACAGTACCTGTTAAACTTTATCACCCAAACCAAACACCCCCAATTACCATGCAAGTTTATTTGCCGTGATTATTCCTGTTCAAGGTGTTTAGTTTCTATTTTGGGTTGGGATACTGTAGCACTTTTATTTTTATTTGATAAACATTATCCAATCATAGAGTAACTAGGCTCAAAAGATTTATCAAATGATTTACAGGCGAACTGCGCAATTAGTTTTTGTTTTTATCTAATGCTTCATGCATGTGCCGCAAGATTCGATATGACGAGAAATCTTAAAAAGTTTTAGATTTTTTGAGGGAACTAAACAAGGCCTCAGTAGATACGGATCACAGTCACCCAATTCCTGCCCAAACAGAATCGATGTTGATTAAAGGCAGAATAGTCATTTTGATCCCTCGACTATTACTCTGGGCTCAATTTCGTTCCTAAACTTTCAAAACGATTGTTTTAGCCCTTAAAGTATATTTTTAGGTTTAGTTTCATCCTAGAACTATGAAGATGGTCATTTTAGTCCTCAAACTTTGTATTCTAAGCTCAATTTCATTTTAAAACTATTAAATTATATTTTGTTCTTTAAACTTTTATTTTTTTTTAACTCAACTTCGTCTACGTTGTACTGGAACGTTGCACTATTGCAGACATTAGCTCCAACGCCACCAGCAATTGAAGATAGAAAAATAATATTTATCCAAAAACTCTTTCATGGCCATTGATAATTCCAAACTATTATTTTTAGTGTTACCTTATAATTATACCATTTATATATATCCAACTAAATTGATATTTGTGGGAGCAATTATAGTTACATCGAACACTATTTATTCTTCAAGAATACATGGATATATTGAAACAATAGCAGATCTATAATTTTGATAATTTATGGATGAAATTATGCTTAAAATTTTATTTTTGTATAAACAAAATTGATTTGAAAATAAAAAATTTAAATGCACTTTGATAGTTTATGGATGAAATTGAGCCCAAAATATAAAATTTAAGGACTGAAACGATCGTCTTTATAGTTGTAGGACAAAATTGAGCGTAAAGCTAAAGTTTGAGGACCAAAATAACCGTTTTAAAAATTTAGGGACGAAACTGAGCCTTCAGTAATAGTTGAGGGACTAAAATGGCTATTATGCCTTGATTAAAGGTGAGATACATATGTCCTGTCCATTATTTTATTGATTAAAGTTTATACTGATGTCATGCCTACGTCACTCATACATAATAAATGACCATCCTCTGTCTATCCCTCCATTTGAGAAAATTCTTCTTTCGTACATCCTCGATATAATTCTCTAACTATATAGACTGTCCACTGAGTCTGTGTAGTCGTAACTCGTAAGCACTCATATATTCATCCTTGCCACCGAACAAAAATAGCAATAATTTATTCGTTTAAACTTTGTTTTGCTCCATAGATTCATATCCACGCACTCTACGCAGTAATACCAATGTTTTTCATATCACATATTTTCTATATATAACTAAATAATAATTTGATTAACATTAATTTATATATTTCTAATTATAATATAATTAGTTTAAACAATATAATAGACTATGCTCTCGTATTTATTTTTCTTTTTGCAAAGTTAAAGTTTAACTTGTTTAACCTATACGATAATATTTATAGATAAAATATGATTAGTTTTAGCTCAGTTTCTAAACTAAAAGTAATTTAAATTAACATGTTTCTTATGATTTTACTGAATTAAAATAAATCAAGCATGTAGGTTTTTCTTTTATATATAAAATAATAAATAATATAAAACTCTCGATAGTAGTTTTTTTTTTAACCATAGACTCATTCTCAACGTTTTCTTGTGCTCTCACGACCATAGCAACGAGTTCTCTTTTAGTACATTGTTTTATCTTGTGTATTGTATTGTTCTTAGTTGTGTTTTATTTGTTTCTTATATGTTTGCCTATATGTGGTGCTTACTATAAGTAAATGAGAATCGTTTGTGGACATTGAATATCAGAAAATAATGATTGAAAGCTCATGGTCTCATACTTGAGCAATTGAGGAAAGTATAGCTTGGGACCTACCTTGATGACCTACTCATGTTACACATTAAATTTCATATCCATGTGTCCTCTTGACCTTTTTAAGGATTTCCTAGCAATTAATTCCCGAACACATATGCATTGGGTAGTATTTGCTAGCGCATGAAATGATCATGATCTTGTAAATTGATTAATGATTATGCAATGAACGTTAAAAGATGACTTTTAACTACATAAGGTCTTATTTGTACGTGATCATCTGAGATTTATAGTACAGCTGTGAGAACTATATGGCTCTAGTTCTAGTTGTTTAAGAGACATTTTCTAGCTTGTTAGAGGTTAACCAAGGGCACAGAAGGGGTTTGCTGAATGGAAAATAAATGGTGCGGCCTCTGTACTTATGTGTATAGGCTACATGTCATTGTGTCATTTGGAATGGGAGCTCTACATCTGTTTGCCACTGAAATCTTATGGCCCTAACTTGTTGGACAAACTTTTAAATGGCTTTATATGATTTTCAATGTTATGGCCCTTGCAAACCCATGTGTTTGGAAATCATGCGTAGAGTTTAATAAACTGGTATATTAGTCGTGCTCATGGACACGAGCGGTCTTGGAACACTTACATTAAAGATGATGATTCTTGTTATGTTAAGATGATCATTTATTTATCGTTTATGTCTTACATTAGTTATGTTTACATTGATCATGTAGTTATGGGAATAATTGCTACCTTGTTGCTATTACTTGCTAAACATGATATATACCTAAAAGCTACCAGCAGTTTAACTATTGTTAGCTAATTGACACACATGAATCCCTTGCTATATTCGTTGAGTACGACATGTGCTCACTCTTGCTATTTCCCCTATAACCCAAGTTTATAGTATAAGCTACTCAGAAGATTTAAAGAGATATGGAGGAGTTACTAGAGAACTGACGGAAGTACTAGGCATACGTTACCCCAGTCAACCGTCCCTGTGAAGAATGGAGCTTCAAGTTTAGTTACCGTTCTATGATACTCTGATGTAAGTGGTGATATAACTATATATACGCTATTGAATGACATTGTTTTTAATATTTTTCATTCAGTTGTTATATGTGTGGACTTCCTGGGCAAACATATGGTTAACCTGGTTTTGTTCTTTAAAACCAGGTGTGACCTCATGGCTTTCTTTTTAATAACCCTTACCAAATTGAAATATAGTCATTATGTAGAACGCATTGTATTTCAATACAAATTTTAGAAGTCACAATGCACTCTATTTCAGGACAGAGGAGTATGTTTTAAAAAGGTTATCTTTTATACCTTTACATCATAAGCATACATCCAGTGTAGTAGTTCCAATAAAAGAATAAACTTTTCTCTATCCCTAAATAAACCACCGGTTAAAATTTTCCTAAACTCACCCTAAATTACTTGCTCCCCAGTGATAACCTTCGCAGAGTGAAGCCAAACTTATGCGTCCAAAAATACAACATCTAAAAATATACGCAGATATTCTCTTAGCCATTCTTTCTCCGTACTCAACCATATCCAACAGCCATCGTTCAATAGATCTCCACATCCACAGACCGATCCCCCCTCCCGCAGCCCTACCGCGTGCATATACAGCACGCAATGATTCAGTTTCCCCGTGCGCGTCACTTTGTCTCCCAAGTTGCGTGCCGCCTATCCTTTCTTCTTCCTGTAGCATGCAGCCTCCATCCTTTTCCTTCCCTCCCTCTCATTTGCATAAAGAGCCAGGAAGTAGGCTGGCGGCAGGGCCACTATGAGCGGAGGACGTTGTTGGCTCGGGCTAATGGCAAGGAGAGGTCAGGCTGGCCATGGCACTGAGGCCGTAGGCAAAAGGTGCTGAGTCGCTAGTCGCAGGGGCTTAGAGGCCGCACACGGCCATGGCGCAAAGTCGCCAGCCACCTAGCTGCTAGCATAGAGGTTGTGCGGGGCTGCGGGCTACAAGAGCCCTTGGTGCTAGCTCATCGGTTATAGGCGTGCTCACTAGCCGTGGATCCCATCGCCTAGCCCCAGAGAGGAGCCGGCGTAGAGCCGAGCGCAGGGGCCGCATGGGGTTGCCGGCCACCAAACTAGGAGCGAGGAGTCGATGTACTCGTTCCCTAGTGTTTTCTCTTCTCCTGCAGCCATAGCGCTGCCACGGCACCGTTCCCTAGAGCGGCACAATGTTCGGTGAGCGGCGGTGGGCATGATAGCGACCAAGGTGGGGATGATGACCTACTTTGAGCCGGAGATGGGAAAGCCGGTGCCGGTGACCATCGTCGGGTTCTGGGAGGGTGGCAACATGGTGACGCAGGTGAAGAAGACGGCCGCCACAGGCAGGTACGATGTCGTATTATTGCTTAATGTTCATTGTTGTCCTGACTCGTTGAATTTTATTTACTTGCATTTAATTGTAACACGTAGCACAAAAGATGAAACAATAAACCATACTTTTTATGGACATTTACTTGTTGGTAGATTGATTTTTATAGTATATTAATTAATTATTTTTCAATAATGATATCAATTAATAAGTGGATCTGACTCAGATCATGTTTTTGATGTTGTCAAGGTTGTTTTGCTGCTATCATTGGTATGGATAATGTTTTTTGACATGAAACAATTATAGTGCCTTTTTTCTACAATGTAATTTGGTTGTTTTGGTTTGCATATATTTCAGTTCTATTTTGTGTATACCCGAATGTGATATCGTTAGCATGGGCGGTATACTAGTTATGGCACATATTTACATCTCGAGTTATTGGAAAAGATAAAATGAATGATATAAAAGTGTACCTTTTTCATCATTGGTGCACTTTAAAACTATAGAAAGAAATTTATTGTACTAGTGCCAATAAAAAGGTGACCTTTTAAAAGATACCTTTACAACTCATTTGGCTAGAAAAGATAAGACCAATGGCAGAAAAGTGTACATTTTTCATCATTGGTGCACTTTAAACTATGAGAAGAAATTTAGTATAGTAGTGTCAATAAAAAGGTAACCTTTTAAAAGATACCTTTACACCTCATTTGGCTAGAAAAGATAAGACCAATGACAGAAAAGTGTACCTTTACACGACAAATAGATATCCATTGTGGCAGTTTCGAAAAGATAAGACCAATGATAGAAAAGTGCACCTTTACACGACACATAGATATCCATTGTGGAAGTTTCATGTAAGAAAAAAATACTTTAAGGGGTGTTTATAGCTTGCACGAAAATCGGCTTCACCTCAAACCATGTATTAAACATGCACCTCTCTGGTCCATAGCACGAAACCAGGTAGTAACATACTCTCACCCACTTTTATCATGTGAGTTGCCATCCGTAGTGCACAAGTAATATCTACAAGTGCCAGAAAGTAATATCCAGAAGTACAAGTAATATCCAGAAGTACCAGAAAGTTGTTGGATACTCCTTTAACAAAGAAACCGTCAATAGATAACAAAAACAAATATGGTTAATGACAAATAACCTCTAGCTGGACGATATAAAGCAAGGAGCATGGAGATACTCAAACATTAACTCATGCGTGAAAGCAGGGACAACCTCATAATTTTAGCTTGTCTTTATTTTCTATACAACAAAAAAGTGATCCTTTGGTTTCCTATAAAAACCACTGTGCACATGGTACCATCATCCTCAGAAACAACCAATAGTACTATCAAAGTATTACATTCAATGCTTTCAGAGTTCTAATCAAGTAAGGTACAACATCTATCTTGTTATTCTTGAAGTCTTGTTTCTTGTATCTTATATCCTGCACTTTGCGAAAGCATGTTGTCTTGACAAATTTATCTCATTTTTCATTTACAGTAGAATAATAGCTGTTGTTTGTTAAGTTAATATTCATTTCTGCATTACAACATCAATTGTAAGAAATAACTATACAACTGTTTCATATCTAGGTGCATCTATCACGGCCACAGAAGAAAGAAATGGACCATCCTGATAACATTTCTACACCACAAAGGATGTCCATGCCATCATCTGAGCAACAAATGATAGATGAATTTTGGAGGGAGAAACAAGAAGAAATTGAGGCCATTGATGACTTCAGCAAGCGTGCAATTCCCATGACCTGTCTAAAAAAGATCATATGTGCCGAGAAGGGTAAAATGATGATGACATTCGACACGCCATCCTTCGTCACAAAGGCATGTGAGATATTTGTGCAGGAACTTTCACTTCGCTCTTGGATATGTGCCAATTCCCACCATCGGGATATCATACTAGACTCTGATATTGCTGAGGCTATTGCCTCCATGGAGTCATATGTTTTTCTGAATGATGTTCTATGCAAACATCAGGCAGAACACAACTCAGCCCATCATCCAAAGTCTATTAAGAAGAGTAGTCACAATAGGTTGACAGATCAACCACAGACATCCGGTCATCCTCGTTACAATAAGTACCCAATGCCACAATTTATTTCTCAGTCTGCAAGGTATCCCCTCTTTGCTCTTCCTCCTCCTTTGCCACCAACAAATGATTACCATGTGCCCCTACCCTTGCGGTTCCTACCACGAGGAGCATGCCCCTTGATGGCAACCACAATCACACAGACACCAGTTCTGGGTGGAACAATACATCATTTGCCTAATATCCCAAATGAGGGCTACATGAGCAGAACTCCTTCGATGGACACATATTATGTTGAGAGTGCTAGCAAAAATAATGTTGTCTCTCAAGATGGAGATGTGACATTCCATTACCCTTTTGTTCCTCCAGTAGCATGGAAATCATTATCCATTCCACCAGTGGCTAATAGCAATGGCCCTATTTCCACTGGAATCATTGAGTTGCATCATACAAAACAGTTGGTTGCACATATGGGAAATACCACACATGCTTCTCATCTAAATGTTACGCATGGAAGGTTAGACACAGAAGTCATTTCTACTACAAATCTGAATGGGAAGAATAACGAACATATCAATTGGGATGAGACTGATATGGCTGACGATTCCCTGCTGATGGAGTTTTGGGAGGACGTCATGATGGAGGAAGACCGATCAACTTTGCCAGACACTACCTCCTCCACTGTTGGTATTGTTCCTGTTCCTTGTGATAAGCCAGACCCTGAGGGATTTGATCCCGAATCATTTCTTGTTGATGACATTATCTTCGATGAAAGTACCAACAAGGAGGCATAACTAGAATGATTGTGGTCATGGGTAGGAAGCAGGAATAGATATGTTGGTACAAGTGTGTTGTACCAGGCTTATTTCTATATATGTAAGGGAAGTTAAATAATGTATATCTATTCTTGACTGAAATCATTTCTCTATATATTTCCTTGTTGCCCTCGAGTGAAGTGTTTTTTTACTTCAGGTTTATGAAGTACATTATTTTAAGGAAGCCAGCAAACGTTGAGTGTTGTTTTTTTCTTAATGGCCATCTCCATAAAGTTTCCCACACAACATGCAATCCATGGCGTCGTCCTGTCTCTGCTCGACTGCAATCTGCCACTCCAAACATTAAGCCCCTTACAAACCACGCATAGTGATGATTGATGAACCCTGTGTACGCACAGCTCTACTGCTGCCTTTGAAGGATGACCCCCCATGTGTTCCTGGCTGAGCTCCATCCAGACTCCAATAATACATCCTTGCAGTCCATTGCTCTGCTGCCTGCACAAACCATGGAAGCTCATGCCTGTGTCTCATTCTTCTTTCTTTCTTTTTTTCTTATTGTAATAGTCGTGTGTAATACCTTGTTACAGAGAACAAAACTTGATTTGAATAAAGCTTCCTTCAACTAAAAAAAAATAGCTGTTGGAGAGGCTCTCCACTAAATACCATAGCTAGGGATTTAAAACACTATTTTCTAAACATTATGTCACTCCTCCTGGTCTATGCATTGTTCACACAAAAGCAAAGCAACAACTACAACCTCAATATGCTATCGTTCACAATCACAAAGAGTTTAAAGTACCAGAGCTATTGTACAAGAAGAATCTAGTAAAGACATTAGCAAGCACAACAATAGTTACCCCATATAATTACACGGAGTGAAGCAAGCTTACGCTTCAATGATTATTGATTATTTCCTTCATGTATAGTCTCTTCACTGCATTCTTTTCCATAGATGAAGTAATAACCACCTATATAAGTTTATGTTCAGTCATTAGATAATAGGTAGTAAAAATAAGCAATGAAAATAGAGTATTTAAGGTAAACACTGCAGCCTAGGAAATTCCTCACGAGTCCACTCTACTTTAAATTTCATTGCCTACAAAGAAGCCTAATTCTTGGTGTCCTGTTTTTCTTCCCCTGCGCCCCCACCCCCCACCCCCGCCCCGCGCGAAAATAGTGTATGTAAACGTTATCCTGACATACAATCTATATATTATTACATACGGATGCAAAACTGCCAGATAATATTACCCTGCCAAGATATCTGTTTATCCTTCAGAAAGAGAAACAAAAGCTTAGATAACATTCTAAAGCATTGGTAAATCACAGGCCTTTTTTAGTTTTAAATCTCCCTACACATGGCATAGAACAATGGAGAACTGAAAAACTCAGCATTCGCATGTAAAGCAACTGTGTATGCAGATCAGAGAGATGCATATATACCATGAAAAATATGAGGACAAGACTGAACAGTCGTGGCAGCAGCTATGTGAACCTTGGGAATTGTGGAGATCTTTTTCCATTCAGGACTGTCCTTCACTCTAATCTGTGTCACCAACTCTGGACAGCAGCCTATGACATGGAGCCATTGCAGGGAGGAGGGCATGTCTGGAAGTGATGTAAGTTTCCCTGCTCCTGACAACAACAAGAAGTTTCGACGTTTTGGGTTTCAGCACCTCTGTCCACAACTTTCTGATTGCTCATTTGATAAGTGGTGGGATGATTCCAGTAAGGCTGTTAGTGGATTTACTAAAAAGGGGTTCAACTCTCTTGTAATTCTTGGAGCATGGACCTTATGGAATCATCGTAATAGGTGTGTGTTTGATGGAGATAACCCTAGCTTGAGTACCGCCCTTCACCTTGCTCTAGAGGAGAGTCAGTTGTGGGCTATGGCTAGGGCTCGAGGGCTGTCTTTCTTGACTGCCCCACCTCCTCAACCTCCTGTTATGCTGTAGCAGCTTGGTGGCTGTTTAGTCGTGGTCGTATTTTCCCTTGACAGGCGATATATAGCTGTTTTCTTTCTTGTGTGAGTGGTGTTGTGTTGTGTGGTGTGGTGCTGTAATTTGTGCAGTGGTGTTGTGTTGTGTGGGTTGTACTTGGGGTCTATCCCCCTTTTTCCTTCTTCTATATATAATGAAGCGCAGCTCTTCTGCGTTTTCGATAAAAAAAAATACAACAAGAAGTTGAGCACTCTCAGGTCTTGCATACTTAGCGGCAGAGACTCCAATGAACTGGCACATAACACCTTCAGTGACTGGAGTTCTTTGTGGTTCTGCAGAAGCCATTGCTCTGGCAAGCTCTCCAGCTGAGTTCCACCTCCAATTACCAATCCTTTCGTGTGGCAAAGACTACTGAGAGGTTCAGTGTTCAATACACATGGGAGATCAACTTCAAGGTAATCTATCTGCAAGTAACTGACAGGCAACACCAGATTTTCCTCTTCTATAACATCACCATCATAATCCTTAGCCGGACCAGAAGTGGCACCACTCAATACAGTTGGAGCTGCAAGCTTACTGCAGGAGCTAATCTTCAGCTCAACAAGAGAACGAAGGGAACTGAGTCCACCAAATGATGAGAGATCCTCACACCAAGGTTTTTAATTTCGTTATCGCAAAAATTTCGGCCACCACCGAAATTACCGAAGTTCGCAAAATTCGGCCGAAATTTCGCCGAAATTTTTTGAGACTAGCACATGAAGTATGCTTTTATTTTTAAAAAAATTAGATCTAAACAAATATCAATATGATTTATGATTACACATCTATTGAATAGAAGAATATGCAATATAAACAATAAAAAATATGAGTCTAAAGTTATATAGCACATGTATTAGTATATAATAAAATTTCGGATTTTTCTTTCGGCCACCACCGAAATTACCGAAATTCGCGAAATTTCGGCGAAATTTCGCCGAAATTTTGAACCCTGCCTCACACCCAATTATCTTCAAGAACTTCAGCGACGTGAGACTCTTGAACACATCAGCTGACGGAAGGGATAGAAGGCCGGGGCAGTTTTCTAGTACCAGCTCAGAAAGGTTAACGAGACCATGTAGTGACTTAATCAGAAAATGCACTAGATCACCACACTGCTTGATTATAAGCTTTTTTAGTGATGGCGACAGGTTCTTGCCTTCAGTTTCACTTGATGCCCTCAGCTTCGGGCAATTTCTGATACTGAGCTCCCTAAGATTTATCATTTCGTCAAACAGGGGTGCAGACTCCAGTTCTTTACAGTCACTGACGTGTAGGACATGGATCGTTCTGATGCAGTGTATTTGCAACAGAAGGCTTCCTTTAGGTAAGTTCAAACTTTCGCATTCTTCAACACTGACAAACTGCAATTTAGATGGCCTGGTTTCGATACTCTCACCACGTAGGTTGCCTATCCTTGGGAATTCGGTCAACCCGACCTTACATATTTCCATATGAACCAAGCTGGGTGGTAGGATAGGTAACTGCTTCAGTTCTTTGCAACGTCTTACAATCAATGTGTCAAGATGTGGAGGAAGGTATGAACCAATGCATCTAATGTTGGAGAGTTGTGATGGTTGACCAATCTGTTGTAGGCTAGGAAGGCACTCCAACCAAAGTTTCTTAAGACATTCTAATTCTCCGAGTGAAGGCAGCTGTTCCCAATATATGCATCTTGCTAACTCAAGTGACACCAGGTTCTTGACACGGAGGTTTTCAATCCAAATAGGAAGTCTTGCACCACAATAACCAGAAATTTTCAAGTTTCTAATGTGACCATGTGGCTCAAGGTGATCAAGAATCAAGTCATCTTTCCCATTTTCTGCATCAGCACGTGCTGACCACGTGAGAGATAGAGAGTTGAGATATGGTTTTTCTTTTAACTTTGCATTGTCAGCTTCTTCAAGACTTTCAACATTCTCAATGCTGAAAACCTCTAGTTCGCGGAGAGCCTTCAGGTTCTTGATAGCACTTATTTTGTTACCTTTACTTCCTTGTACCCGGTAGTTGTGCAGCTCCTGAAGTGAAGTGAGTCTTCCAATTGGAAACTCACCAATTCTGCGAGACCCATAATTTACATATCGCAGATGATCCATGTTTCCTAAATACATCACTTGCCTCGGTTCTTCCCTACAATCATTCAAACAATCAACTAGCTGTAAGTGATAAAGTTTCACAAGCCCACGCATTCCCTCAAGTGATATCCTATGCAGATAGACATAACGAAGGTGCTTTAAATCAGCAAGTTTAGGAAGATGGAATGTGTTCTCCAAATTTGATCGCAGTAGACGCAAGGATTTTGATTTTTGTATAGCATTCTCAACCATGCTGAAGATATCATTGTGAACCAAGCCTGGACCATCAAAAATAGCAGTGCGCAGATTCTTAAAACGTGTGATTTTCTTGATCTCTTCAGTAGAAAATTTGTCAATGCAAGCAATACGCAAGTGTCGAATATTTTCACTCTCATTTTCCAACATGCTAGGATCAATTAATGTTGTGCATTCTCCAGCAGAAACATATTTTGCCAGGTCATGCATCAGGTCATGCATGACATAATATTCTTCTCTTCTCTGACTATACTGAACTACCTTGAATTTCATTTCAAAGAATGACTTCCTAGTTAACTCAGCCAAGATCTGATACCCAATATCTTCAATCCTTCTTGGTTTGTTTCATGTTGTGATATCAATCCTGAGCCCATCCACATCAACACTAAATCTTTCTTTTTGAATTCATAGTCCTGCGGAAATATGCTGCAATATCGAAAGCAAATCTGGACCTGTGCTGGTAGGCAGTAGTAGCTTAATCTCAAAGTTTCCATTACATCATCTTCACTTCCATTAAAATGTACCAGGCCTTCTTGTAAGAAATCAGTCCAGCTGTCAGGATCCATATTGCACTGCAAATAACCGCTGACAACCTTTGTTACCAAGGGACAGCCTCCTAGTTGTTTTGCAAGTTGTTCACCTATGGGTTTTAAATTTTCAAAATCTTGTGGATTCCTACCAGAATATACGTGATGATTGAATAATTTAAGACTTTCGTCTTCTTGCAGCCCTTCTAATTCCAGGTATTCTCTTTCAACCCCCATGGCATTTGCAGCCATATCTGCTACTGACTGCATTCTGGTTGTTACTAAAATTTTGCTCCCACTCTCTGCTTTCCTCAGTGGAGCAAATATATTTTCCCATTCCTTTTTATTCTTATCTTCCCAGACATCATCCAAAATAAGGAAAAACTTTACAAACCTGAGTTCTTGTTTGAGCATCTGCTGAAGCGTCTCTAAATGATCTGCACAAGGTTTCACCCCTGTTACAGATTCCAGCAGTTTACTTGTCACGGAAGTTGCGCTGAATCTAGTAGAAACATGGACCCATATAACCTTGAAATTCTTTACAACCTCATCCTCTTCACATACATATTGAGCTAATGTAGTCTTCCCCATTCCACCAAGGCCAACTACCGAGAGAATAGGAACATGGTGAGTACTCCTCACAATTTCAGAAGCTTCCACTGGTGCCTGAGTCAGCCATTGAACAATCTTTTGTTTCTCCTCTTCTCATCCAACAAAGTATGGTTCAGTTAATGTTGAACCAGTGTCCTGATCCCTGTTCATAAAATTCACCTGCCTCTTACTACCTGAAGCAATGTCTTTGAGATGTTGTGTGACTGTGAGGATAGCCACAATTTCAGTAGCTGCCTTTTCTAGTCCCTCCAAGACTTTCCTCAGCCTCTTGAGCGTGCCATGGTGAGTAAATTCTTTCACAGTCTTGCCCATGACACCAACATGTTTAACAGACTTGACAAACTTATGCTTCAGTTTAGCAGAAGAGGAGCCCCAGTCACTGACCTTATGATCCTTTGCCTTCCCTCTAAGCTCGTAGTAGTGAAGCTCATCTATCACATCCTCTGCCGCCTCAACTGCATCCCTGAACTGCCACAGCCAAAGATCCAGGGCAGAGCTTTGTTCCTTGATGTATTCGGGGTCAACGATATCAAATACAACCTGGACCTTCTTCACTGACTGCAGTACCCTACCCTTGACATCTTCCAAGCCATCAGCCTTCCAGTAGTCAGTCAGGCAGGTGAAAGCTTTGCTGATCCAAAAGGATATGGTTGCGTTTGCCACCGAGTTCCCGGCCAACTTCCCAGCGAACATGATTGCGGCAGCGGCAGCCATGGTTTTGTGCTTTTGTGAGGGAAGATATCTGAGGAGAGATCAAAAGCATATGAAACTCAACCTCATTGTTTGATGAGGAAATTGTTAAACACCAGAATCACAGAGATAGTCTTCACCTATTTGATGGCTGGCTTGAAGACCTGCTAACTGAAACTCAGATGCGCCGGGGGCCAAACTTCGAAACAATGTAAATCTGGCAGGGTGCATAGTCTCTCTGCAACATTGTTAAGCTGTCATGATGGTGACTGCACTAGATGCAACATTTTCTTGGAAACTTCACGGTTGGCAATGGCATCTGTATCAAGTGGTCTGCTTCATCAATGGAGAAATAGAATTATTCCCGGAGAGGAGAAGAGAATAAAAAAAGCAGGAAGAAACGGACGCGTAGGTATCGTTTCCCCTGTTACAAACTTACAATGCACTGTGCGATGCGCCTCCGCTGCCTCCTCCTAGCGGGCTCGTCCGCCGGCGGCGATGGCCGTCGCTCGCCGTACAAGTCGGAACCGTGGGAACCTCAGCCTGGGAGGAGTCGAACCGTTGGAGGGAGTTGAGGGAGGCAGAGACCGACCGACGCCGACGCGGCGAGGGATCTGGCATCTGGGATTATGCCAGCTCAGTCCGTCCTGCACCAGTGGACCCCAACCCTACGTTGCCCTGTCGTTGTTCTGCCAGGCTGGGTGAAATCATAAAACCGGCTTTCTTGTTCATAGTTTTTTTTTTTCGACACCCAATTTCAGACGGAGCTGGATTCAGTGACTTTATAGAGCAAAGTCACAATGTAACTTTACTTCAATCTCCACCCTCTAAGTAGCATCTAACGGCTGCAGACACTTCTAGGTTCATCAGCTCACATAGCAGACCACTCACAGCAGGCCAGCGCAAGTGATTTTAAGCAAAAGCTTCTAACAGTTTGTAGATTGAAGTAAAAATGACTAGCGCACTAGTAGCAGCTCGTTCTCAAACGAACAGGCTGATGAGAACCTGAATAGGAGTTTATTGATCTTGGTATGTTTTTAATTTTTTTATTTCTTTTTCTTTTTTTTTGTCCACACTGATTAGCAGAACTTGCTTTGGTTAATTTTTTTGGTCTTAGATCAGTTGGTTGGATTTCTTGTGGTGGAATTTGTCCACCTAGGTTCAATTCTCGACTTGGCACGGGTGTTTGTATTTTTCCCGGATTTATTCCAGGCGCTACGCTTTCAGTAGTAGGCAACGTCTCCGTAAAATAGCGAGACGTCTATGGTGATTTTTAGGGTAAGTGTACATACGTGTTGTAGACGCTATATTGTACTGTATAATTCTAAAAACAATTCCGTCCGCTTCTCCAAGTGTTTCCAAAACTTACTCCTGATCTTACCCATTAACTCCTGATATTTCCACACTTGAGAAAAAATGATAACAAGTCTATGAGGGGAAGTGTAAAAAAATAAAAATAACTTACTCCTGATCTTACCCATTAACTCGTGATATTTCCACACTTGAGAAAAAATGATAATAAGTCTATGAGGGGAATGTAAAAAAAAATAACTTACTCCTAACCTTACCCATTAACTCCCGATATTTCCACACTTGAGAAAAAATAATAACAAGTCTATGAGGGGAAACGTAAAAAATAAAAATAAACCGAAAATCTCAAAGGCAGCTTCCCTAATGTTAGCGGACAGGAAAAATGAAGATTTTTTTTTTCTCTTTAGGCCTTGTTTAGTTCGGGAGTAAAAAGTTTTTGGGTGTCACATCAAATGTTTCATAGGATATCAGAAGTAGTATTCGGATACTAATAAAAAAACTAATTACATTACTCGTCTGGAAATCGCGAGACAAATTTTTTAAGCCTAATTAATCTGTGATTAGCACATGTTGGTTACTGTAGCACTTAAGGCTAATTATGGACTAATTAAGCTTCGTCTCGTGATTTTTAACCAAACTATGTAATTAGTTTATTTTTTTATCTATATTTAATGCTTTATGTATGTGTCTAAACATTCGATGGGATGAGTGAAACCTTTTTGGATTATAGCGATTAGTGCCTAATCATGGACGGCTTAAAAGATTCGCCTTTCAAAATATATACAAACTATGTAATTAGTTATTCTTTATCTAATTTAATGCTCTATGTATGTTTCTAAATATTTGATAAAATAAGGTGAAAAGTTTTTAGGTGAGAACTAAACAAGAACTAAAATATATAGAAGGTTTTGCTTGAAATGCCTTGTGCTGACCTGCCTCCTGTCGGCTCATAGACCTGAAAGTCTCTGCAGCCATTAGATGCAAGTTGGAAGGTGGAGATTGAGACAAAGTTACATTGTAACTTTGCTCTATAAAGTCACTGAATCTGGCTCCATTTCGGACATAGACCTTCATATACACGAGTGCACTCTCACCTCTATGAACACACGCACGCACACTCTATCCCTATGAGGCACCTCCGAAGAACCAAATTGGACCAGCAAATCTCGATATTGACGAAATCACCATAGACATCACTAAAAGTATAGAGCCGTTAAATCCTAAAATAAATCAAAAAAATGTGAGTACTCGTGTCAAGTCGAAGACTTCAATCCGGGTGGACAGGTTCTACCATAAGTAACCTAACCAGCTGATCTATGATCAGTTCACCTTGTTCATAGATCTTGAAAGTGGATCAACGAAATATCTCAAAGAATCTATGCAAAGATCTAGATCTCTATCATCATCTATCTCAGATATCTAATTTATATCTATATCCATATCTAAATTGCAAACTCTAGCGCTTCGTGCAGAGCGCAAGACACGGACCAGCCCACGCGTCTGCGCCAAAGATAAAGAAGAACAAGGCGGTGGCTACGGTTCCAACAAAGTTAGGGATTTATTCCCTAGCGGGTAGAGAAGGTGGTTTGGGGGAGGCGGCGAATGTGACACGGCGGTGGTGGCGGGCGAGGCGGCGGCAGGGCAAGGCGGTGTGCAGAGAGTGGTTGGGCAGGGTTGGCGGTGGGGGCGTCGTGGTAGAGCTTCACTGGTTGTGTTTAGGGTAGGGCGGGGTCGAGGGGCGAGGGCGGGAGGTAGGTATCGCGGTGAGGCGGCGAGAGCCAGTGGGGGGGTAAGGGCAGGGGCGAGACAAGGATGAAGTTGATGACGTAGGGAGGTGGTGTCACGGTGAGGCAGCGGGAGCCACCGACCGCCAGCGGTGGGGATACGGGCAAGGGCGAGACGAGGACGAAGTTGCGACACGTTGCCCTGTGATTAGGGGAGGACGGGGCTGGGAGCTAGGTGGTGTGGTGAGGCGGCAGCAACCACCAATGGTGGAGGGCAAGGGAGGGGGTGGAGGAGGAGGGTACCAATGAGAGAGGGTGATGGGAGAGAGGCGTCATTGCGAGAAATACAATTGGTCGCACATTTCCCAAACACATGACCCATCGCACATGTCATATCTAAATATAGAAGAACCCTTGAAGCCTGCCCCCGACGAAGATGCCCTCTGGGCAAAAGGTATGAGGCTGCCATTCTCTTTCTTTGCTAAATCATTTCTCTCCTTCCTTACGAACTGATATTACAGATATCCAATATGGATAGTTGTTTCTTTGGGGTGGAGGGCACGGCCAAGAGTGGCAAGGGAAGAATATGATAATAATTAGACACTGATACATGAACCCTACATGTCAGGATAAAATGGACAAAGATAAAGCACAACTGATCACGTGCTCCAGGAGTGTGCGACCTAGTTCCCACCGCGCATCGTTTTCCTCCTCCAGCCGTCTCGCGCGCAGTTGTCCTCTCTTCACCCCTGCCCCCTCCTCATCCTTGTCCCGTTGTCGACCATCCTGCCATCGCCCAACGCGAGCTCAGGCGAACCTTGGCACCCGCGGCAGCCACCTTCTTCCCTCTCCCTCTCGCCAGAGCTCCACCATGGCCACACTCACTGACGACGCCAAGCTTTGAGCTCCAGCCATGGTGCCCCCGCACCTCCCTGACCCAGCCGCCGCTACCATCGCCAAGCCTCCATCCCCACCGCCTGGTCTTCCTATAGCCAGCCTGAGTTGGCTTCTTCTCCTTATCCGATGACCTCCTCGCCGGAACCCTAGCCACCGACACCGTCATCTTTGTCTCGGTGCTCACAGAGTCACAGGCCGACCTCGGGGGTAGATGTGAGAGGAAGGAGCTAGATTTTCCAAATAAAAATTAGGAAGAGCCTTTTGGCAATATATGGAGTGAGGATCTCTCATATCCTATCCAAAACTTGTCTTTGAGTATCTCCTAGAACTACTTGTAGGAAAATAAAGATACAAGATCTGGTGGAGATGTTCTTACACCAGATCAGATTACAAGATAACACTCCTGACAAGATTCTCAAAGAGGGGAAAAGGCGGGCACAAAATGCAGGCAAACGAAATGCAAGAACATTACTTATTTCTCTGGTACCAATACATCAGAACAACATTTGTGCAACATGCTAACAATAAGAGTCACATAGTAAAAGATTTTCCAAACACAAAATGATCTTCCGTGCCATGGCTTGCAAAAGTCAATGGCAATAACATGGCATATCACAAATATCTGCTATTGGAATATGTTTAAGTGGATCAACACTCAGACTGTGGTACAAGCATTAAACAACTTGATAGTTAGCAGTGAGCAAACGAGCCCGCTGAGAAAACTTCGGAGGGTTGCCTTCCTTCAGAGGAAGGATTCCAGTAACCTGAAAAGTTTCAGGTAGACAAAATTAACAACAAATTAATAGGGATACAGCAAGCATAGGTGGACTCAGACAATTATGTGGGAACCAACCTTCAGATCACTGAATGTACTCGATGCAGAAAATCCAACAGAGATGGGGAAAAATGATGATGGGTCAGCTGGGGGGACAACAAATTCCATGGAACCACTGCAAATGGTACAGAAGGCAATAATTACAGGCAGGCAATCAACAAAATTGGATGATAATGACAAGCTAAATATTTCAAACCTGCGATTCGACTGATCAATAAGAAGAATAGACCATTCCAACACGGAGTTTCTTGAGTCCAACCTGTTTGCACAAGGAAAAAAACTAAGACAACAAGCACAAGCTGAAGTGCTCAATTCTATAAAACAAAGAAGGTATTGTGTACCACGAAGAAATGAAGTAATGCAGTAACATAGCTTATTCAGAACCACAGTGCAGAGCTTATTCAGATTTATATTCCACAGCTTACTCAGACCTAGCGTACTACCATCTAGGATACAGCAGTCAAGTTATATACTGTAACAGTTTGATATACCAGTTATAACAGCAAAAGTCTTGGGGATATCACATTTGACTTGTTAACATTAACAATAAAAGGGCCTCACATAAAACAGGACAGCAACCAAGTGGCATAAGGCCATGCACTAGTCACAAAAAGTTTATGCAATATACTTCATCAGTAGAACATAAGCATCAATAAATTAAAGAGGAAAGAAAATTTTACTTCCACTCTCCATCTATCTGTCTGACACTTGGAGGCTCCCGAAGTGCTGGCAGAGGTATAGATATGACAACATTGTGCAGATCAAACATCTCAGAAGCTTCATATTCAATGTTCACATAGGTTTCATTTCCAGATACGGACGGCCAGCAATTGACTGCATCAGAAACAGCATGTTACCAATTGTCCAAATTGGTAAAGTGTTAGACAGAAGAGAAAAGATTTCCACCTGACAGAGGTAAAGATGACTCGTCCATCCCCTGGATTCTCCATTTCACCAGAGGAGTTTCATTTTGACCACTCGGAAAGGGCCTGTTTGGATCTTTTGCTCCCAAAATTTGCTGACCGTTAAACAAATCCTTGTTGATATTTGGATGTGTTTTGAAGCTAAGCCCAGGAATATCTTGGCTTTCAATCTACAAACCATATATTAGATAAATCAGCTCATAATCTGATTCATGCGATGATATACTGCTGTGCAATTAATTTGATTATTGGCAATTAAAAATAGCATAAGCTAAATGAAGGTGAATGTCATACTAATATAAAGTAATGGTCTTTCCATGGGGAAAAAGAGCAGTATAGGAATTGTTTTAGTTGGAAAGTGACCACAACAGAAGGTAATGTTCTTACCTAAACAGATTGCAATATCAGTGTAGGTTCACGTGACAAGAAAAATAAAACAAAATAAAGTCTATATTATTATGAACTTTCTACAGTTAAAGCTTTCCATTCGCAAATGTACAGTTAAAGCTTTCCATTCGCAAATGTAAAGGGACAGAAAAAAGCAAGTGCAAATGTAAAATGCTAGAATTTAGGAAAGGGCATTACCTGCAATTGGATGAACCCATCAGTATCATTAAGAACCTGAAGAGCAAGTGTTCCTTGAACATCAAAGTTATTAATACCACCATCTCTTTTAACAACAACATTGAGCTTCTCTTCTATAGTCACTGTGACAGGGTCACTTGGTGGAAGAGCAGATCTTGTAGAAACTGCACTTGGTTGTACATCCTCCAAAATGACTTCTCCTTCAGCTTTCAAAGATTCGAGGAATTGATTCGTCTTCTGCGTCTTGCCTAATTTCATACCAAAACCTTTACCAGGTGCAGTAGCTGCTGTAGATGGACGACCTGTAGAAATATTGCTTGCAGTTAGAATCAAATATGGGTCATATGCTAACCGTGTACTGTCTCTAGTATTTTGACTGAAATAAGGTAAATGTAGTCTTGTTGCCCTAATACAACACATGAAAGATCTGAGTAGAACTTGAGTACATAATGAACAAAAGAAAGACAAGATTGAGTTATCACTAACCAACAATGGAACGCAACAACAGAAGACTTGTTTGCATTTACTATATAATATGACCCTCCAGTTTTTGTTTAGCTAACTTGAATCCAACTCGTGCCCACTATATGATTAAATTAAATAATTTACCACACAAAGGTTATAAATGTATCATGAAAGAGACAAAGTGCAGTGGTACACAAGTTCATTTGCTATTTAAACAATAACTCCTCAACAACTTGTTTTGTAAACTAAGTACGAGTTACAAAGTTCAACAGATTGATAAACCTAACAATCTGGGAGTCTGCATGCTCCCTAGATATGATGTGACTGCAGAGTTATACTAAAAAATTAAGGTGTAATATGTGTACTATACATGATTTTCAAACATCCAATTATACAAGAGCTGGGAACAATAAAATATCTCAATACATTTGCATGAACTAAAAAATTCATGGTTGAGTGGTTGACCAAAAAACAAAAACAAAAAATGTACTATATCTACTAGATATCTGGAGAAGAGCAGCATGAAACAGAACTAGATGCATATACCAAAAGAAAGAACAAATTTAAATCAACATAAACTGATCACTGATGCAACAAGTTTGGTTTTTCTAAAATAAAATATTTATCAAGAATGCAAGAGGAGCCTCCTTACCTTTGGGCTTGCTGGCAAATGAGTCCATGTCAGTGCTCAGTCCACCTAATCCAGAACCACTACCAAATCCAGAACCACTGATGCTCATGTCACTGAAAGTTTTTTCAATCATGCGTGGACCAGATATTGATGAGTATCCTCCTTTGTCAAGTTTGCCTCTTTCCATCTGCAATGAACACCACCCAAAAAATATAAAACCTTAGAAAATAATGAATTGAAGCCAAAAAAATGATTGCAGCAATTCATACCCAAAATAGCCTGACATGAGATTTCAATTTATACATCTTTCATGATGTAACCTAACTATTTTTTTTTCTCTAAATAGCTTGTGTTTCGCTCTCATTAGATGAAATTTTCATATCTGAAGGGGTCAGCAATTCATCTTTTCTTTATGCTTTTGCAGAAGTCAAAAAAAATATTTTATGAGAAACATATATTGCCAAAATA
The DNA here is from genome assembly GCF_000003195.3 of Sorghum bicolor. Classification (NCBI taxonomy): domain Eukaryota; kingdom Viridiplantae; phylum Streptophyta; class Magnoliopsida; order Poales; family Poaceae; genus Sorghum; species Sorghum bicolor. Next base: position 9,718,861 of record NC_012877.2, read on the forward strand.
TATTCTAATTGGATGCTTTAACTTTACTGTGGCATTGCTTGAAGCATAGTCAAATAAGACTAAATTGACAGATAAATACCCATAACCCTAACTTAAACAGAATTTCAATGTATTTTAAATCTGGTAAAAAAATGTCAGACCCTCATTTTGTCAAGCTCATTAGCCCTCTTCTTCATGAGATCCTTGGTTTCATTGATTTTGGTTTGCATCATCAACTTGTGTGCCTTCTCTTCATGGCTCTCCATCTCACAATATTGTTTGACTTGTTGCACGGTTACATTTTCCTTGTTCCCAAGAGAGATGGCTTCATCGAAAGCAAATATAATCTCAAATGCTGTTTTACAAACACCCTCCTCATCCAGGGAAGGGGAGTATTCAGGCACCTTTTCAAATGTTAAGGAGACAGTTGTGAAAGAACACACCACAGAATGCCCATGACAAAAAGAGTTGATATATACACAGCACTCAAAAATGAGATTCATATTGGTAAAGGTTTTGCATAGATAGCATCAGATGTTTAAAGTGTTTGCTCCTTTGTATGTTTTCCCCCTCAGTAGTATGTAAAAATCTAGACTAGCTTGGATGTAATGTAAACCTAAAACTTCCATTTTCTCCACAAGAATAGACAGTACAGTTATCTTATACTTATCATTATAAGGAAAAGGTCAAGACAAACCTTTTCCCTACCCCAAACCCCTAGGTTATATTTTTAATTCATTCATAGATTAAATAGGATTATATAAATAAGGTAAATTCCAACGAATGAGAAGATCAATATATGTCAGAGTAGGATACAAGCTTGGAGAGGAGCCTCAAAGTGTCCAGATCTTCAAGAATATTGCTCTGCTTGTTTGTGATGAGTAGAAGATATAAACCTTCAATAGGTTGATAAACATAACGCACATTTTCAGTTTCAACATAGGTGTGCTGTTTCCCAGTTCCAACCAGTTTCGGGAACGCAGCAAGTAATCCTTCAATTCTTATGCGAGACATGTCAACAAACTGTCTCGAAACAAGTGCTGCAATTGGAAACAGAAAAAAAAGAACAGCTCTCAGCCAAGTTCGTTCACTTCTTTAAAAGGATAATTAGGGGGAAAGGTAGATAAACATTAACACATAGTAGACCAGATATTGCACCAAATTTGTTAGTGTTATAATATATGGTGACTAGATTTATTATAGCAGATAAATAAGTTACAAAAATAATTCCTTTGCGAATCGGCAATAATGAAGGATCTGATTAACTGAAGCACCACACCTTTTCCGGACTTTGAAACGATCGAAGCTGCAAGAACCACCTAGGGGTACACAAACGGTAATATCAGAAACAAGATACAGTAACTCAATGACAGCAAAGGAATAAATGTATAAAGATTCCTTGAAATCAGAAGATTAAATAAGTTTATAAGCACTACCTAGCGACTAGCAAGAGGATTAAAGTAAAAAGACAATGAAACAAACTAGCCATACCATTTTGTATCGTTTTTGTTGATGACTCCAATTATTCAAACCAAACCCTTAAACTATGAACCTGTCACATGAAAACAATTACACAATCAGCAAAGTTATCACAATGAGAATACAACATGACTACTGATTGTCAGAACTGGGAAAAATGATAGGGTAATTGCAGTCACATAAAGTAATTTATTTCAGCAATCAACAGTCGCTATCAAAGACAAGAACAAGGCAACCGGTTTGCCCCTGTGATGTAATCTCAAATTAAATATGACACTTCACGTTTTGCACATAAATCAACACTAAACAGGGTATCAATCAGTTGTATCACACGATGCAGGGAACAATTAGAAGATGACCATAATGGTTTTAGTTTAGTTACCCAAGAACATGTACCTGCAAACAAATCAAGGTGCTCAAACAGCCATTTTTTTTATTGCATCGCACTCGGTTCAACTGTGTTATTATTAACATTATTATCAGGGACATATATCTACCGCATAGCACTGGTGCAAAGCTGATGTGATTACCAGTATACTACAGGCATCATATCGTTCGAGATCAATGAAAGTAAAGAAAGATTAAAAAAAAAAGGAGTCATCCAAAACAACACTACCCTTGACATCATTCAGATTCAGGGTAGCACATTGTAAACGGGCCGGAAAAACGTGTGGAAGCGCATTGCACCTGAACCTACATGAAAATTGACAAAAGGCAGCCCGGATCTAGGAGAGTACACCGACAATAAAATTGGCAGAGGCGGCCGGATCTAGAGGAGCACAGCTACCCATGACGCGCGGTGGTCGCCACGAAAGAAAAAAGGGGATTTTGCATAACAGAGCGGCGGAAGGACGCCTGGATCTGGCCAGAATTGGCGTGCTCGGCTGAGCATGGCAAGCTAACGGGAACTACAAACCAGCTGCTCCAAGCGGCTGTGCTGTTGGTGATCGAAATCGAGCAAGGAAATGGTGAAGGGAAGAGGAGAGGGAGACTGAGGCAAGAACGTACGCTGGAGGAGTGCGCCGGTGGTGCTGCGTCTCCCACCGGTGACTGCGAGTTCGTCGGAGTCTGCACCGCCTCCGTCGCGCCTCCGCACCCGCGAGATTCGTCGCCACTGCCGCGTGCGAGATCTGGGTGTGCTGGATTGGGGAATTTTATTAGCCTGTGTGTGTGTGCCCTGTGGCGGGCGGTGGGCTAGACCAACCGATGGATGATGGGCATTTCCGCACTTGGGCAGTTGGGCCTGGATCGCGGTCGCCTTTGCGCTTTCTGGTCTTCATTCCTTCTATAAAACTCAGGCCTTGTTCAGTTCTCAAAAATTTGGGTTTTAAGGCACTGTAGCACTTTTGTTTTTATTTGACAAATATTATCCAATTATAGACTAGCTAAGCTCAAAAAATTCATCTCATGATTTACAGACAAACTGTGTAGTTAGTTTTTATTTTCATATATATTTAATGCTTCATACATGTGCTACAAGATTTGATGTGACGAAAAATCTTAAAATTTTTTAGAAACTAAACAAGGCCTCAGCCAACTCAGTAGCTCGATAGTTTTCTGTGTTTCTACCTCCTCCCTAAATAAAAGAAAAGAAAAGAATGTCTAGAGTCAAATAATTTCAAACTTAAATAAATATAAAATGTGAAAAACTATTAATGTTTATGATGTGTAACAAATATTATTTGATTAATATAGTTTTTGTAATAAATTATTTAAAGATATAAATGTTGATACTGGTTTTTATAAATCTGCTAGTAAAATTAAGATTGTTTGACTTCATAAAAGGCCATATTTTCATTTTCTTGGGATAGAGTTTTCATTACATCACTCATATGATGGGTTGGTCTTCTAAGCCCGTTCACGTTGCGGTACTCATGTCAGCGTGTGACTCGCTTTTTAGCTAACTCGTGCGTACAATAGCCACCAGCTAGATGAGTCAATTTCGCATACGAGATTAATCATTTATTGTGCTAGCATTTATTATAAACTTATGTTTTATTTTAAGGTTGAAACCCAACTAAATTCAATAAATAAAGTGTACCCTCCTTACAATGCAAGGGTATGTTTCAATGTCTGCTAGTTTCTTAAAAAATAAAAAAAAATTAATTTTAGTTTTATTCAATGTCAATTTTCTTTCTAGATTTGGCCAGATTTATAACAAAAATCAACATCAATAAGTTCAAATAAATGCACTATCAAATTTTAGTGTTGTAACGTTTTTCCATAAAATTAGTCTGAGTTAAATAAATTTGATTTGTACAAAGTTTAAGTGAAATATACCTTGGAAATGAATGAGTACTTCTATTTTCTGCCATTGTACTTTTAGAAAATTAGAAATATATCCAACGTGTTACTATCTATATCACAGATGATTTGAAGTGAAATTAGACTACTTATATTTATTTTATTACTTATATGAAAGAATAAACTGTCAATAACAAATATTATTGGATATAGTGTGGCATGTAGATGTGAACAATTAAGCGATGTTAGTGGATGTCAATAGCTTAAGAATATATAACTATTATAATTGCACATGCTAGTAGCTTACGATGAGGGTAGCATGTATGAAGAGAGCGCGTGCTAGTGGAATTTATTAGATATAGATATAGATATAGATATAGATTATGGCCACTGATATGATCATTAACTCTTATGTTTTGGGGAGGCTAGAGACCAAGTGAAGGTGTAGATTGTAGAGACGGCATCTAAGCCACCCAAGAGCATTAGTTGTTCATCCAAGTGATATTAGCACTTCTGTGAGGGGTATTAATAGTCATATTAAGCTAGATTAAACTAGTGATATGGCAAAGAATGAGTACAATGTGTACTCTCACCGAGACCTTAGGGCCTTGCGTGAACCACCAGAAATCTACTGATATGATAGACTCTGGTATTATTGAGTCCACTGAGTCCTATGATTTTCTAAATGATGCCATATGCACACATCAAACGAAGTGGAACTCTCCTCACTTGAGGCCTTCCAGGAAGCACCACGAAAGGTGATTGATTAGCCATTGAAATCCTGTTGACCTCCTTATGAGAAATACCCTATGCAACAATTTCATATCCATTTTTCCCAATATTATCCCTTTACTTATTGTCCTCCTCTTTTACCACCAACATGTGTTTGTTAAATGCCTTTACCCTTGATGTTTACACCACCACACATGTAGTCGTTGAAACCAATCGTAACCATGCCCTAACCCATTGTGAGTGGAATAATACCGCTTATGACATACATGCACATTAGTCTAGTGTTCTTTAGAAACAATATGAGCGGAAACATTGTTGCCTTAAATGTGACGACCCTTCCACATGTGGTTAGATGAATATTACCAAATATCTTAAACAACTACAACATGAGTTCAACTAATACTGCTACATATTTGTGTTGGTGGTGTTGTTGAGTGACATCGGTTCTCAAGATGGAGGCATAGCATTCCATTACCCTTGTATTTCTCCGGTTGCTTTTGAAATTACCATCCCCGTTTGGAAATTGCTAATAGTAGTCTTTCTATTTTGCTATTACTATTGGTACTAATGAGCTTGCATAGGTTGGAAATGCCATACAACAATCAACTACGCAAGTGATGGATTGATCTCATTAGCGAGAAAAAAATAACCGAAAGCTATCATCTAAATGTTGTGCATGGTATCTTAAATTCAAAAGTTATTACTATACTAATTTGAGTAAGGAAAGCAATAACTTCAATTAGAATGAGATTGACATGGTCAATGATTTGTTACTAACTGACCTTTGGGACAAGGTCATGTTGGACGAAGACCCAACACTTCTACCACTACACGCGCTCCAATTACATCCAAACTCAATGTTTGTGGTCATAAAGCATTTGCATTTCTTTTCTATGACATCACCTTCCCTCCTCTATGGCGAGCACCAATAAAAGAAAGTTATGTGTAGTGCTAGAGAAGGTAGTTTTCTCTCTTTTTATATCTGTGTGGCATGTTTTTTTTATCATTCTTGTTTTTATATATACGTAATTTATTGGTGCGCCAACAAAGGCTGAAGGGCTATATAGTCATTAACTAAAAATACATGTATTTTAAATTACCAAATTTGATTAAAAGGCCTGAAATATTATTATAGCTTATAAACAACGTTTGGAGTCCTATTTAACAGAAATCAACCTTAGGAGTTCTATTATAGATAAGTTAGTTGTTTGGAGTCCTATAATAACTATTTTCTCTACATAATTAGATCAAATATAATATTCGTGTGTTCCTGGTTGAATGAATGTAACGGACAAACACATCCATTTTCTCTGATTTGAGCAGTTTTTTCTCGTTTCTGAATCTGAATGAAAAAAGCACACCTGTTTATGTGAAAAGGAGTAATAGTTGTTTTTTTTTCTTATTGCCGTTAATATCTGATCCACTTGGCTCTATCCAAACCAACCTTCTTCCCTCCATAAACCGCGACGCCCAAACCTCCCCGCCCGGCGACGATGCCATCCATGGCGTCTTCGGCCGCCGCCGCCTCCTCCTCCCTCGCAGCAATCAGCCACCCCCATTTTCTCCCTGCCAAGCCCATCTCCCCTCCCAAACCACTCACCCATCCACTCCCCACGCGGCGTCCACCCCGCCCGCAGCTCGTCGTCGGCGCCGCCTCCACGCCCCGCACGTCCCAGGCGGAGCTCCGTCCGGACTCCAAGAACGCCCCCGTGCTGTCGGCCGAGCTCTGCCGCCTCGCGCGCGCGGGGCGGTTCCCGTCCGCGCTCTCCCTCCTGGACCACCTCTCCCACCGTGGCGTCCCGGCCACCGCCTCCGCCTTCGCCGCGCTCCTCTCGGCGTGCCGCTCCCTTCCGCATGCGCGCCAGATCCACGCGCACCTCCGCGTCCATGGCCTGGACACCAACGAGTTCCTCCTCGCCAGGCTCGTCGAGCTCTACCTAGCGCTCGGCGCCACTGACGACGCGCGCGGGGTGCTCGACGGGATGCAGCAGCACGCGGCGGGGGCGAGCGCGACTGCCTACTCGTGGAACGCGCTCCTTCACGGGCACGTCCGCCGGGGACGCGGCGAGGCGGCGGGCCCCGTCGCCGACGCGTTCGCGGAGATGCGCGCCGCGGGGGCCGACGCTAACGAGTACACGTACGGCTGCGTGCTCAAGTCCATCTCCGGGAGCGCCAGGCCGTCGATGACCATGGCCACCGCCACGCACGCGACGCTCGTCAAGAACGCCTTCGCGGGCGCGCCCGGGATGCTCATGACTGGGCTCATGGACGTCTACTTCAAGTGCGGGAAGGTGAAGCTCGCGGTGAGGGTGTTTGAGGAGATGCCTGAGAGGGACGTGGTCGCGTGGGGGGCAGCCATTGCTGGGTTCGCGCACAAGGGGATGAAGAGGGAGGCCCTGGAGCATTTCCGGTGGATGGTGGAGGATGGGGTCAAGGTGAATTGTGTGGTGCTCACGTCAATCGTACCGGTCATTGGAGAGTTGAGGGCACGCAACTTGGGTAGAGAGGTTCATGGATTTGTGTTGAAGAAATTTGGAGATCGTAAAGATGTTGCAAAGGTCCAGGCAGGGTTGGTTGACATGTACTGCAAATGTGGTGATATGATCTCGGGTAGACGAGTGTTCTATAGCAGCAAGAAGAGGAATGCTGTGTCGTGGACAGCTTTGATGTCTGGGTATGCATCCAATGGTAGGCCAGACCAGGCGCTGAGGTGCATAGCTTGGATGCAGCAAGAAGGAATCAGGCCAGACCTCATTGCTGTGGGGACTGTTCTCCCAGTCTGCACAAAGTTGAAAGCGCTGAGGGAGGGGAAGCAGCTACATGCATATGCTTTAAGGAGGTGGTTCTTGCCCAATGTCTCCTTATGCACATCGCTGATCACCATGTATGGCACATGTGACCACTTGGAATACTCTCACCGAGTATTCCATGATATGGACAAGAAGACTGTACAAGCTTGGACTGCGTTGGTTGATGCCTACCTCAAGAATGGAGACCCATTAACTGCTATTAATTTGTTCAGATCTATGCTGCTGACAAACCGCAGGCCTGATGCCGTTGCTATCACCAGGATGTTGAGTGCCTGTTGTGATATTGGAGCATTACGACTTGGCAAGGAAGTGCATGGTCAGGTGCTAAAGTTGCGGATGGAACAACTCCCTTTAGTTGCAGCAGAAGTTGTAAGCATGTATGGTAGATGTGGAGATCTCAAAGCAGCACAGAGGGTTTTTAATCGAACAGAGTCCAAGGGATCCATGACCTGCACTGCGATAATAGAAGCTTATGCAGTGAACCAACGCCATAAGGAGGCGCTGCAACTCTTTACTTGGATGCTGTCAAACAAATTTGTTCCTACCAAGGCCACATTCAATGTGGTTCTGAAAATCTGCGATGCCGCAGGGTTGCACGATGAAGCCCTTGGAATTTTTAACTCCATGGTGCAAGAATACAACCTAGAAACATCCCAAGAGAATTTTGACTGCATCATCCGCCTCCTTGCTGGTGCTGGCAGGAATTCTGAAGCACAGCGCTTTGCTGACCTGAAATCTACTCTGTTTAATTTACCAACTCCAGTTTTGAACTCTGAACAGGATTGATTTTGTACAGATTCTTTTCTTTCTACATTGTACTGATATATGCTGTATGATTTTTCAAATAGATACTGATAGTCCTTTTTTGTGGTTGTAAACCTGTTGCAAAGCAACATTCTTTCTGACTAACTGACAGTGCCATCACTTGTTGAGTGTATAATTTAGTGGTAAACATCAGTGCAGTAGCAAATTTTGAAGAAGAAATAATACTGTTAACATTATCAATTGTCTGATTATACACTGTTTTCAGGAGTCCTTTTTTTATAATATGCTAAAAGCAACAAAGTTGCCCTGCAAATGTCTAATTTAATATAGTCACATTACAATTTACAAAACCTTCTTTTGCTATGATAGTTTTTTAGATGAAACCATTTACCCCATTACCCACAGCCAAATTGTTGGAGGTTAGGACAGACAGAATTTGATGGTCCATGGCGCTGCCAAAGGACACTAATGAGTCACAGAGCTTTACTGTTATTTTTGAAAGAAATAGAGCTTACTGTTAGGTTCTAGACATTGCTCTCTCTCCCTCCCTGGTTCCTCACTGTAATTCTGTAGCTCTCTTGCATCTTTTGGAGCTAGGTCAGTGTCACACGATCCTTTTCTCTGGCAGGATTCATGTGCCGGACTTTGTTACCAGCTTGGCATACATCAATTTGAGTGGGGGTCAATGGTTATAGGAATCCTTTCTATCTCAAATATTTTGTTCGCTGTACTCAAGATTTTGGACTTAAATTCTACTTATACACAAGCAGGACGAGATTTCTCATTCTTTGATTCACCTGATACCCTCAGAAAGTTTAGAATCTTCTTTCTCTTGAAATATTTATAAAATATTATATTGTGCAGTTGCTGTCCTGAACACCTTTCATATGCTTCCAGAATGTTGCACAAATTACTAATGATAATATGTTTTGCTTTCACAGGGATAAGGGAATATCAGCAGAAAAATGAATGCTAATACGTGGGTGTAACAATGCACCAATTCTCGCAAGCATCTAAGACGACACTAGCTTGACATACATAATGAATAGGTAGTAATTCTTGTCCGTCTATTGTCTTTTGTCTTTTCCATGACATGGTAATCAAACAACCAACTGTGCTTCCCTTTGCACCTATCCTATACACAAGAGAGGCATGAAAGAGAAGAAACATGACTGGTAACTATTTTTAGATAAGAAGCATAACCATTAGCTAATTTTAGCTCTCACAGTATCTTCCATCCATTCCTTTCTGAACACCTGGTCGTTAGTAATTTCTAATGGTTTGGTTCGTTTCCTTTTGACATTTTTTATTTTTTTTTCAAGTATTGCCTTAGAGACAGAAAAAATAAAGAAATTTCTCTATGAAACTCCCTTGCTGTGAAATCCCTATCTGTTGTTTGCAATCCAACTTTGTTGTGTATTAGTGTTCCTTGCACTCACTCTTCTCTGTCCAAGGACCGAAATGGGGAGTTGGTGTCACAATGGTTTACTGAAAGGAAAAAACAGATTGATACCTGGTTCTTGGTTCTTGTTACTGGGATGCCTTCACAACAAGCTACAATTTTCATCATATTTGGCTGGTTTTTCCTGCTCCTGATCACATTTTCAAAGAGCTAATCATTGCCCACAATCAACATACTGTCCATATGGTCAGTGTTCTGCTCCTCCCCAAGGTAAAGTTTTTATCACATTTAATGAATCGTATTAAATTATTTGAATTGCAAATAATCTGTGTGTTACATGGTTTTGATACATTAGTCTGATTCATATAATTCCAAACGTTTTTGCTGGCCTTCACTGTTACAATACGGTTCAATTTGACATTATTTTCGCACATTTCAGTTTCTCTCCAATATCTATGCAATATGTGCCAGTTCACCTATTTTTTTCCTAAAGAATAGGCCTGTGTTGTAGTTTGTTTCTCAAGAACATAGGAAAGGCATAAAATAAAGAACTCATTTGATGTTCTTTCAATAATTGTATGGTTACGAATACAATCAGGGTTGTAGCAAACTTGGGAAGTTGAGGCAATGGTCATTTGTTGTCAACTGCAGAGATTAGCAAGAAAAACTGCAAAAATTGGTCTTATCGCAATTAACTCGTTCAAGAAGAAGGCATTGCATCTTATGGGCTGCCTTTGCTCCAAAGGCGCCAAAGATGATGCCAATGCCACTTCTGGACGCAGAACACCATCAAGGAAAAGTGACTCTGCTGCTGATGCAGTTTCGAACAATGGCGGTACAGCAGTGCTTAATGCAAAGGCCAAAGAAAAATTGTCTGGTGGAGAAAAAGTAGCAGTAGCTTTAGATGCTAGGATTAGCAGTGGTAACAATGCAGAGTTGAAGGGGCTCTCTGGTGAACATGTAGTTGCTGGTTGGCCATCTTGGCTCATAAATGTGGCACCTAAAGCAGTAGAAGGCTGGTTGCCTCGGCGAGCAGATTCATTTGAGAAATTGGCCAAGGTAAATTACCGAGTGAATAACTTTCTCACTGCATGCAAATTACTTGAATAATTGCATAGATTCTTTTATGTCGCAGATTGGGCAAGGAACTTACAGTATTGTGTATAAAGCCCGGGATCTCGAATCTGGGAAGATTGTTGCACTAAAAAAGGTGCGGTTTGTCAACATGGATCCTGAAAGCGTGCGCTTTATGGCTAGAGAAATCCACATTCTTCGAAGACTGGATCATCCGAATGTCATAAAGCTTGAAGGGATTGTAACATCTCGTGTGTCGCAGAACCTCTACCTTGTCTTCGAGTACATGGAACATGACCTTGCCGGTCTTGTTGCAACTCCAGGCCTCAAGCTCACTGAGCCGCAGGTGGTTGTCATACTACTCTTCCATCGATCGATCACTTAGAACACTTGCATGAACTAAAACTATAACACAAATATCAGATAAAATGCTTCGTTCAGCAGCTGCTCCATGGCCTTGATCATTGCCACAAAAACGGGGTTCTGCATAGGGATATCAAAGGCGCAAACCTATTAATTGACAGCAACGGAATGCTCAAGATTGGGGATTTTGGCTTGGCAATATCATATGATCCCAACAATCCGCAGCCACTGACAAGCCGTGTTGTGACATTATGGTACCGACCACCGGAGCTTTTGTTGGGTGCCACAGAGTATGGTGCTGCGGTGGATATGTGGAGTACAGGATGCATTGTGGCAGAATTGTTCACTGGCAAACCAATCATGCCAGGAAGAACTGAGGTATAGACTAGTATTTGTTATTTTGCTTTCAGACACCAATAATAATAACAAACCGTAAGTTCTTTTTGGAGCCTCAATTTGTCTTTATTGGTTGACCTCTAATATAATGAGCCCAATTATGCTAGGTGGAGCAAATTCACAAGATCTTTAAGCTATGTGGCTCCCCATCTGAGAATTATTACAAGAAATCAAAGGTGCCAGAAACAGCAATGTTCAAGCCTCAGCAGCAATATAGGCGGTGTGTTACCGAGACTTTCAAAGATTTGCCTCCTTCAGCTGTACTTCTCATAGATTCCTTGCTTTCACTAGAACCAGAAGTTCGTGGAACAGCCGCCTCAGCTCTTCAAAGTGATGTAAGTTTTGCACCTAACCTTTTGTGTACTGAGGCCTGCCTGGCTCCCAGAACTTGTGTTTGGATATGTAGCACTTATGCCATGCATGTTTCAACCTCTTTCAGTTTTTCAGAACCAAACCATTTGCTTGCGACCCTTCAAGCCTTCCAAAACTCCCACCAAGCAAAGAGTATGACATTAGACTTAGGCAAGAAGAAGCGAGGAGGTACATGATGCAGACCTTATTTTCCCCTTCCATCTGTGGATTTGGGGTTCATTGTGATGCTGACGTTTGGTATTCCTAATTCTATTCATCCAGGCAAAGAAACGCAGCACTTGGCAGGCAAGGAGCTGAATCGATCAAACCTGGAAATGAGAATCATGCAGCCAGTCGTGCCATTGATATTGCTGCTGAAGTTAAGGTGAGTATGATAGATGGACCTTCCAAATTGCTTTAGTAAACTTTGATACAAATCAGGAGAGAATAAAGAATCCGGTTAGAGAACAGTTTTGGTTTTTGGTTGCTCTATAAGCTCTACACTTCTGATGTCAGAGTTCAATGCCTAAAACTATAGCAAGATTAAATAACAGTTACTCAAAGAATGGCGTCTTAACCATATCAATGCAACATCTCCTATGGACTTGCAGAATCAGGAGCACATTAACCACCTCTGTTGTCACCTTGCAGCAACCCACACATAACACTTCGAAGAGCACCTGTGAGAAGTTCAACACCGAGGACAGTGTGCCAGGGTTCCGGGTAGAGCCGCGAGCATTGCCAACCTCAATGCAGGTTCCTGAATGTGGATCCACATGGAATAACACAGGGGGTTACGCCGATCATCGTTCGGTTCTCGGTCGTGTTTACAGCTCTGTTCGTGTTGCGAGGAAGAAAGGATCATCAAATTCAAATATACCACAGTATGACGCTGCAGATTTGAGGAATGATATTGAGATTACTGATCACAACCAGCAAGTAGATAGGCCTGTCTCTTCTCAGAAGAAGGAGCAGCAGGAGGTTAGTAAAGCGGACTACACTAGGTGTTTCTTTCATTTCACGTCAATTTGTATCTTATATATGTGAATTGTTGTGATCAGGACCACGGAAGAAAGCACAAAAGGATCCACTACTCTGGACCATTGATGCCGCCAGGTGGGAACATCGAAGACATGCTCAAGGAGCATGAGAGGCACATCCAAGAAGCAGTGCGCAAAGCACGCCTCAGTAAGGGAAGCAGATAGCTAGGAGAACATAGAGCAACTGAAGGTCCTAGGAGAAGATGAACCAGGGTTCGATGGTGCGGCTGGCCGTTTTAGCACTACGAATGCCAACATAGCACTCATCAGCAAAGCTGCCATATCGAGATGCTGCAAGAGCTGTCACATGTAACATGGTCAGGCTATACCATTGAAGATTAGTAAGATGGAAGCATCATAATATAACAGAGCATGAGTGAATTACATCATAAAGATCAGGAAGTTCATAGGTAGGATAACCTTTTAATATTGATGAGTGCAGAGAAATCGGGATGGGGAATTGCAAAGCCTGGGTCAATAGAATTTCTTTTCCATTATTTTGTAAAGAGGAGCTCCAGAATTTAGGCCTTTTTTTGTAAGTTTTGATGCAGTTATATTGTTACCACTGTAAAGTTGTTCATCCATATTTCTGACAACTCTGGATTATGAAAAATAACAGCTGGGTTTGAAATTTCAAACGAACAGTCTCATGGCTCTTCAAGACCTGATTGCAGCCTGAGGATGATGCAGCTAGAACAGCATGATGTGTTTAAGCATACTTAAATTCTTAACGAATGAGGTGTTAATGCTAATTATCAGTCTATCACAAGCATCAGATAGTAAGTGGATAAACTTACAATCTTAAAAGTTGGAATCCATTTCGAATCTGGAAGTCTGGAAGAAAATCATTGCTGTGGCTCAAAAAAAAATGTTTCATATGCACATAAGAGTATTATCATCAGGTTCTGAATTCTGACGCTTTCAGAAGTTTATGTAAAAAGATTGGTAAGCCATATCATCAGCTAAAACTTGAACACATTTGTTAAGGGAGTAAATAAATGTCAGAGTTTCTTTGTACTCACAGATTTACTACAACAGTGGTGGTGTCTTGTAACATTGTAACACACCACTAGCGAACCGTTTAAGCTATGAACATTGTGGATGGAGTAACACTACAGATGAATTTCACAAGCTCTGAATTCCATTAAACTCAGTATGTTCATATAACAGGCAACATCGGTTCTCCATACACTGACATTTGCAGCAGAATCATGACTGATACGAATTGAGTGATTTCCCATAGAAAATTGACACAGCCAACAGAAGCCCACCACAATAATCAATGTTCAGGAATACAAAGCCGTATGCTGAGTCACCAGAGGATTTCTTTTCTTTCCTCGAGTGTTGTTTCTTTATTTTAGATCAAGGGTTCGAGAACACTGGTAACAGAAAACTAATAGTTAGCAGATTGATCAGTTGCAAAGAGATAGTGAAAATAACAAAAATGAACATAGTGCCAGTATTCACCTACCATTTCTGTAGCAGTGAGGCTCAGTTTTCACTGGGACCAAATTGTTTCTGTATATCACTGAATGATATGGTCGCAGAACCCCTTCTCTTAGCCTTTTGCTGTGATGGATGCTCCCTCCAGCCAGTCATGTAAATTACCTGCGGAAACAAAAAAATATTTGGCAATCAGTAGCCCAGTTTGTGTATCATTTACGGGGATTAATTATATCTCTAACCCAGATCAGTTAAATTTTCTGGAAAAAAAGGATTTTGCTGATCAGTTCAGGTTCAAATAGAGGTAAAGTGTGCTGTGCTCTACTCTAATGAGGCAAGTACAGAACTTGAAAGGTTGCTGGAATAGATCCGTCTTCTAAACCAAACATTGACTGGTAAATTGCTGCAGTTGCCAAGGCGGTATCCCTTTTCAACACCTGATAACACAAAATCAATCCAAGTTCAATTACTAGGATAACTAAAACAATTAGGTTTAGCCATTTTTCGATAAACGAGTATGATATGCAAGATACTCACAGGATTTCTTTGAAAAAGAGCATTTGTTTCCCCCATTGCTCTAAGATGTTCAACAAGTTCCAAAGCTAATTGACAAAGTAGCAAAAACATCAGCATGGGTAGGTAACCCGTAAATCTCCATAATCAAAGTCAGCAGATTTCTTTGATACTGAGTGAACTCTTATAACATATATTATTTATAAACTGAACATAGGAAGAACTATTGCTATCTGATATATATACAGCAATCACACAAAAGCCAAGCATAAAAGTTGAAATACAAGTTTATTCTACCATCATGCAATATTGTAAGGAAAAGAGAAGCTGGACAATACACATCACTATAAGAAATTTAGGTTTTATTTTTCTACAAACCATTATTGTATTTAACAGTATACTGATCGACATCAACTCCTGGAAGGGTGAAACCTGCCCTTGTCAAAAGGTTTCCTGCGTCACGGACCTTGAAAAGTGCAATAAAAAGGCACAGTTAAAACAAAAGGACACGTAAAAGGACAAGACAGAGTAGCTGTATGCATGTAAGATTCATTCTGACTGTTGTAAAAGTCTGCACAGTCTACCGAAGTAGTGACTTTAGCATGAAGTGGTAAAACAAATATGTAAAGGGAGTACGAACAAGTATCCTTTAGCAAAATTCAGAACATAGAGTAACCATACTTGTGCTAAAGGGGACATTCGAGGACTGATGCCTCCTTCGCGTTCCATTTGAGCAACTGTGCATGCAATTCTAAGCTCCCTGATAATAGAAATCGAGGCAAGACAAGTCAGATAAGGAAGTAAAATAAACTGACAACAAATGGAAACTTCAAGTTTTGTCTACAATTTGACAGGTTATCACTTCAGTGTTTCTCCACCAAGAATTGCTGCCAGAAAAAGGCCATCAGGTTGCAACGCTAGCCTACACTGCAAGTAAAAGATAACAGTTAACTAGCTATCGATATTAAAGGTATTCCTTTTGTAAATAACTGACCATTATAGAAAACATAGTAATAAAACTGGCTCAGGTTACCTGTATCATTGCTCCAGGTAGATCATTTGTCCAATGAAGTCCAAGACAGCTTATTATCAAATCCTGTGAGCTTTAGAACCCATGAACCACACTAATGAGTAAATGTTGCAAGATCTGCCTATGTGTTAATAATTATGCTTTTGACACTACAACTGACTCACTCAGGCACAAGAATACAAAATCACACAAGCATGAAGCAATTACATCTTTTTTGTCACGCATCATGTATGCTATGATCTATAAGCAAGGTGGGAGGAGAGAGGTTGAAAGCTGAACTACTGAAGGAAAGAATACTTTTTCTTTTTTTGCATGAGAATTGGAAAGATAAACATCTGCGTTTTTTTCATATTCAATTTTATATGTTAACTTTTTTTAAGTCGTGGTCATTCAACTGCACAAAATCACCTCTGTACAGCTGGCAGTTGATTGGCAGACCCCACGGGAGGTACATTGCAATCTCGGCAAAGTAGTTGTGGGTTTTGTACATTTTACTCTCAATATCATGCATATAGTACATGAAATTGAAACCACCAAGAAAGTGAAGTCACCTCTCTTTGATTGGAAGGAACTCCTCATCACCGACAACAAAGTGCATCTCAGGTTCGTCACCAGTGCCATTCTCTGACTCTCGCCACTTCTTCACCATGTCGGCTGACATGTCCATCATGATCAGCCTCTCAATTCCACCTGCGACGAAAGGCATTCAGTTTATTTCCGTGCAAAATTGGTGGAACCTTGATGGCGGCATGGCGCGATCTGGTGACGAGTACAAAATAAAGAGGCGCGCAAGAAGACTAGGAGCAGGATGCAAGGTGGCTCACCGCGGCCGCGGAGCAAGCGGCGGACGGCACCGGCGGAGCCCCCGAGGCAGAGCGCGGAGGGGAAGGCTTTCCTGCAGTCCTCGAGGCGGTCGAGGAGGTTTTCGGCGACGGCATCCACGAGACCGTCGGTCTCACGCATCGCCCACGCCGCGCGGTCCCGGTGCCGGCGCTTCAGGTCGCGGTCGAAGATCTTGACGCGGCCGCCGTCGTCGAGGCCGTCGGCAGCGGACGAGGAAGAGAAGTGGCGTTTGGGGAGAAGGTGGCCATGGCGGTGGCGGAGGAGGAGAAGGCGGCGAGCGGCGGCGGAGGAGGAAGACATCGGGACTCGGGAGCACCGGCGATGGAGGAGATGGTGCCACGATTGCTGGGAGCCTTTTGGGCCTCGTTATTGGGCTTTTCTCGAGCTCAAAGTCTTAACTGGGCTACTTTGTTTGTTTTTTACTTTTTTTTTGTTCTTGTTTTCTAAGGCCTTGTTTAGTTACAAAAATTTTTAGAAAATGAGCACTGTAGCACTTTCGTTTGTATATGACAAATATTGTTCAATATAGACTAACTAGGCATAAAAGAGCACACTAGACAAATCTATGGTGTTAGTTATTAAATTACTCAATTTATATCACCTCCTCTTGGGCACATGTGCCCCTTCAGGAATGGGTGAGGGGAAGAAGAATAATATCTAAGCTATTTATTTGTGAAACAAAGATTATAAAAAAGCTAGATTATAAGAATATCAGTAACAAAAACATATATTTTGTTTGGCAACATTGACCGTGAGAGGGTGGAACTCATTTTCATTTAGGGGCCGCCGTTTGGATCCTTTTATTTGGAGGAATTGAAATCTACATAATAATTTTGGCTATTTGGCTTGGAATTTGACATTCCACCATTTTCAAAAGTTCACCTATAAGCCTATCTCAAATTCATAGGGTGAGAGATGTAAATTGATTCTGTACATCACCATTCTATATTTCTACTTTGCAACTTATAACACACTGTATAACTCACTCTCCTACGTAGAAATGCAACACATAAGTATCTCTCATATAGACAATAATAATATACAAATATAATCCATATACAACCATATTAGCTTAATTAATATGTGTCTAAATTATGATTATTAAAATAAATTCAATTCCAAGAATCCAAACAGGGCCTTAATGAAAACACACATGAATCTTTGTAGCCACTCTTGCTAGAACGTGGGTCCAGCGTGGCCATGAACAGTATTTCCCAATATCCCGATGGGTATTTTGGTTATTTGACAGTACGTCCAAATTTTGATGAAAACTGGTGGGAGGTGGGGATTGCTATATTGTTGCAATATAGTGACCAAATTGTAAATAATTGCTTATAAAATTTGTCCTTTCGTTGTAGCTTTGGATTGTAAAACAAAGTCACAATTCCAAAGTTGAACCAAAACAAGACTATCACAGAAATTAGTGTTAGTCCGATGGCTATAAAGTTGAAATGATGTGACTCATTTTGGATTCAGCTTTATGTTAATAAATTATTGTTATCTACACAGATATATAGGATCTCTTACATGTTAAAGCCGGTGAGGTAGATCTACATGTCAAAGTGTCTACTGGGTTAATGACTAGTTCTCAGAAAATCAAACTATTTAATTTTATCTTATTCATCATTTTGCATTATAGTTCAATCCCTTATTTTGCATTGATGTGTCGCTGACATGGCCCACATGTGTCATTAACAGTGGCAAATAAGAGATTTTGTACAATTGCAACGGAAAGAAAAAAATCATCTTACTTTTGAAATGCATACATTGGTAAAGTATACTGTACTCGGTCAGTAAACTGAGATCTCTAGTGTAGTTCATGAGGCAAAAGTTTGAAAGTTTACCCTCTCCTAGGACATCAAAGTCAGCAACTGAACTTTTTCTGATGGCGTGTAGAGCCTGAAAATCATCATGGTGGGGCTTGGGTCCGGCCTACCTTTGATATGTAACCAGAAACCTGAATTTGTTATATCTAAAGCCAGTCTCAGTAGGGGTTTCACCAGGATGTCATACACATTTATTAGAGCGTCATATCAGTAAAACTGCACTTTTTGCATGAAACAAAGAAAAAAGAGAAGAAAGTAGTTTCACCATGGTGAAACTCCGCGGGCGTTGTTCCCACACGGTGAAACGGGATGAAATCTCCACTGAGGGCTAAATTGTTTTACCATCTTGCATTAATCTAATCATTTTACAGTAATTAAATGCTTTGTTTAGTCTTGGAAACAACAAAGTGAAATGTTTCATTGCTGGGGTTATTCGTGAAGTGACACTGTCCATTGAAATTGGCCTAACTGTGCAAGGTGAACATCATTTATTATCTTTAGTCAATTTAGTCGGTAACACTTTTATTTCATATAAAGATCGATCGATTGTCCATTCGTCCTAGTCCTACCCAACAGTCATCAGATTCAACCACTCAGTCCAGATGATGGTGACATCTGCTTAGTAATCACACAATCAAATCTTTACAGAATCAATGAAAACACTTACGGAAATAAAAAAAAAATGAAAACCCAACCACGCTCTCTTCAACGAAAGGATCGATGAACGAACTGGCACTACTAGAATCAACTAGTTTCCCTAGGGTTTTTTATTTTCCCTAGAAAAATTAAAAAAACCCTAGGAAAAGATACTTTCTCTAGGACTTTCTTCCAAACCATAGGGAAACTTTATATTTCCCTAGAACTTTATCGAAAACTGTAGGGAAACCTGTCTTTCCTCGGGATGGAAGTGCCAAGCGGCGCCAAATTGAATGGTTTCCCTAGGAAACTAGAAAACCGTAGGGACATTTCTAACTGCAGACTTAAAATTTTGGACGCGAATCTAAAATTTTTGAACACTCTCCATCTGTTGTGCATGGTGGGCCTGCCACAACCTTATGCCTTCAGCTCTCTTCTATATCCACCGCTCACCCCTGTTTTATCTTCTTCTATCTTCCATTCTCTCTCTCTCTCTCTCCCCCCCTCTCGATTTCTCTTAGTCAGAGCAACAAGGAGCGGCGTGGACCTCCCGGCCCCTGTGGCTGCGAGTCCCTACTGCCACCGTCGGCCTGAAGGAGCAGGTCGGACCGACGCACAGGAGGCGGTCCTGCCTTACGGCGGTGCGTCTCTGCTGCTGTTGTCCTATGGCGAGGCCGATGCGCGGGAGGCGGCATACCTTTGTCGGAGCGTCTCTGCTGCTGTCGCCTACGGCGAGGCACGCGCGGGAGGCGAGCTTGCCTTTGCCGTGGCGTGTCCGTGTGGGAGGCAGCCCTGTCTTTGCCGTGGCGCGTCCCTGGTGCCGTCGTCCAGCAGCGAGGAGGCTCGCGTACAGCTAGACACGAGGGAGATGCTACTATCTCCTGCGTCTCCTTGCTTAGTTGCTTCAAGATTGATAATGCGTTTGATTTCTTCCATTGATTTGGATGTTGTGGCAGTGATTTTCTAATCCCGCGTCTCCTTGCTTCAAGATTCTATAAATAAAGATTTGAGAGATGCATATATAACATGGATTTGATGTAAAATTCAATATATAATTGTTTTATTGTGATTTGTTTGCGCCGTGGATTGTTGTACATTTGAGATAACATAATGAATAAATGATACTATTAATTTTATGATTATTATATTTATGCAAGAAAAACTATATCAACGTTTCCCTAGGGGAAATGTACCCTAGGGAAAGCTTCTTTCCGTGTCACTACAAGGCATGGTTCCCTACGGCTCAAGATCTCTAGGGAAAGTTTCTTTCCCTACGGTTTGTACTAAGACCCTAAGGGCACGTTGTCTTTACCGTCGAAATCGTCCCTAGGGGGCTTTCCTTACGAAAAATCCTAGGGAAATTATTTCCCTACCGTTTTTTAAACCTTTCCCTAGGATTTTGACTCTAGAGAAACTAGTGTATTCTAGTAGTGTGGCCGGGTAGGAACACCTAAAAACATCAAAACCCAGGTCATGAGTAGCAGGTATAAAACCTGGTCTGAACCTCAGTATGTACAGTGGATACTATTAACCCCTCTGCCCTGGATTTTTCAGCCAAGAATGTGCAAGGCAACAACATACAGTGATATCTAAAGTGTTTGTCTCTGAATTGACAGCTTAAACGTGACACTTGGATAAGGAGTGTCCCAATCCAACACAACTCAGCAGCCACTGACTCTAGATGGTAACATATCCACAGCCATCACACAGATTCTCGAATAACAATGCAGCCCTTTAAACTCTTGTTTGGATGTAGTCGGATTCGCATCAATCCATATGTATTGGGGTGGATTGGAATGGAACTTTAACTAAATTTCACCCCAATCCACTCTAATACATGTGGATTGAGGTGAATCCGACAACATCCAAACAAGACCTAAGTATATTTTAGGCAAAGACCTGTATTTTCTTACTCCCTGAAAATAAACTACAGAGAGATCCATGCGGCCAAGCTTTTTAAAATCTGCATTTTTCTTGGGGCATGTTTTTCGTAGAATATTTGTTACTTTTCCTTGGGGCATGTTACTTTTACTAGTATTTCATATAATCTTTCTTTTTAAAAAGATGCTTGTAATTGCTATCAGAGTGGTATGTGCAATTGTAAATCACTCGGTACCTGCCTCAGAAAAAGGGCTAATCCATCAATGAACTTTGTACTGTGTAGAATTAAAAAAAAAACTAGGTACAACTCCTCTCTGGCCAACGTGCCATGGAAATCAAGCCCCTGCTGTGCTGCCTGCAAAATGCCCAACCGAGAATGTCACTTTTTTCAGCAACAGCCGGATGCACTGCAGCAACATTCCAAAGACATCAAATCCAAGTCACAATCACCAGTTGGCCAATGAGGCAAAGACAACACATATTCCGTTGGCAGTACCAGCAGTAATTGAACTTTCATCCATCCTTGAGTTGGTAGTACTACCAGGAATCCTGCCTCTTCACGGACGCCAACTCATGTTCAGCTTTCCAACCTGAATATTTCATCTCTCAGTATATGCATAGTTGTTGCAATCAGAAAAGAAATATTATCTCAGATGGCATCTTAGGTGTGACACTACCGTCAAAACTGTCACATCTATACCCAATTCTCAGCACACTCTGGAGATGATAACATCTCCTGACTTGCAAAATCTGAGAAACATACACTTTGATGAAATGTTTCTTAGGCAACAAAATCTTGTCTTTGTCACCAGACGTAAACAGCAGAGATCATGCAGCCAACCTCTAAAAACTTTAGACTCTAATACTGTTCTTGGGTCATGTTTGCTAGGAGTATTATCTGATGGAGTACCAGCATCGTACTGCTACTCTAGTGTGTAGTGTACCTCGTAGGGCCAAACATGATTCTCTTCTCCAGTGTAACACTGAAACTGCTCGTACTTGTAGTGGTACCACGCACATAGGATGGCTGCCATGAATGAACTAGGTACGACTCACAAGGTCATTGGCCACAGTGCCATGGAAATCAAAGCCCTGCTCATAAAATGCCCAACAAAGCATGGCACTAGTAGTAGTTCTGTAGTTCAGCAAAAGGCCATGCGCCTGCAGGAACATTCCAAGACGATACTGGTCCCAATCACCATACACCAGTAGTAATTGGCTAATTGCACTGCAGGCAGCAGCAGCTGGCCAGAGCCATTGCTTCTAGCTATTGGCTTCCCTCCAATCTGCACCTAGTTTTGTAGTGCTCTGAAATTTTCATCCGAGTAGCAGACAATGCAAGTTCTCAACTTTATATTCTATAAAATTCGTCCTCTTGTGTTATATTATATAGTTGCAATTCAGAAAAGAGAAAAAAAAAATCTAAAATCAACATCGTAGGTGGTGACACTTGTATCAAGAGTGTCTTGTTCTTCCTGCCCATCTCTCAGCCACTCAGTGTAGATGATGATATCTCTCCTTGCACTCTTAGCAATGGCACGAACGCTAGTAGAATAAAAAACTGCAAGAAACATCTATCATAACACATCCAGCAATGACAATAGTTTGGCTACACTCACATCACATAACAAAGAGCCACCACCAGGCAAATGTGCACCGTTCGATCCAATCCAAAGCAGAGCAAGAAGAATAAGAAGAAGAAGAATTACACCGAATCTGGCGCGTCCATTCCCTGATCCGACGGCACGCGCAAACCCGCCTCCAGATTCTATCATGCTGTGGTGTCACCCCAAATGTTCTATCATGAACCATTTTGGTTTTTGGCAACAGAAACTCTAGACTCTAAGAGCAGCTGGAGTAATGGTAACAGTGGTAGTACAGAAAAGAATGAATCAAAGGAGCTCCAGCTCTCCTGATCCTGATGGCTGCTGCAATGCTGTAGTATTTTATCGTCTCTTGTATATATATATATATATATGTATGTAAAGGCAAGGCAAAGCACAGCAACTGACCAAAGCAAAGCAAAAAGGATGGATAGATGGATGGCTCTGAATGCAAGAAACAAAGTTCTCTATCAAGGGCAGAATGGCGTGCCGTCCTTCTCGCGGTGTGACGGGATGACGAAGTGCCTGATCCGGCCGACCTGCTCGGCGAGGTACCCCTCACACAGGAAGGCCTTGGAGAAGGCGTCCTCGACGGGGCGGTCGACGTCGTGCACGAACACGTCGGTGGGTCCATCCCCGGGCCTGCGCGCGCGCGCCGCCATGCCGGCAGTGTAGATGGCGCCCATCCGTCCGGGCGCCTCCGGCGTCCACCCCGTGGGCGCGTCCACCATGATGAGGTCCCACTCCAGCTCGTGGAACACCGGCGGCAGCCCCCTCAGCGCGAGGCGGCAGGAGGCGTCGGCGGCGGACGCGAGGTCCGGCTGCGCGACGCAGGCCGGGTGGTCGCGGAGCTGGAGGAGCGCGTCGGCGTCGGTGAGCACCGTGTCGTAGGCCACGTGGTAGGACTCGAGGGACGGGTGCGTGGCGCGGACGCTGGCGATCCACGACGCGTCCTCCTCCAGGAACACCGTCCGCCCGCCGTGGTTGAGCGCCGCCCACATCGGGCTGTCGTGGCCGAGCCCGAAGACGAGGAAGTTGCAGGGCGCCCGGCGCTGCAGCACGCGCAGCGAGACCCCGATCTCGTCGGCGGTCTGCTGCGGCGTCACGTTGGACGTCGTGTAGTGCACCAGCGCCTCCATCACCGCCAGCGGCAGCCCCGCCGTCGCCGCCGCGGTCCCCTTGGCGGCGCACTCCGCCAAGGACGAGGTCGCGGCGGCAGGGGAGGACACCAGCAGGGTGCGCGCGGCGAAGACGAGGAGGAAGCCCGCGAGCGCGGCGGCGAGGAGCAGGCGTAGCGCGAGGCCGGCCTTGCCCTGCTGCGCGAGCTTGGCGCGCAGCGAGGCGAAGTGGATGGCCTTGCGGACGTGCATGGGGCTGGACATGGCGATGGCCGATGGCGGCGCTTGCTCCTCCTCGCTCCTTGCTCCTTCCCTGGGGCCTCTGCGTCTGAGGGATGAATCTAATCTACTATGGCGGCGGCGGCCGGCGGCCGGCGGCTGGCTGATATATTTGCTGCCGCTGCTGCTGCAACTGCAAAGAAGATGGATTTGTTGGGCGATGGCGATGATGGCGGCGAGTGAGGTGAGGTGAAGTGAAGGAGAGGCAAACTGCAACCAAAGATGTTAGATGGTAGATGAGCAGAGGATTGGTGGCGAATTTGGTAGGGGGCGGGGAGCGGAGGACGACTGTGGAGCAGGGAGCTGCACCTCCAAGCTATAAAGTTTGGTGGCGCGGACGCCTCTGCTCTGCTCGGGGTGGGGAGGTTGCTTTCGGTTCAGCTGCTTGCAGGGGATAGTGTGGGTGTATGTACTGTATTCATGGGTATCCATCACATATGCATCATCATATGTCCAAATGCATCGGCACCATCCATGACATATATGCATTTGGACATATGTACTCTATGCATTTAGACCTTAGGTGTACAATATTATTTTACACCGTAAGACAACATTAAGCAGAAAAAATACTAAGAAGTACTGATCCAACCCTATATCTTGGATCACGAAATACTAAACAATACTAAAATACGAATACTAGACAATATTGAATTCTGTTTAGTATAACAGTACTTCGGTGTAGAATATTATTCTACACGTAGAATGTAGAATAACTCTTGTATATATACATATAACTTTTTTGATTTGGGTTGATGCTTTACTGTTGCGGAGGATGTATACGCTTAAGCAGAGCTTGGCCTGTAGGACACGTAAGGGTTGGAGTTACAACTTAGCCTCTTTTGGGCCTTGTTTAGTTCGTGAAGGAAAAAATTCGCGAGACTGTAGTACTTTCGTTTGTTGTGGTCATTATTATCCAATCATGGACTAACTAGGCTTAAAAGATTCGTCTCGTCAATTTCGACCAAACTGTGCAATTAGTTTTTATTTTCGTCTACATTTAATACTCCATGCATGCGTCTAAAGATTCGATGTGACAGAAAATCTTGAAAAATTTTGGGTTTTTAGGTGGAAGTAAACAAGGCCTTGAAACTCCTGAAGCTACTGCACCATCCAAAAACAGCCGGAGGAGCTGAAGACGAGATGTATCCTCAAAATCCACAGGTAAAACACCCACAAGGGAATATGGATTGGTCTCATGTGCACCAAGTCCACTGATCGCCGCCCGTTATTCCATAGTCCAAAGCTAAGATAAGGGACAAAAAATGATGAGCCTCTAGATAAATTTTGTGTGATGGGATCATGAGAATAGCTACTCATCACTACGTCAAATGCATAATCATAGCCGAAAAATACGTATGCACTAGCTAGTACTCCTACTGCATTTCGTATGGATCTTGTGCTGCAAAGGTTAGACCGTGATTGCCTATCAATCAAGCCAGACCTTTTGTAGGAGGAGTAGGTTGTAATGAAAGCTCACTCAGATCAGATGAGATGGAGATCGACACATGGGCTGCCCAGGGTACAAATACAGTCACAAAAGGCATGATTGCACCATCAGTTTCAAGTTCAGGCACCCAATGCGCCGATAAATGCTTTTTTATTCCAGAAAAGAAAAGTTTCTAGATACGGTAGCACATTTGTAACTAAAACAATCAGTGTTCAATCATTGATTAATTAGATTTAAATCTCGAAAATACATGAAAACTGTACAATTAGTTATCTTGTACTCTATATTTATTACTCTATACATATGTTCAAATATTTAATGTGATAGTACGAAAAGTTTTTGGGCAGGAACTAAACGGTGCTTGCACGTATCCTACTCCTATGTTCAGAAAGGAGCAGCAGGATTACGTTGAAATAAAAAAAAAAAGTAGCAGCAGGATGCATGCGGTGGCATGGGACGGCAACTCTTCTGTCGCCGCCAAACTGTTGGGAAAACGGAAATCGCCACGGATGAAGATGGACCAACAAGGTGCCGGCTCTGATCGATCAATTCTGATTCTGACGGCGATTAATCACCTGCTGCTGAAACTTGCAGAGGAAACGTTAATTTCTGTTGCTTCAGTGCTACTCTCTCGGTAGATCAGTTCTCAGAACCATCAAAAGCCATCTGATCTGAGCAAGCTAGCTAATGAAGTGTTGGGGGTTGGCGAGGTGTTACTACTCGATCTGATTAGGCCTAAGCCTAACAAAATACTATTTATTACTTTGGAGACGAGGAGGACGACAAGGGACCTGCTGACCTGCTATTATACAAGTCTTGGTGCCTCTTGCCTGCCTGCCTGCCTGCATGCTGTCACTCAAGGAAGGGTTGGGATCGGAGTTGGGTCTTTTTAGTTGCAAAAATTTGCAAAATAAATATTGTAGTATTTTTTTTGTTTGTATTTGATAAATATTATCCAAACATAGATTAACTAGGTTTAAAATATTCGTCTCGTAAATTAAAAGTAAAGTATGTAATTAGTTATTTTTTATTTATATTTATTGCTCTATATATGTGTCGCAAGATTCAATATGATGGTAAATTTTAAAAAAAATTGTAAATTTTTTGGGAAAAGTAAGGCCCTGTTTAGTTTGAGTATGAAAATTTTTTGGATGTCACATCGAATATGTCGGAAAGATGTCGGAAAGAGTTTTTAGAAACTAATAAAAAAATAAATTACATAACTCGTCAGGAAACTGCAAGACAAATCTATTAAGTATAATTAATCTATCATTAGCACATGTGGGTTACTGTAGCACTTAAGGCTAATCATGAAGTAACTAGGCTTAAAAAATTCGTCTCGCGATTTTCAACTAAACTGTGTAATTAGTTTATTTTTTTATTTACATTTAATGTTCCATGTATGTGTACAAAGATTCGATGGAATGGATGAAAAATTTTTGAGTGAGTAACTAAACAGGGCCTAAACAAGACCTTGCTTTCAGGCGGCATTTATGAACACGTTCCACGCCGGAGGTGGATACCCCGCACCAGGCCCGATGGCCGTATATAGGTTAGGGGTATCTGATTCGGTTAATCCTCTGCTTTATCTGATGGACAGCTGGACTATCATACAGAGTAACGATATATATAGAGTACGGAGGAGTACTGTATATGGCACTGGAAATTAAGGTCTTATTTAGTTCCAAAATTTTTAGCAAAATGAGTATCGTAACATTTTCGTTTGTATTTAACAAAAAAAAAATTTAACAGAACTGGAGGGGCGAAGCCCCTACAGGAAATTTATTTAAAATTAAAGATCAGTTCAAGCAACAAAAAGAAAGAAGTTCGGGTAGAGGGAGTAACAACAGCATACAAAAAAATCAGAAAACAAAAAAAGAGACAAAGAAAATGAGCAGGAGGGCAGAGGCTATCCCAGATTTTGAATCCATTGATCAAAACAATTTTGCATGGGTCCTTTTGACTCTTTTGTAAATCTGGCTTTACAGCAATCTAATCTCGGCAAACTGTGTAATTAGTTATTATTTATCCAATCATGGACTAACTAGGCTCAAAAGATTCATCTCGCAAATTACAGACAAACTGTGTAATTAGTTATTATTTTTATCTATATTTAATGCTCTATGCATGTGCCATAAGATTCGGTGTGACGGAGAGTCTAAAAAATTTTGCAAAATTTTTTGAGAACTAAACAAGGTTCTAACTAATTCCTTTTCTCAGCGTAAAGAGCTATATTAATGCCTCCAATTAGTTCCCGAGCAACAATTTACTCAACACGCACCAACGAATTATTAAAAACAACAAACGATTTGTTATTTCGCCGGTTATGCAAGTTCATGGGCATCATCAATTCACACACACATACACTCTCTCTCTCTTCGTGGAACCGACGTCCACTCATTTAACATATTCATTGTGCTAAGTATATACTTACATACATGGATCGGAGTTATTATTAGTAAGGCCCGGTTGGTACAACTTCTCTAGATTTAGAAGATGTTTAGGGCTATTTTTTTTTTGTCAAATGGGTTAAAATGAAATAGCTCATCAACTGAGCTTTCTAAAACTCACTCTCACAGAGGATGTGTGCTAGATGGAGCTAAACATACTAGGGGAATCTTTGGAACGAAGGAATTTTAAAGGAAGCTCAGTTTAATTTCTCAAAAAAGAACTCCGTAGAAGCATCGAATTTTAAAGGAAGCCGGATAGGAAATTCGTAGGGGTCAATTTAATTTCTCAAAAAAACCATAGAAAAGGGGATTTTTTTTTCTCGCATCCAAACAGGCCTCATCTCTCTATCTTTTTTCCTCTTGTCTATCAAAAACTGTTTTACTAATTTTTTTTTTCTAAACCTGCTTCAACTTCACTAGTGGAGTTACTCGGGGAGCTAAAGATAAAAAAAAAAGATATTGTGACATGAAGGTTAGACTTTAGAGAGCTATCCTCTCCTTCAAAAATTAAATCGTGCATAAAGCTCCAGCTAGTTTTCTTCTTGATGTTTGACCCATTTTGTAGAAAAAATATAAATAATTATTACACCAAATGAGTAAATTACAAATATAGTTTATGATATATGTAATGTAATTGGTACATTGGATGTTGACACTCTTTTTAATAAATTTAGTTAGATTTAAGAAAATTGAACTTGAGAGGATAGCGTGATGTTGGAGATCAGTTGAGAAGGCCAGAGACTACAAAAATATAAGTAGAGACTAAGACTGTTTGGTTGCTAGCCACAGTTTGCCACATTTTATCTTAGGCAAGTTTGACCAAGTTGGCAAGTGTTTGGTTGGCAACTATGTTTAGGCATGATTCTTTTGCGCTCCACATGTCATAGAGTTAAAAAGTGTGGCAAGATTCCTTTAGCCATGGCAAAGTGTGGCAACCAATTTGCTAGCCACACTTTTGTGGCTTGTCACACTACCTAAAGTTAATTGTGGTAGATTATGGCTAGCAACCAAACATCCCCAAAGTGGCGCATGATTTTGTTTTTATGGGTTCGGTAACTCTCGTGTAAAGATGTTACTTGAGTCTTAATAAGTTTTCCTTTCCTCAAAAGAAAAGAAGGAGAGCAAAAAGGAAAGATGAGCAAAAGATTAGAATCCTAAGAACAAGTATAATAATAAAAAATAAAGGGCAGTTAGTACTATAAGATTAGTCTAGCTAAGACGTGTACTCGTATTCGAGACTAATGTCGGGTATCTTGTGTGCGTACGACATGGGCATCTTGTGTGCATGCCGCGCGCCCGGGCCCTGCCGCCACGCACCTGGCTCTGGCTCAGACGCTCAGCGAACAACACGGTCGCATGCATATATGCAGCCTTGTGTTTTAATGATTTGTTTAGTTTTTAAAATTTTTTGTAAAATTTTTTAGATTTTCCATCACATCAAATTTTGTGGCACATGCATGAAGTATTAAATATAAATAAAAAATAACTAATTGCATAGTTTAGGTCTTGTTTAGTTCAACTCAAAAACAAAAAACTTTTCGAGATTCCATATGACATCGAATCTTGCGGCACATGCATGAAACACTAAATATAGTCAAAACCAAAAACTAATTGTACAGTTTGCCTGTAAATCGCGAGATGAATCTTTTAAGTCTAGTTAGTCCGTAATTGAAAAATATTTGTCATAAACAAACGAAAGTGCTACGGTGGCTCAAACCAAAAAATTTTGGAAACTAAACAAGGCCTTACCTATAATTTGCGAGACGAATCTTTTCAGCCTAATTAGTCTATGATTAAATAATATTTATCAAATATAAACAAAAATGCTATAATGTATATTTTGTAAAAAATTTTAGAACTAAACAAGGCCTAAAAAGAAACACACATGCACGCAGCAGTGCTGAACGTAGTAGTACGCCTTGATTAAGGGCTATCTGACATAGTTGAAAATATTATTCGCTAATTTATTGTGAGAGAAAAATATTGTTGAATCACTAATAGATTTGATAAATAAACTTAAACGAAGTCAATTTCTCGATTGAGCGAATCTTGCGGTACATGCATGGAACATTAAATATATATGAAAACAAAAATTAATTGCACAGTTTGCCTGTAAATCGCGAGACGGATCTTTTAAGTCTAGTTACTCTATGATTGAACAATATTTATCAAATAAAAACGAAAATGTTATAATATTAAATTCAAAAACTTTTTGGCGCGAACAGACACCGAACGAACCCGCCCAATAGCAAAAAAAATGGACTCGTGGTTTTTGCTGTGTCGACTTGGACTAAACGGTCGTCAGCAAGGTGGCAGTGATACCAAAAATATTTGAGCCCGACAATATATAGACGATTGGCATCGAGGCTGTTTTGCCACAGCGGGAGGAAGCATCTCGCATCTGGAGTTCCGTACTAGCACTCGTAAAAAATACTCCTCTCCATGAACTGCCATAGACATTGCTGGGTCTCGATCCAAGGCAGAGGCACACAAAAAAATGGAGGATCCCCGCTACGTACTAGCTGTGAAGATTCCAGTCACCCTCGTTTTCCCTCTCGATCTGTGTTCCGATGCCCTATGCCGCGCCTATGGACAGATCGTCTTGGATGCAAGTTGATCGAATTAGGCCTTGTTTAGTTCCAAAATTTTTTGCAAAATAGGAATAGTATCACTTTTGTTTGTATTTGACAAATATTATCCAATCATGTATAGACTCGATTCGTCTCGTCAATTCCGACCAAACTGTGCAATTAGTTTTTATTTTCGTCTATATTTAATACTTCATGCATGCGTCTAAAGATTTGATGTGACGGGGAATCTGAAAAATTTTGCAAAATTTTTTGAAAACTAAACAAGGCCTTAGGCTTGGGGTTTCATCAGTATGTCATGTACATTTATTAGAGTGCCATGTTAGGAAAACTGTATTTTTTGTATGAAACGAAGAGGAGAGAGAAGGCAGTAATTTCACCATGGTGAAACTCCACAGATGTTGTTTCCCACGCGATGAAACGGGATGAAATCCTCACTGAGGGCCAGATCGTCGTTTCACCATCTTGTATGTAATCCAATCATTTTACAGCAATTAAATGCTTTGTTTAGCCTTGGAAACAACAAAGTGAAATGCTTCATTGTTGGAGTTATTTCATAGATGATTTCATTTCAATCTTGATGACGTGTTGGTATGTGAAACCGTGCAGTGACATTGTCCATTGAGATTGGCCTTACCGCATATTCTATCAAAGCAAAAATGGTTCCTACGCTGAGTAACAGAGTAAATAGTAAACATAGACACAACCATAATAAGGACCCAAATGAACTAAAGTAGCGTAACTCTTTTCTCCATTCCCGTGGGTAAACAATCACCTGCTACAGTTTACTTTTTTTCTAACTAATAATTTGGTGGAGATTATTTTTAGTGGTAGTTTTGTTAAACCAACTGCCTATATACAAATCGTTTTCTAATTAAGCCTGTGACTTAATCTACGGCCTCTAATAAGTGTCTGCACTCTAAACGGTCGTTAGTTTTAAGATTTGCCGATCCAATTTGGTTCTTTAGAGGTGCTTATAGAGTTGAGTGTACGCTTGTGAATATGATTGAAGATTTATCACTAATGTGAAACATGGACGAAAATGCAGCAATGTTGTTGCCGCTTCGTGAGGATTTTTTTATTAGACAATTTATAAATCATATTTTTTAATAATTCTAGTCAATTTATATTTTCAATGCATTTTTTTCCGGCCTCAGGTCGTGTAGCGTGACAAAACCACTCTACCGTGTCACATATATTCACGTGATAGGGTGTGGCATGCTAAAGCATGCATGTGGGAGGGATCAACTAACACATATTTCACATGAAAAGGTTGCTCTATCTAGACTAGCGTGACAAGGGTATACTTCTATTTTAGAAAAAATATAAAATTTTCACAGGGAGTCACATGTATAGAGATGATTTTTATATCAAAATTGTAGCTATGAGATATATACTTTCTTGTTTTGAGTTTGTCTATTTAATGAAGTCCTTAATATATACTATATGCTTAAAAATATATAGACTTTTGGCTCCATATTAAGCACGTACATACTTAGACTTGGTACATTAAAAAAATTACATATTCTCTCACGCGGAGTAGGACGGAGATGAAATTTAACATTTTAGTTTTGATTTTTTTTAAAAAAAATTAAAGTCGTTAAGATGCTTAAATAAATGACAAAATTTCAACAGCCTGGGTGATAAACTAGATCCAATGCATGCAGTTGATATGAGGTACAATAAGGCCTTGTTTAGTTGGCAAAAACTTTGATTTTTGGCTACTATAGCACTTTCGTTTTTATTTGACAAACATTGTCCAATCATGGAGTAACTAGGCTCAAAAGATTCATCTCACAAATTACAGGTAAATTGTGCAATTAGTTTTTATTTTTATCTATATTTAATGCTCCATGCATGCGACCAAAGATTCGATGTGACGGAGAATTTTTAAAAATTTTGCGAACTAAACAAGGCCTAATCACACACAGACCCAGCTCTAAAATCACACACAGACCAGCTCTAAGGCCTTGTTCAGTCCAGAAAGTTTTTTGGTTTTGACTTCTATAGTATTTTTGTTTATATTTAATAAATTTTATTCAATTATAAACTAACTAGACTCAAAAGATTTGTCTCGTAAATTACAGACAAACTATGTAATTAGATTTTATTTTTGTTTTTATTTAATATTTTATATATACGTTAAAAGATTAATAAAAATTTTGTCAACCGAACAAGGCCTAAACGTATGACTGCACTATCAGTTTGAGGCACCCAGAGATTGATGAATCTATACTATCAGGCGGGCCAGGATGTGGGGGAGAAATCGAAAAGTTGTGTCCTCTGGGCAACTGTTGCGAAACTGCCATGGATGAGCAGATGCCCTCTGACTGACTGTGACTGAGTGCGACCAACCATGCATCTGCATGCGGATCTGCTTGCTAATGCTAGGGCACCAAACGACCTTGCGGACGAAGCGAATATATCGGTGCACTGTGCGTGCTGCGTTAATGTTGATCACTAACGTGCCCAATGTCTAGCAGATTGGTACAAGTTTCTTTTTCTTTTGATAAGGCCTTGTTTAGTTCCTTAAAGAAAAAATTTTGTGACACTGTAGCACTTTCGTTTGTTTGTGGTAATTATTGTCCAACTATAGACTAACTAGGCTCAAAAGATTCGTCTCATCAATTCTGATCAAACTGTGCAATTAGTTTTTATTTTCGTCTATATTTAATACTCCATGCATGCGTCTAAAGATTTAATGTGACGGGAAATCTTGAAAAATTTTAGGTTTTTGGGTGGAAAGTAAACAAGATCTAAGTAGATTGGTAGAAGTTGACGGGATGATGTTCATTCATCTTAGACTTGGACGCCGTACGTGCCAATTTTCGCCCCATCCAAATTTAATTTCGCAGTTTGTTATTCTAGGATTTATGTACACGAATTTGAAATTCAATTTCACAGTTTATCATCGCTTTCTAGGATCAGCGCAGAAAGTTCTGAAATTCGCCTCCGCACGGCTGCAATTCTGGTAGCAGCTGAAGCTGAAATTGAAAGAGGGTATACTCCTTTATCCCGAAATAAATTAACTTAGAGTTATCTTAGGTCAAATTATTTTAACTTTGACCAAATTATTTTGAGAAGGAGGGAGTATTTTTGTTTTCAAATGTATATACATTTCTTATGAATAGCAAGGGCATGGTCAAGAATTTGCATTTATTGTTGGAGAAATGTGAAGACCAATAATTGCCTAATAACAATACACTAGCAAAATTGATGAATTAGGGACAGAAATTAATTGAGAAATGTATGACAATCGGCAGGAGGTGACGTTGGATTGGAATATAATCAAAGTACCTACTTTTCCCCACAAGGTAGTTGGCAGCTGAGGAGGTGTGTTTGCTCACACTTTGATTAGACTGACGATTTGAGGTTATTTACTAGTAGAATAAGTGTGTGTGGACCTTTGGACGACGTTATCTTTTCTTTTCTTTGGAGTAAAGGAGTGAAACGAACAGAAAAGACAATGATTCGGTTAGAGAGAGTGGTTGTGGTTGAGAAACAAAGTAGATCTATCGATAGGCAAAGGGCACAAAGCATGTTCCAAAAGTGGGTTTTCGTTGTGGAAAATGTCGTCTTTCTTCTAGATATACCATTCCTTAGAAATCTAGTAAGAGTATCTCTAGCAATTCACCAATACAACTGATCCCTGAATATAATGATAATGAGGCTATCCCAATACTACTTTTCTGATTATTGGGGGAGATGCTATATATACTAGAAGCTCAATAATCTCCCCCAATACATAGGATGCGGTTTTAGATTTTATTTTTTTATTTCTTTTCTTTCATTCATTCTCTTTGCATGGGGTCTTCCATGTCCCGTTGCCCTATGCACGCTTTGATGCCCCTACTGCACGACGGCCAGGGCAAGGTCAGACTCGGCACACCGATTAGGTGGCACCGGTGAGTGGGACAGGGCCATCCATGTGCTTTCCTCGTATCCGACGCCCACCCTCCCATGACACGACGACCAGGGT
Organism: Sorghum bicolor; assembly: GCF_000003195.3. Lineage (NCBI taxonomy): Eukaryota > Viridiplantae > Streptophyta > Magnoliopsida > Poales > Poaceae > Sorghum > Sorghum bicolor. Next base: position 9,753,136 of record NC_012877.2, read on the forward strand.
GAGGTCAGACTCGGAGCACCGGTCCTAGGCGGCGCCAGCGATAGGGTCATGGCCATCCTCACGCTATCCTCACCGTCCGACTCCACTTCCGCCTGCTACAGCTGCCGGAGTCGAGCAGGAGCCCTAGTCCCGGGTAGCGCCGGCGAGCAGATCTGCATGCTGCTGCATCTCGGTGGTGCGGTAGGAGAGCGAGCACTCGGAGGAGCGGTCGTCGCTCATTGGCGTGGGGAAGCTTGCGGTGGCGGCTAGCTCGTCCAACATGCTCGACGCCATGGTGGCATTGGAGGCAGAGGCGAGAAGGAGAACAGTGACAGTTGGGGGTGGGTCCTAGCTTTTGGGGAGATGCAACTCCCCCTCTATTTGAGGGGAGATGAGGTGTTTTTTTGTGCCGCCAAAGAAGGGGGTTACTGGTACTGCTGGAGAAGAAAAGTGACCCATCTCTTACGAGGATGAGGGGGTGGGATTGCGAGACTGCTGGAGATGCTCTAAGACGGTCTAGCTAGTTAGTGTGTATTTTCTTTGAGTCCTTCCCTTCACTAGACCATTATTCTAAACATGATGGGCTACTAATTAACCCTATCGTTTTCGTAATTGTGAAGAAAAAATTACAACTTACTCTACCAAATTGTGCATTGTTCTCATATCTTACTATGTTAATTGCATGTGCTAAGCTAGAGGGGGGCTTAATTAGCTTAAACGTGGGTTAGAAGGTCGTTGTCGGTCACTGTGATATGTCCAATTTGCGTAGGACTAGTGCCAAACTCAACCACAAGACTATGCCAAGGCATAAATTAGTTGATCTTTTTTCTCATCACTCTAAGGTGCCGGATCCACCTAACCTAAGCACTCAATATGGCAACGGGTACGTACCCGATGGGTACTAGCCACCCGCACCCGCACCCGCCAGGTCAAAATCTTACCCGCACTCGCACCCGTACCCGCACTCGGGTAAGGAATTCATTCCATACCCGCACCCGCACGGGTAATTCTTACCCGACGGGTAACCCACACCCGAAAATAGACCCGAGATTAGCCTTCACAAGCACAGATATAACAACCTGGTAATGAATTGTCCATCAAATAAACTAGCATTGTATTGTTTCTGTTTTCAATATCATAGGCAATTACAGATCACACATAAATCTTGCTACATACATCTCAGAACATACAATCTTGCACAGATCTACAAGGAACTTGAAAGTCATCATCTTTGCTTACCCAAGGGAACGCTTCAGGTGCTGGTTTTGCACTTTTTGAGCAAGAGCATCACCGGCTATCATCTTGTCCGTCCACGGCGAAGCACTCGCAGTCGTCTGGCCGTCCACGGCGAAGCACTCGCAGTCGCGGACTCGCGGTAGAATGACTTGGGCTGCGCCTGCGTCGTCTGCCGACTTGAGCTGGCGAACCCTCGCGGCCGCGGTCGAAGCCTCCGAGGACCGAGGCCCTGGCGCGCGGCGAGGAGGAGTCGCGGTCGCGTCGCGCGACTCGCGTGCCTTCGAGGACCGAGGCCCTGGCGCGCGACGAGGAGGAGTCGCGGTCGCGTCGCGCGACTTGCGTGCGGCGTGCCTCCGAGGACCGATGCGGCGATGCCTGTGCTGTGCGGCCGTGCGGGTGAGGCGGCTGGGAAGGGGATAGAGCAGTGGAGTGAATGCTAGGGTTCAAGGAGGATTCAGCAATATATATGACTTGGATTTGGACCAAATTTATGGGTTCTATGGGCTAGAATGACTTGGGCTGGCTACTTATTTATGCGGGTGTTTTTTACCCGCGGGTAGGCGGGTATGGGTAGTATACATCAACACCCGCACCCGCTTACCCGATGGGTACAAGATTTTACCCATTAACATACCCACGGGTAGAAAAATCCTTCCGTACCCGCCTCTTTAACGGGTAAAACCCGTCGGGTACTCGGGTTTCGGGTACCCGTTGCCATCTTGACTAAGCACAGGCTGATGAAATGAAAACCGGTGCTTGGTCCTGTCAACCTCTCGCTGCGCGCTTAATGGAGAGTCCAACCACCACCATAGTTAAGCTAACTCACATCTTGTCACCACCTCTGTGCACCACCCATCCATACATATAAACAAACGTTTTGGTTAATTAGCTAGGATGGAACCATCACGGGAAACTGGCATGTTACACTGCGATCCAAGTCATGTAAGGCAAGGACGTTCGACGGACGTACTATCTACCTATGGCGGCCTTTTATTTTTTTTACACCGCCTCGGCGTCTGTGCATGCAGTACGTGTCGCCGGTGAGCGAGCACAGTACAGCACATGAGGTGAGGTCGCGCCTTCGTCGTCTTCACATGGTGGTAGCCACTGGTAGGTCAGCTAACGCGCCGATCGACCGGCCGGCAAAAAAGTCGAAGCCACGCATGCACGCTCTATACGTACCCAACACAACCAAAACGCGCGGCAGGGTTACAATAATGATCGCCGCCGGCCGACCCACGTCCACCGTCGATCGAGAGCGCCAGCCACCTGCTACGCATGCTGGCAGCACACACGCCAGCACGCCGCATGGCCGGCCGGAGTAGTCTCACCAACTCCGGCGACGCATGCCATCTATCCACGCGCGCGCGGTGGCAGCCATGCATGATTGGCCACCGGATTGGATTGGATTGGTCGGAGGAGCAGTGCCAGCTCCGGCGTGTACGGAGGGACGACACCGCAGTCCGGCCGGAGGCGCGCCGGCGAAGAATCTCTCTGTCACGTGTACTCTCATGTGGGATGTGTGCTACGCCTACGCGTGTCCCTGGTGGCTGGTGCGGTTGGTTAACCTGTGCTTTTGGCACGCCGGAGCCGGATTAATAAAGCCCAAAAAGCTTGCTTAGGCCACATGCGGCTGAGCTAGCTATATAGTGAAGCTGCATTCCTGGGTGTCAGTGCGATCTAGCCAATCCAATCCAATCCAGTGCAGGCACCATGCATGATTTTACAAAGAAGTTAAACTCCATGTACCAGTTTATATTATTGCTAGCGGATTGAAGAATCTGTCTGGACTAGGTGATTTCCATGCGTCCGATTTTCAACAGTTGAGGGCTGGCCAGCCAACAGTGTGTTTGTCTCGTAATAAATTAGTGAATACTAGTACTTTTAGTTATGGCTTTTCAGACAAGCGAATAAGCTCTACGGGGCTGTTCGGATCAAACCCTCTCAGGCAAACAACAATCTGAACCCTAGGCCAGTAAAATCAAACACTAGGGGAGTGGGGACACACGGCGCGCCAGATAAGTTTAATTACCTGAGGTTAAACCAAAAAACACAGCCCCCCTACGTGTCATGTGTGAATTGTATAGCTAGACACAAGTAACACATATGTAATTCTGTGTTTATTAATGAAGAGATGACGATGAATATGTTACTCCGATAACTAGAGCAAACAAACAAACAAAAAGTACGGCATCAAGTAAAAGAACACGACGTTTGAGCTGGGACTCGGGGATGTGCTATATATTTTAGGGATATTGGTGACATGACCTTTTCTCATGGCCAAGGGCACGACACATCATGGTAAAATTTGGGCCGTCTCAACATGACATAAAGACGTGACTGTTATATCATGCCTAGGATCTTAGCAGTTAGCACGATGAATTAAATGGTGCAACCTGCATGTTGAGTCATGTTTGAGCTGGCATAGCAAGAAAAAAAGCTCATCTATTGGTCTTTTAGACAAACTCGAAAGATGTATTTTGTGTAAGGAATATGTCACCATTTGTTAGTTATGAAAAGACAAATGCTAGTAAACTAGATATTCTTGTCCACAACATCCTCTAAAAATTAGACGTGAAGCCCATGACCAGATCTTAGTGCAATGACAACTATTGTCGAGTGCTATGCATGGGTCATGCTTGTGCTAATAAAAATACTCCTCAACCATGCTAACATGGCTCGATGTGTCTCTTGTGCTCCCTAAAGTGCCACAAAGCACGAAAGGATGGGTCCAGCTAGCACGTACTGGGGTTGAGATTCTTGATATCACTACCCCTACTTATCTGTAAGGTATTTTTTTATGATACCCTTAATTTTGTTTTGAGGATGATTGACGAGCACTAAAGGTAGCAAGATGTGGCAAAGGTCGACAAGAGGGGCATAGCCCTAAAGGTATAAGTAACAATCCAAAGGTCAATACATGGTGTCCGAGCCTTGAGGCATCACAACGAAGATGGAGCATGAAGTTGACTAGATAGGCCGTGCACGCGACAAGCTGAATTAGGGCAGGGTTGTCTACTAAAGGGAAAAGTTGATTATGCCCCCCTTGCGCAGGTCTGTTTTCCCATCCTATTCTCCTAGGATTTGGTTGTTGAGCCAATGGTAGTGTGTAATATATATATCTTGTCGGTGGCCCTTGGCATCCCCTATAGATACCTCAGATGGAGACCCTACAAGACATAATGTAATACAATATCTCATATATGTATGAAGAGAAGGACCATATGAACTCTTCACAAAGTGTGTTACCTTCGGAGCTCCAGTAGAGATCAAGCAAGGTCATAGTTATCGTGTGCTACAATATTCTCTATGAATCTCCTTTATACATAGTTCATTCATTGAGCTTACACTATAAGAGCATCTCTAGCTGTCCCTCTTTTCTAACCCTAAATGAGAAAAAAACTGTTATTTTGGAGATCTCGTAACTCCAGTAGTTCTTCAAACCCAACTCCAATGAGAATTTTTTTCTCAGTCCCTCAAATCTTAGCCTCCCACCCCTCAAATAAAGGGGAAACCTCTCCTCCCCACCACTATTTTTGTCATTGGGGGTTGGATTTTCTCATTCCATTGGATAGAAGACCTTCAAAACCCCAAAACATATTTTCTATCTCCCTAATAACTAGTTTTTAGAGTTGAAGTTTTCTCTTACTGTTGGAGATGCTCTGTGTGTCCTTTGGGTTGCTTGAACTCTTCTCAAACTTTGAAGGTTTGAGATTGAAAAAGTATCCAACAATAGTGCGACCCAATTCCTAGTTATAAGTGAATAAGTGGTGAGTTATTGTGTGTGATTAATTAGCGGCGAATGTCTCGATCTAGTTACCTCGCGATTTTGTGAAATCGTCCTAGTCCTAATGTTAGCACGGGTACTATCTGAATATAAATAATACTCGACTCATCACGCAACATCCAACCTTGGGCCGAAAAGCCGTGTCAGCCCACATCATCCCGTAGTCCGACAATCAGCCCACATCATCCCCGTAGGCCTGGTGTCATTTGCCTTCTGGGAGGCTAGCAGCAGCAGATAGCACTAGGCGTTCGAGATAGCACCACGCAAAAGCAGCTTTTCATGTCACAGCTAACGACGGGCCCGGAGGTCAGGTTATCGTAGGAGTATATTAGAGCAACTCCAGCCCAACATATTTTTTTTATTTGCATGCTAGCCTGCATATAATAGGGGCTCAAAATTCACTCCAACTCCAGCCCAACACCCTATCCACTCTAGAAAGAGCGCACCTGCCACCCACCCGCTGCCGCCCGCCGCCGGCGAGTGGAGGAGGAGGAGAGCGTCCTACAGGTCGCCCAGCTGTAGCTTCGGGCCCTTGAAGAAGGCCATGGCAACGACCCTTGAAGGAGGAGAGCTTCGCTGCGAGTAAGAGACATTTGCTGTCAGCAACGGCGTCGTCGCTGCTGTCGCCGTTGTGTGCGTGGGAGCGGGAGGAAGCGGAGGTGGCGCCTGAGCATGCACACGCGCATGAGCCCAAGCTCCCGTCCGGGGCCGCGTCGAGGACGACGGCTGGCTGGCTCGTCGGCGGCTGAGATCTAGAGCAGCGCAACAACTCCAGAAGGATTCGCTGGCCAGGGGAGGTGGGAAATGGAAGCGGGAGGACGACGCGAGCTTGCGAGTGGAGGCGGGTCTCCTGCCTGCCGGTGCTAGCACGGAGGAGGAGACGGCGGGGTGGCGTCAGGGGCGTTCGGAGGAGGAGAAGCCGCGTCGGGTGGCGTCGGGGACGTCGAGAGCGAGAGGATAGGATCCTCCTATCCCTAGGGCCTCAAATTAAAATTTGGGAGTGCTCTTAAAATGAGAGTCAAGTAGAAAGCCCACTAAAGTTGTTTTTCTCACTCAAGCTCCTAAAATTTAAAATAGGTGACTGTTTAGAAAGCCCACTAGAGTTGCTCTTACTCACATGTTTCATGTCAACAATGTCATGCATAGAGGATTAAAAGGTACTGTAACAAAGGTACAGAGCACAGGGCGTTGCATTTTAATTATATTCAAGTAACCCATCACCGCAGCGAAATATACCTTTACTTTTTCACACGGCCGGGGACACAAGACATTGACCATTGTTCCATTAATGATACGGTGATTTTGAACTTGTGGCTAATGTAAACATTTTCCTCAGCTCTGTCCATCGATTGACTCATAAGTCCTGGTAAAAAATATTATTCGCTGATTTGTTATGAGAGAAAAAACATTGTTGAATAATTTATAGATTCGGCTGATAAATTCAAGCAAAAAGACTTAATTTTCTCTTGACAAATTGAGATAGTGCACCGTGATTTTGAACTTTTGGCTAATATATAATAAACCTTTTTATAGGCTCGTAGCCTGTGCATGTTTGATCGATCCGTTATGACGCCCTAGGCTTCCCCAACCTCAATAGTCAATAGGTGACGATATGCGTTTGGTATTGAAAAAAATCCTTGTCCATTCGAGAAAGAAAATCCTTGCCTGGCCAGGAGCGAGAGCCCAAATTCGCTCTCCTGCATCGATAAGCCAGACACACAGCGTGAGGTATTAAGGCACTCATAATACAAACTCTATCATAGAATCTAAAATTATTTATTACTTCGAACAATGTGGACTTAGAGTTTAAATAAGACTTGAAGTCTTATTTTTTCTACCGGTAATGCTCTGTCTAGGCCGTCCGTCTGTCTGGACGGACCCGACCTGACCAGCGTGATGAAGCAAAAAGACCCGACACGCCCGCTCGACTCCTTATCTGTTCGCCTACTCGTCCACTTTCTTCTCCACTCACCTCTCCCTCTCTCCTACTCCGCACTTGCTGTTGCTCACGTTATGCTTGTTGCTGGTCCCTAGGATGGAGCATGCTCGCATCTGGCTCGCCATCGTCTTGCCTCTTCATGCTCCCTCCCTCCCTAACCTCTATGGCACTAAAGAGGAGGGTGACGACGGCAGCTTCCGACAAGCCGCACCATCCCTCTCTTCCTCCCTCCCTCCCTCCCTCTTCTCCTCTATGACCTCCATGCCACTGGAGATCATGGCTATGGCACAACTTTCAGCGAGATAGGTGAGTCCTTTTATGGATCTGGCGCTTCCTCCTCTTCCCCATCCTCTGGATCTAAGCTCTCCTCCTCCTCCTCCTCCTCCTCCTCCTCCTCCCCATCCTCTGGATCTGAGTTCTCCTCCTCTGGATCTGAGGGATGCAATAGTGGTTAGGGTTTCGACGAGCTCTGTTGCAGTAACGTTGTTTTATTGTTGCAAAGGTATCTTTTTCTTTGTTACATTAGTTTTTTTTTCCGATGTTGCATTCCTACTTCTCCTCTAGATCTAGATCTAAGGGACACAATGGTTGCTAAGGTTCCAATGAGCTCTATTACAGTAAGCTTTGTTACTACTGTTGTAGTAGCGTCGTTTTGTTGTTGCACAAGTATATTTCTTTGTTGCATTAGTTCATGATGTTTCAGCTGCTTCAGCATAATATTTCAGCTGTTTTTTTGTTGTGATAATATGTGTCAAGGTGTTTCAACTTCTTTATCCCAATGTTGCAACTGTTGTCCTTTTTAGTTTGTTGCAATATATGTGTTCATGGTGTTTCAACTGCTTCAACCTATTGATGTAAGAGTTTACTTAACGATGTTGCAATAATGTATTCATGGTGTTCAAAGTTGCAGTAGCAAGAACGATGGGCTGTGGGGGCAAGCTGGCGATGGGGGGTGGTGCTGGGTTCCGACAAGGTTGCGGGCGAGCAAATGCTGCGCATGGGGGATGGGGCGAGTTCCTTGCGCAGGAGCGAAGGAAGAGACGATTTCCTTTCTCCGTGTGGGGGTGGGTGGGGTTACGTCTGTACCTCTAGTTTCTTTTTTCTCCGTGCAGGGGCGGGTGGGGTCGGGTTCACATCTTACCCGTATTCTTATTCTTTTTTCTTTTCTGTGTTGGGACAATGAGGATGCATAGTAAGGCCGGCGTCCGGACGTTAGCACCCGGATCGGACGTCCGAGCGCTAGCAGTACCGTTTTTCTACCACTTTCTTCAATAAATATGCTGCCACATCAGTAAAATATAATAAATAATATATAATTAATTATCTTGGACTCTGTGATAGGGTCTTGCATTGTGAGTGCCCTTACCACAACGAGTATTAAAATGTGCATCGTTTCATGTGTGGATCACATGCATAGTTGGCTGACATTTGTTGGGCTATGATATTTTTGAAATCTCCTGTTTGGATCTATTTTTTTATTTTTGATAATGTAGCATTTTCGTTTATATTTTACAAATATTATTTAATTATAGACTAACTAGGTTTAAAAAATTTGTCTTGCGATATACAGATAAACTATGCAATTAATAATTTTTTATCTATATTTAATGTTCCATGTATATAACGTAAGATTTGATGTGATGAGAAATCTTATAAACTTTTAGATTTTTTAGTACATCTAAAGAAGGCCCTAGTTGCATGCATGGCGGGATCAGGCAAGCTTTCACACTTGGGCCTTGTTTAGTTCACCCCAAAAAGCAAAAAGTTTTTCAAGATTCCCCGTCACATCGAATCTTGCGGCGCATACATGAAGCATTAAATATAGACGAAAGCAAAAACTAATTACACAGTTTAGCTGGAAATCGCGAGACGAATCTTTTGATCATAGTTAGTTTATAATTGGATAATATTTGTCACAAACAAATGAAAGTGCTACAGTACCGAAATCCAAAATCTTTTCGGAACTAAACAAGGCCTTGGCAGAGCAACCACACAAATTAGGTTCATTAGATTGACCTTGCCTCGCCTCTCCTCGCCTAGCTCACTTGGCCTGGTTAAGTAAAGTTGGGCATAAGATCCAAATATGTAATAGATATTTGCTGAGAAATGTCTTCATAAGATAGTCATGGATATCTGGTACAAAGTAATAATATATGTCCATACGTAAGCATTTAGCATGCGTTTTATTTTGCCTCCCAACCTTTCTCACCTCGCGTAGCGAGGAACTACGAAAGGTAAAAAGGTGTTTGGATTTCTTGTCCTAATATTTTGGTTTATGTATAAAGGGGTGTTTGGTTGGAAATGTTAAAATTTAATAGGTATTGTAGTATTTTTTTTATTTAATAATTAGTGTCCAATAATAGACTAATTAGGTTTAAAAGATTCGTCTTGTAAATTATTCTTTAGCTGTGTTTTTAGTTTCATAAATAATTTATATTTAGTGCCGGCAATTTCGACCAAGGTGATATCGCCGAGTGAACCCGTTGAGTTCCCCTTGCCCCCTCCTCCTGATGGCGCTCCGCGGCTGGAATCCATGGCGGGGCTCTCTGATCTCTGCTTCGATGAGGGCGCCAAGTTTGAAGCGCTCGTCTCTCAGTGAGTCCCACCTCTTCCTAGAATTCATCTCCCTTCCATTTGATTGCAAGTTTTGGTCGTTCCGCTGTTCGCCTAAACATCGACTCAGTGAGTCTCATCCTTCAAGCTTGCCTTGGTGGCAATGCTAAGGACTTCGACGTCAGCCACCTCTCTGGGTGGATGTTCAAATTTTCAGTTTCTTGCAAGAATGTGGGATTTATGATTTACAACCTTAAAAGCCATTCTTGCAAGAATTTTGTCATCTTCTTTCACCTTTGGAGTAGAGGAGGTTCCAATTGGCGCAAGGATTACTCTCTCTGGCAACAGGAGCAAGATGCAGAGTGGCATCTTGTAGGATCCAAGTCCAAGAGCCCCAATGGCTTCCAACTTCCTAGAGCCCCCTCGCAGAGCTTCTCCGGCTCCCGACAGCCCCCCCTCACTCTTCGCGAGGTTGTGTCCCGTTTTCTCAATTTGCTTGTAAACCTCTCAAAAGCTTGCAATAATCTCGCCCCAATGGCTTCCAAAGATGGGTCAGAAAGAACAGTACCCAGATGCAAAAGTCAGTCATGGCTGTGCCTTTGACTTCAAATTCAAATTCCGATATTCCCCCTAATTTAGCAAGTCCAAATCCTGCCCGTTTGAAGCCGTTGATTGAGTGCAGTAACTGCTTGGCCCTGGGCCATACTAGGAATTTTTTGCCAAAACTCGGTAAGATGCAGGCATTGTTGGAATACGGACATCTTTCGATTTCCTACCTCAATAGTTTACGTGACAGAAGGAAATACAGAGCGGTTTCCTATCGAGAAGGCAAAGAGTCATGTATGGAGCATACTTATACCGGGAAGCCCCCTTCTCTCGAAACCTCCGACACACCTATCTCCCCCCGAATCACTGTTCATCCAAAAAACCCCAATTCCATAATGGCGAACTAGGCTTGTGATCCTCGCCCGTTCGTCCCAGCTGGCTTCACCCTCGAAGACTGATCCCAGCGCCCCCATCTTCACCAGGAAGTGTTCATCACCGGCTGCTACACACTCTGCAACGAGGACCTTACGATCGTCAAGCTTAACCCACCGATGGACAAGAGGGATTTCAAGGACCTAGCCAAGGAACTGTGCACCTTCTTCCATGAGGTGCACCAGGTTTGAACTACAGAGATCCTTCCCTGCGCTTTTGGTGATGCCTATGTCAGATTTCTAAGTCCACTAGACAGGGAGCGTTTTCTAGGTCCTATTTTTCAGTTTGGAAATTATGCAATGTCTGTAGTTAAGCATGATGCCAGTGAGAATGCTAGGTCCTTTCAGTTAGATCGTGAAGCCTGGGTCCTTTTGGTTGCTTTCCCAGAAGACCTCAAAAATTCAGCTATGATCGCTAAGGCAGTCTCTGGTTTCGAGATAATGGTAGATTGGCATGAAATGGAGAATGTAGCTAGAGTTGTGGTCAAGGTCTATTTAAATGATGATGCAAAAATCCTAGATTCTGTCAAAGTCAATGCAGGAGTCCCCCAGACAGGCAGATCCTGGACTGTCCCTTGCTATGTTCTGAAGAGACAGAGTGTTCAAGAGCTGATGGATGAAGACGCCTTCGTCACTGTTGGGCCCCTACATCCCAACCCCCCCAGGCCCTAGGTGGATGGGTCCAGCAGCTCCTGCTGGCTCTGGTATCACTCTAAGAGGTTCCAATAGTGCTGGAAATGTGCAGGTCGATGGTGGTGATAGGGGCCGTTGGCAACAGAAGTCTGCTCCTATTGATGCTGACCCAGATAGGACCATCACTGATGACCTGGAGCCCAACCTAGAAATGAAGATCGACCCAATCACCAAGGTAACAGACGCTGCCACTACAATGCCTAGGATGAAATCTGTGAATGTTGGCCCATCTTCTGTGAGGGAGCCTCTGATTAGGGTGATCCCCTTTCTCCTAAAAAAAGGTATTCAGTCTTATTCATTTCTCCATTCCATCTACCACCTTCAGATTTATTGAGCTTCTCTTTATGGATCATGGCACACCTATCCGTGAATATTTCAATAACTCTCACCTCCTAATCCACCTGGCTTTTGCCCTCTATCCTCAGCTTGGAGATCATGCACTGAAGAAGATCACCCTGGACTACCTAGATGCTGAAGAAGATTCAGATGACTAGGACTCAGAGCCTGAGTTGATAGTTGAGATGGATACTGATTCAGAAAGGATAGATGTTGATGAACGCATGGAAGAAGAAGTTTAAGAGGATATTGCAATCCTGGAAGAAGCCCAACCATCTGTTGACACTTGCTAACACCACTTGAATACTAGGTTGTCATCCCCAGCATGGCACTAGAGTGTACTATGGTATTTATACGCACACAGATAAATCCGCAAGCACACGGATACCGTTGTAGCTTTTTCCCGATTAAAGGTTTTATCGTATCCACAGGGAAACGGAAGAACCAACTACGCTCTAACTTAACCTAGATAGATAAGTAAGTTTAAATAGGAAAGATGGTAGAACTGAATAAGAACAATATTAAAGGTAAAATAACAATGGGTGATAATATGGGAATATAGAGTAGAGCAATCTAGTATATGGGCGATGGTAGCAGAATAGATAGGATAACTATGGTTTCTCTACTTCAAAGAGATATGTCTATGTCTGGGACGAACCACGTGATAAGAATACACCACAAAGGATGCTTATCCATAGGCCGATAAACCCTACCCGTCCTGCTAACAGGAGGTGGACTACAGGGAACCAACGTAACTGTCACCTACGCGGCCTACCACACAATCCAGCTAGACAGGGGATATCCTCAAGTAATCTAGGTCTAAGCACCATGCTTACACCTATACTACAACTCTAACCTATAGGGTCCTATAGATTAAAAGTACTCAAAAGAGTTGTGAACCAGAACATACATGATTAGTAATTGCATAATGAATTAGAAGTAGATTACCAGAGTCATCCCATGAACAAGCTTGATTAGAGCTTGATCATGGCGAAGTACAACCGGAGGAAGAAGCGACAGGCCGGCCTCTCCTCCAATCCTCCCTCGCTCTCCATCTTGCTACTATCTAGATCTACTCTAGTTTAGAGAAGAGAGGAGAGCTCTCATCTCCGAACCCTAACTTTTGCTCTGTCTATGAATAATGAATAGGGATCAAGGGGTGCCTCCTCCAGGGCCAGGGGGTCTGGTTTTATAGTCCCCTCAAGTGAACGTGGGCCGTTGTATCAAACCGACATTGATTGAATGGTTATCCTTGATCCTTTAGGTCGGTGGAACATCATCCCAAAAGAGGGTCCTGATCCAACTCTACAGCTGGGCGGGCGCCCAAGGGGGGAGGGCGGGCGCCCTGCCCCCGAGCCTGCTCGGCCTCCCGTTCGTTCCCGTGGCTTCTGGAGTCTTCTAGATGATAGAAAATTATGCGGCACGTTAATATCTGTACGTAAACCCGACGTGTAGGCCTTTCTTCCATATTTCCTGATAACCCCCTGCAGAAATAGACAAAAACCAAAACTCGTGGAATTCTGTCAGATAAAACCCTAAGTCTAGGTGTTGGTTGCATTTGGATCCTTTTCTTTATTTACTTGATGATTATATTTGGTACTTAAGGACCGTCAACAACTCCCCCAAGCTTACCTCTTGCTCGTCCCTGAGCAAGGATGGACTCAAGAGTTTCTGAAGTGGTTTCATGTCTTAAAGGTACACATGCGTTCAAACAAGATCTCATCTCTAAGTTAAAGTAAACTGTTAATACTTAAAACTTACTCATTTTACCTTTCACCATGGGGCTTGCAACCGTCACTTGTGTCTCGAGCAGTTAAAAGATAGAATAGTCAAGTCAAGCGTCATGTCTCGTATTCTTGATCAGCTATAGCTCTGGAGTTTTTGCAGATTTTCAAATATAACTCAAAGATTCCTTGTATGACTCTCTCAAATCTCTCTTTTGTGGTATTTCTGGATCCTTACCAAGGCAGTAATGGTATATGCCTTCTCTCAAAGTATGTGGTATTTTTGGTATGAGGAATAGTGACATTGCCTTCTCTCTTATCCTACTCTAATAAGGCTTTGATATTTGGAGCTCATAGGTGGGAGACAGCTAATACATACTTATAAGACATTTATTGCATAGTCAAACCATGGATCCAGAGAAACAAGTCAATAAGTCAATATCAAGAGGTGCATGTGTGGCGAATGAATGGTGTATGGTGACGATGGTGAAAACAATGGTGAAAGTCTAATTCTACTTTTGCTCTTTTGAGGGGATACATACCTTTCTTGCACTTTGAAGTTTTTTGAGGAGAATGAGATGCTCTATATTTCTTTTTCTTTTCTCTCAGGTGGGTATCTTGTACCCCTAATTCTACTGTCGGACACTTGTCCATTTTTACCTCTCGTCTCACTTTTTCTTTTATTCGAGGTTTCGGGCACTTGCCCCTTTTTATTTCCTCGTATTCACTTTTTTTCAGAGCACTCACCCTCCTAGAATAATGTAGCAAGTGGTAGTAACCAAAATATCTCGAGCATTTATTTCATGGGGAATAACAGGGATAGGAGAATGTTTTTGGCTATTCTCTTCTGGATAGGAGTAGAATAATTTTGGGTGAATCTGGAGATGAAAATGAGTGGATGTATGTGGATGCGTACTTCCAGAGTAGAAGCAGCATGTATGAGTGAACGTGCAAGTGAATCTTGATTTTAACCGCATGACAAGCTTCTAAGGGTCTACACAGCTTGACCACACTCAATGCTGATAAGCAGTAAAAAGTAAATGTATGGTTCATAGTCTAGCAAGCATGTATATATGGCTGTGGTGGGATTTTAAACTCTCATTATACAGGAACTCATCATGCAACATTTTAAAGATTTTCAAAGATAAAATTCTCCAGAATTCTAGCATCTCTAGAAACAGATAAATAACAACTCAACCTTCCCATATCATATCCGTTAACGACTTAGACTTTAGATCAAGTACTCTTCCTACAAGTTCAGGTTTAGAGCAAATCTTAATTCATAACTGTCATGCCTAAACTTGAGAGAGATTTCAATTTTTGAGAACTAGTCATGGCAGAGCAACTATTCATCATTTCCATGTGAGAGCTTATCATGAGGGTTCATAGCAAACTTTATTTATTTATTTAGCAAACTAAGAAAAGATATATATATAAGCACAAAATCTTTATTTGGTTTTTTTTATTATGCATCTTTTTATTATTTGACTAAAGTATAAACGCGAGTGGAAACACTTAGCTGGATAAATGGGGGTGCTCTCCCCCAAGCTGGATTTTGACGTAATTTATTCTGATGTAGCTAGCAGGTGGCGGAGGTGTATTTGAATGTCGGCAGCACCGTGACAGCGATTAGGATGTCCTCCGTCTGCTAGTCTTCTTTGATCCTTAAATTCTGTGGAGCTCAAATAGACAACAAAGCTTTGTGGAACTGGTTAAGTGTTAGCATAAAATCTCTTTGCCTTTATCATGTTGAGCTTCCTCTAATAAATATTACTCTCTTTGGTAGGATCATAAATTTATCTATATTTTCATTTTTATAGGACAGGAATATATTTATTTTATTTTTACGCCACCACAGTGAATGTACATATGGGTTTTATGCCACGCGCATACTCACATGGGGCTTACTATTTTTAACATTTTTATTTTCTTTTTAAGATAGCATGGTTAACTAACAAGCCATTCAAGGAAAGTAAATAATTAAAGGAAAAAGGGAATGCAGAAAGGATAAATATGGATAACTACCGATTTTACCTTTGGGTGAGGGTTCATTGTTTTAAGTCTTCTGAACAAGACTTCTCACCGTGTTCATTCTTTAGGTGCGTCATTTGATTCAGCTGTGGACCTTGACGTCTGCACCTTTTGATACGGTGTCACCCATGTTCTTCGTTTGCCCAGCAGTTCGAAGTGCAGCGTTGGCAGCATCCTGCTCAGTGTGTTTGTGCTCGTAGATCCAAGTCCTTCACTTGGTGGAATCTGGAAGTTGTAAAACTCCACCATGTTTTGCTCCAAGTGTACCTGCTCTTAGAGCCAAGGCAGAGATCAAGTGCATGGGTCCTGTTGGTGGAAAACACCAACAGAACCAAAAGTGTATTTGTTCTTCTCTAACCTTAAGCATAGTGAGCAAGATAAAGTTGATGGATGATAAGTTCATGAGTGTAGCATTCAAAACATTTGTCAGATCAGATCGCTCAACCTTATGGAAAGATAATATATCTATGTATATGTCTTTTTCTTTATATCTCTCAAAGATTGAATGTGTAATATTTTAGGTCATATGGTTAGGAGTGTGGGATCACAGAGGTAGTACTAGAAACAAAGATTAAAGGACTAAACATGCTGAATCAATTGGGTTGGTTAATCTAGAATTGTAAATCATACATGTTTGTCTCTTTTATTCATGTGAACGCTAGAACCAAGGAGAAGCTCATAAAAGTGATAGTCAAGTACCTTAAGATGTTACCTTACTTGAAGAGTGATGGTATAGTATCACCTTGTGGAAGCTTTCCTTTCTTAGCGGTTGTGCATCGTGTTTGTGGCACCCTCCATGGATGATCTCTTATGAGCTACGTCTTCCTTGTGTAAATTGTTAAACTTGATGTGTCTCTCTCTTTGTCTCCAATATGAGTTTATCTCAGGACTTCCCAGGTTGATATTGAAAGTTTTCCTGCAGGGGTTAGTCTGACAAAATATACCAATGTCTACACAAGCAGTTTTTTTAGTTCAATAACCGAACTAGACTCCATGTCTAATCAGATTAAGGAAGGCTGTTTAACCTAAGCACCATGCTTAATTTAAAAGCCAATAGAAGTATGTGTAGTACTTCCAAACTAACACTTACGAGGATAAACACAGGTAGCGTGATGGCATTTATAGAGGTCTACTTAAGTGGAGATGAAGTAGTGTGATTAGTATTTAACAAATTGAGCATGTCTCAAAGGTAGGGACAACCAACATAGCAACATGGCAAAAGGATGTTTTTATGTAAAGTACTCCCCTAAGCTTGAATTTTGCAAAATTCAAGTTTGGATGAATTTCATTCAGTGTTGCATGATGATTGGTTGGACATACCTTGTGCTTTTCATTCATCCGATCTTTTTGCTCCAATCCTGGAAAGGTTAGTGACAAGAATACCCGAAGGAATATTTTTACAATTATCCTTATATACTCAAAACACAAGGTAATGTTGTAAATAATTAAAAGACCATGTTACGATCTGATCAGTGTTTATTTTAGGACACTAAGCTTGTCCTTGGGAAACCATCAATTTATGTCGGCGAAGTGGTTTCCCTTCCAATCGCTGACCTATATCAAGTTCAACTCAACGAGATCTACAATATTTATTATAGACATATGCATCGACAACCGCCCTTTTAAAGTTTTTTATAGATAGAAAGGAAGAGGGGGTTGGAGATCTCAAATGTGGTGATGTTGGAGAGACCAATAGATTGGGAAGATGTTGCATATGAGCATGGAGTGAACGAAGTGGCTATGAAATAAATTCCATGCTCATTAATGTTATCTTCGTCTCCAATCTGAATGTTCGGAGTTTCTCCTAGATTGGTCTCACCTATGTCCTCTTCTGTAGTTGGATGAATCTCATCTTCAAAGGGATTCAAGAACTCACCATTTGAAATTGAGCCAAAGTCAGAATCCATTAAGGCTTCTTTCTTATCCATCCATTCTACATATTCTAGCCATTTAGAACTTGTGATCAGGAAAGGGGAGGTGTTAGAATTTTCTATATGGCTTAGCTCTCCTTCTATGACATTACTTGACATGCCATCCTTATGGTCTTCATGACTCCTATGGTTTGATCGTCTTGATGGATTGCTAGGATAATCATGAGATCGAAAAGGAGAGGGATAAGAAGGGTCTCTAAGGTCAAGGATGGATTTAGAATTTGTGAACATGGAAGGGGAGCAGATAGAATCTTCAATATGGTTTAGCTCTCCTTCACTTGATATGTCATCCTCGACTTCTTCATAATAGGAACAAGGACATTCTCTAAGAGAACCATTATTGCAAGGATTTGAATTATCCCTGCTTGAAGGTCTCTTATGGAACCAGAAGTCTAAACCATCAGCATCTGAAAAATTTAAGGTTGGAATTTCTTCCTCAGAGAATTTTGGGGTATTGATGGTTTAGGATCGATAGCTAAAGTTTGGGATTGAAGTGGTTGTGATCTAGCTATCGAAACATCTTCTTCTTGTCTAGGAACTGGTTCTTTCTCTTTCTCAGGGATATAAAAGCTAGGAGACTTTCCGCTCATTAAATCAATCAAATTCCAAGCTTCACTAGCGGACAGGTGGTGGAAAGATCCTCCAGAGGCCGCATGAAGGGTTTGCTTATTTTCCCTACTAAGACCCTCAAAAAAGTGAATTAGAAGAACTTCTTCTAGAATAGAAAGCTTTGGGCCAGTGAGAGTAAGGTTAATAAAGCGGTCCCATGATTTGTCAAGAGATTCTTCTTCTAGTTGTCTAAAAGAAATAATCTCACGCCAAAGTTCTGCCACTTTGGAGATTGGAAAATATTTAAAAAGAAAACTATTATGTAACTCTTTTCAATCTCCATGAATACTCCCTACTTTGAGTTTGTACCAATGTCTAGCTTTTCCTATTAAAGAGAACGGAAAAAGCTTCCATTTAAGGTCTCATCGGACATGCCTTCTATGCGAAGGAGGTCACAGACTCGATAAAACTCTCTTAGGTGTGTGTATGGGTTTTCCTCACCTTCTCCTAAGAAAGGTTGTTTTTGAACAAATTCTATGTATTCGGGGTCTATCTCAAAACTAGATGCTATGATAGGCTTTGAAGATTTTGGTGGTTCGAGATGTGTGCCCGTAGGTCTATGAAACTGATAGATAGACATGTTTGCATTCATGATAGACCAGAAATCAAGGATTAGATAAGAAGAAAGAATAACAGAGATGAGGAAAAGGATAAAAGGAAATATATTATTTTTTTATTTTTTTTAGAAAATGATTAAGCTGGTTCGTAGTCAACTCAGCAACCGTTTCCCCGGCAACGGCGCCAAAAATGCTTGTTGACACTTGCTAACACCACTTGAATACTAGGTTGTCATCCCTAGCATGACACTAGAGTGTACTATGGTATTTATACGCACACAGATAAATCCGCAAGCGCACGGATACCGTTGTAGCTTTTTCCCGATTAAAGGTTTTATCGTATCCATAGGGAAACGGAAGAACCAACTACGCTCTAACTTAACCTAGATAGATAAGTAAGTTTAAATAGGAAAGATGGTAGAACTGAATAAGAACAATATTAAAGGTAAAATAACAATGGGTGATAATATGGGAATAGAGAGTAGAGCAATCTAGTATATGGGCGATGGTAGCAGAATAGATAGGATAACTATGGTTTCTCTACTTCAAAGAGATATGTCTATGTCTGGGACGAACCACGTGATAAGAATACACCACAAAGGATGCTTATCCATTGGCCGATAAACCCTACCCGTCCTGCTAACAGGAGGTGGACTACAGGGAACCAACGTAACTGTCACCTACGCGGCCTACCACACGATCCAGCTAGACAGGGGATATCCACAAGTAATCTAGGTCTAAGCACCACGCTTACACCTATACTACAACTCTAACCTATAGGGTCCTATAGATTAAAAGTACTCAAAAGAGTTGTGAACCAGAACATACATGATTAGTAATTGCATAATGAATTAGAAGTAGATTACTAGAGTCATCCCATGAGCAAGCTTGATTAGAGCTTGATCATGGCGAAGTACAACCGGAGGAAGAACCGACAGGCCGGCCTCTCCTCCAATCCTCCCTCGCTCTCTGTGGGGGTATAAAACCCCTATACCCTTACGGCTAGACTTCGGCCAGGAGGCTTGGTCCATTACGAGATGAGTTCAAGGCTTGATCCGACAACCTGGAGTTTCGCGCAAGGAAACAAGATGTGGAGATCAAGCAGGATTCTAGTCGGTTAGAATAGGAATTAACATCGAATTATCCATGGCAATTGTAACCGACTAGGATTAGTTTCCAGATCCGTAACCCCGCCCTCCAGACTATATAAGGAGGGGCGAGGGACCCCCCTAGGACATCATATCCTCTCAACACAAATCAATACAACCAGACGCAGGACGTAGGTATTACGCCAACTCGGCGGCCGAACTTGGATAAAAAGCTAGTCCGTGTCTTGCGTCACCATCGAGTTCGTAGTTTGCGCACCGTCTACCGATAAACTACTACCGAGGGTATACCCCAAGGTAGACTGCCGACTAGCTTTCGTCGACAGTGGCGCGCCAGGTACGGGGTGTGCGTGCAACTTTTCTGGCGAACAAGATGGTCACGATCCCAGCTTCCGCGACCGTGCCCGAAGGCCTCACGTTCACCGTCGGCCAGATCACGTGGACGACGTGCAGCGGCGGCTTCGCGACCACGGTTCCGAAAGAGATCCAGGTCCAATCTGAGATCACGCCGTCTCCGACCACACGCATGACGGCACCAAGCTCCCGACCACCGTTCCCACTCTACAAGAGAAAGGAGATCGGCTGCTCGGACCTCCTCCAAGCGCTCGATCGCGCTGACTCCAAGCTACTCGAAGTCTCCCAACTAATAGATGGAGTTCTGCGCCGGCCCGACCAAGCTGCTCGAGCGGATTTTTCGAAATCCCGCCGGCCAGCTCGTGTCGCCACACACGAACGGCTGGGAACGTCCCTGACGATAACCTCAACCCCCTCAGGACGATCCGTCGAGCTCAAAAAGGAAGACTATCCTTGCGGCCTGAACAACTCGGCCTCTGTTTACTCACAGCATGTCCAATCCGTTTTCAGCAAGGCGGGTTGGTCGCCGACAAGGAACAATCGTCACCATGTCAACATGGTGACAATCCGAGAGCTACGGGACGGCCAGGTTTCCAGCACCAACTCAAGCACCGGCTCCGTCCCCACCGAGGTTATAAACACCGAAGACGAGGGCTACGACCTGGATTTTCCTTCACACCCTCCGGGTTTCGACCGATTCCCGATATTCCCCCCCCGGCGAGGGGATATTGTGTTCAATATCAGCGCCGACGAACCGGCTGTTGACGGAGAAACAGATGACCAGAGGCAACTCCGCGAACAGCGTAACGCCGATCGCGCCCGACGGCGTGCGGACGAGCAACAACAGATGGCACCAAGTAACCTCAACGATGCCTTTGACATGGTCGGGGACCAGCCGGTCTACAAAACGCCAAGCGCCAACGTGGCTGTCGCCATGGCCAACCTGGATCGGCTTCCTGACACCCCCGAATGCCAGGGAGTCCAGACCAGCATCCGAGCACACCTGATCGCCGCAATGGGACAGACAGCCACTCTGCTCAAGAGAGTCCAGGACATCTCTTATACGGAAGCCGCCTCCGACCAGACTAATCGTAGCCAGGTCTCACCCAGCAGGCGTCACCGCAGCCGCTCCCCCGACAACCGTCGAGGGGACTCGCGGCGCGACGATGGTGGTCGGGACGCCGATGGCCGCCGCAAGCAAATTCATGGCGTACGCGGCCAAGAAGAAGATCAACACAGGGATCTCCGCCACAACATCCCTCCCAAAGATGCCCGGGACCGCATCAACAGGCGCGCCGCAGAGAGAGCAGTCCACGAAAACCTGCGCCGCATCGAGTACGATGCGACCCACGGTCCTCCGGGCCTAAGACAGTTCTCCTCACACCTCCGCCAGGTCGTGTGGCCCCGCAATTTCAAGCTCGAAAAACTTAAAAAATACGACGGCAAGGAAAATCCAGAGAACTGGATCACTCTCTATGAAATCGCCGTCCGATCAGCGGCAGGAGATGAGCACGTCATGGCTAACTACTTCCCCGTAGTCCTCGACCAGGCTGGTCATCAGTGGCTTCTCGGCTTGCCCGAGGACTCCTTCGACTCTTGGGAAGAGCTACGCCAGGCTTTCATCGACAACTTCATCGCCACATGCGAGCAGCCCGGAAACAAGTATGACCTTGAAAGGATAAGAGACAGGAAGAATGAACCTCTGCGCGATTACATCCGACGATTCTCGGATATGCGCCTCAAAATCCCGAAGATTTCTCATGACGAGGCCATATCAGCCTTTATCAAGGGCTTGCGTTTCCATGAAGCGCTGAGGAACAAGCTGTTGCGTAAGCGCCCATCAACGGTAGCAGAGCTCCTCGCCACGGCTAAAAATTACGCCGATGCTGATGACGCAGAAAAACTAATCCGAGACGATGCGAGAGGCCCCGACCAGCCTTCCCGGCGAGATGACGGTCGTGGTCGCTACGACAACAGAAATCACCGCCGCTCCGACAACCGCGATCACCGAGAGGGTTGGGATCGGCGGCGCGACAGCCGCGACGACTTCAGAGGAAAGCGCCCTCGCGAATACGACCACGAAGTAAATACGGTCAAACGTCCCAATGGACGACGGGACTACCAAGACGACTACAACAAAACGTTGAAGGGACCGTGCCAGCTACACCCAAAGTCTAACCATACCATGGAAGAGTGCCGCGTCCTCAAGAGTATCTATACACGGCGGGCCGCCCAAGAGGACTCCGCCAAGAAAAATAACAAGCGCGACGGGCACGACCACGAAGATGAGGATGAGGACCAAGACAGGGACCCCCGACACCAATACGTCAGCCCCACCGACGTGGTCCACTCCATTTTCGGGGGCAAGGTCTCCACTGAGTCCAAGCGAGAAAGAAAGCTG
Source organism: Sorghum bicolor (assembly GCF_000003195.3). Lineage (NCBI taxonomy): Eukaryota > Viridiplantae > Streptophyta > Magnoliopsida > Poales > Poaceae > Sorghum > Sorghum bicolor. Next base: position 9,775,349 of record NC_012877.2, read on the forward strand.
TTAAAGAGAGCCTGCCTCAACATAGACAGCACGGACGGGCTGATCGCAGATCCGAAATTTCCCGCGTGGTCCCACAGGGAGATCTCGTTCAGCAGGAAGGACCAGTGGGCCGCTATCCCAGAGCCGGGTCGTTTCCCATTGATTCTTGATCCCTGCATCAATAGCATCAGATTCGAGCGCGTGCTCGTGGACGGGGGAAGCTCCATCGACATCCTCTTCCGCAACAGCCTGCCCGCCCTCAAGATATCACCGGCACAACTAAAACCTTACGACGCCCAATTCTGGGGGGTTTTGCCAGGTCAAAGTTCGGTGCCCCTCGGACAGATAACATTGCCTGTCCAATTCGGCACACCCGATCACTTCCGGACGGAGTTCATCAACTTCGTAGTCGCGGATTTCGACGGGACCTATCACGCCATACTGGGCCGCCCATCGCTGACAAAGTTCATGGCAGTCCCGCACTACTCATACCTAGTCCTTAAGATGCCCACGGAGAAGGGTGTCCTAACCGTCAGAGGCAACGTCTACACCGCGTACACCTGCGAAGAAGAAAGCTTCAAGATCACCGAGGCAATCGACCTCTCAATCCGCACGGCGGAAACAGCAAACCAAGCCGCACAGCTGCCTCCCGACCAGCTCCGATTACCTGAGCAGGAGACAGCCAGAAAGAACTCGAAATCCAAGGAGTACAAAGAAGTGCAGCTGGTCGAAGGCAACCCCGAGAAGACAGCCCTCATCGGGGCTAACCTGGATCCAAAATAGGAAGACGCGCTCGTCAGGTTTCTAAGGGACAACGTGAGCGTTTTCGCATGGAAACCCGTAGACATGCCCGGTGTCCCACGAAACCTGATCGAGCACTCCTTAAATGTCTCGAAGACCGCAAGACCAATCAAGCAAAAACTGCGACGGTTCGCTCGTGACAAAAAGGAGGCTATTAGGACAGAAATAACACGGCTTCTAGCAGCCGGATTCATAAAAGAAGTGTATCACCCCGATTGGCTCGCCAATCCGGTTCTTGTACGCAAAAAGAATAATGAATGAAGAATGTGCGTTGATTACACCGATCTCAACAAACACTGTCCTAAAGATCCTTTTGGTCTTCCTCGCATCGACGAGGTGGTCGACTCAACGGCCGGATGCGAACTCCTCTCCTTTCTAGATTGCTACTCTGGTTATCACCAGATCTCGCTAAAGGAAGAAGATCAGATCAAAACATCCTTCATCACACCCTTCGGCGCATACTGCTACACTACCATGTCTTTCGGACTTAAAAACGCCGGGGCCACTTATCAAAGGGCCATCCAGCAATGCCTCCACGACGAGATTCGCGATGACCTCGTCGACGCCTATGTGGACGACGTGGTCGTAAAAACAAGGGACGCGAGCACCCTAATCGACAACTTAGACCGAACCTTCAAGGCACTCAATAGGTACAAGTGGAAGCTCAACCCCAAGAAATGCATTTTCGGCGTTCCTTCCGGTCTACTGCTCGGCAACGTCGTCAGTCGCGACGGCATACGACCAAACCCTTCAAAAGTCAAAGCCGTACTCGACATGCGACCACCGATAAACGTCAAGGATATTCAGAAGCTAACCGGATGCATGGCCGCCCTCAGTCGTTTCATTTCAAGGCTGGGAGAAAAAGGCCTCCCTTTCTTCAAACTATTGAAAGCGTCAGAAAAATTTTCTTGGACAGAGGAAGCCGACGCTGCGTTCACTCAGCTTAAGACCTTCCTCACTTCACCACCTGTCCTCACAGCGCCTCAGCCCAATGAAGACCTACTCCTTTACATTGCTGCAACCGACAGGGTTGTTTCCACGGCAATAGTGGTCGAGCGAGATGAACCAGGTCACGTCTTCAAGGTCCAGAGACCCGTTTACTTCATAAGCGAAGTCTTAAACGAGTCCAAGGCCAGGTACCCGCAAATACAGAAGCTTATATACGCCATCCTGATAACGTCAAGAAAGCTGAAGCACTACTTCGACGGCCATCGAGTCCTGGTGACAACCAGCTTTCCTCTCGGGGACATCCTGCGCAATAAAGACGCCAATGGCAGAATCGTGAAATGGGCAATGGAATTATGTCCATTTTCCCTGGAGTTCCAGAGTCGCACCACTGTCAAGTCTCAAGCCCTGGTCGGTTTCATTGCCGAATGGACGGATCTCAACGAGCCTTCCGTTCCCGATGTCTCAGACCACTGGTCAATGTTCTTCGACGGGTCCTTGAACATCAACGGTGCAGGCGCTGGGATATTGTTCGTATCACCCAACAAGGACAAACTCCGTTACGTCCTTCGGATCCTTTTTCCGGCGTCAAACAACGTCGCCGAGTATGAAGCATGCTTGCACGGCATACGACTAGCCGTTGAACTGGGGGTCAAGCGCCTCTATGTCTACGGCGACTCCGCTTTGGTCATCAACCAGCTCAACAAGGAGTGGGACGCAACCCACGAGAAGATGGATCTCTACTGCAAAGAAATTCGCAAATGGGAAACTAACTTCTATGGCATAGAGTACATCCACGTGGTCCGGGATAAGAACCAAGCAGCAGATGCGTTGTCAAAGTTAGGCTCATCTCGGGCCCAAATCCCGCGGGGTATTTTCATCCAAGACATCCATGAGCCGAGCGTAAGCTCCTCCCTGGTCGACAAGCAACCCACCGAGGCAATGCTCATAGGTGACGCCACTCCGACAACCGGTGGACGTGACTGGCGTACCCCGTTCATCAAATACATATCAGACGGGACAGGCTTTCAGGACAAAACAGAGAACGAGCGCCTCATCCGACGATCAAAGAACTACATCCTGGTCGACGGAAAACTCATGCGGAAAAACGCAAGCTCCGAAGTACTGCTCAAGTGCATACCCCAAGATGATGGTATCAAGCTCTTGGAGGACATACACGCTGGATCCTGCGGCAACCACGCCGCATCTAGAACGCTGGTCGGAAAGGCTTTCCGAGCAGGTTTTTATTGGCCAACCGCGGTCGGCGACGCAGAAAAACTAGTTCGGCATTGCGAAGGATGTCAGTTTTTCGCTAAGAGGACCCACGTACCTGCCCATGAAATTCAAACCATCCCGTCGTCTTGGCCCTTTGCTTGCTGGGGGCTTGACATGATCGGACCATTTAAACCAGCCCCGGGCAATTTCAAGTTTGTCTTCGTGTTAATCGACAAGTTCTCCAAGTGGATTGAATACATGCCCCTGGTCAAGGCAACCTCCGAGAAGGCTGTGGAGTTCCTCAATCAAATCATACACAGATTCGGCATCCCGAACAGCATAATCACCGACCTGGGCACTCAGTTTACTGGCACCACTTTTTGGGATTTTTGCGATGACAGAGGCATAGTCATAAAATATGTGTCAGTGGCACATCCACGTGCTAACGGTCAAGTCGAACGTGCTAACGGAATGATCGTTGACGCCCTAAAGAAAAGGCTGTACACCGAAAACGATAGAGCACCCGGTCGATGGATGAAAGAATTGCCGGCAGTGGTCTGGGGCCTCCGAACCCAGACCAGTCGAAACACAGGGGTGTCTCCCTACTTCATGGTGTACGGTGCAGAGGCGGTCCTGCCGTCTGACATACACTTCGGATCTCCTAGAATCGAGCACTTCGACCAGGCGACCGCCGACAACGCCAGAGAACTCGAAATCAATTGCATGGAGGAAAAGCGTTTAGTTTCATGTCTCCGAACAGCAAAATATCTCGCGGCAGTCAGGCGATACTACAACAGGAACGTCAAGGACCGTTCCTTCATGGTCGGCGATCTGGTGCTTCGATGGAAAACAAGCCAGGAGGGAATGCACAAGCTATCCACTCCCTGGGAAGGACCCTTCGTGGTGACCGAGGTCACACGACCTACGTCCTACAGATTGGCATACCCAGACGGCACACGAGTGCCTAACTCTTGGCACATCGACAAACTGCGACGTTTCTATCCATAAAGTTTCAATGACTTTCTTTTGTAAGTATCTTATAATTTTTGATAATGAAATTCTCTATTTTTTGCCTATACCTTGTCACACACAGCACTCGGCAAAACTCCTGCAATGGATGCTCTTAGCGACAACCAAGACAAATACGGTGACACGTCACTCAGATATTTTTACAGCGCTCAAAACAACAGTCATGACAAAAAGTAAACTTTATTACAAACTTTACATACAAAGTTTACAATAAATACCCTGACGGGCAGACACTAGTCTATTCCTACAGACTACTTTATTGGCCTAGCTGCTCGGGCTGATCACCCGCCTGGCCCTGCTGCCCGGACGAAGGGGTCGGGGCCACCGGCGCCTGGCTGGTCGAGACCGCAGGCGTCGACCGCCCATCTCCCGCAACGGACGCGCCCGACAACTCCCTGGCTGACCTATCTGAACTCGGCTGGTCTGGAGGAGTGGCCGTTCCGCACAGATTGATGTCGCCGATCACTGTCGACGACAAGTCCAGCAGACTACCCCGAAGCTCGTCCGCGTCCTGCGGGCCGACGTCCTTCGGGTACCCCTTCTCCAGCCTGCTCAAGTCGACCAGGGGGTAGTGGGCGCGCACCATGCTGAGGACGTGCGCGCCGGCAAACTCCCCGGCGTCCTTCACAAACTGCTGGAGCCAGCCCCACGCCCGTTGCGCCTTCTCGACCGGGGTCAACTGCGGCGCGCGGGGCTGGCTCTCCGGGAGCTCGGGACTGATCAGGTCTAAGACCGGGGACACTCCTTTCCAGATCCTGCAACAGTTGACCTTCCAGGAGTCCCGGTCCTTGGTCAGATCATCCAGGTGCTTCTTGGCGTTCACCTTGAGCACTGCAAACGAAACGAAGCGTTATTTTAGGCATAAAAAGGGGCAGGCAACAACCAACAAGGCGGCACCCATTACCAGATAGCTCCCGGTCTTTTCGACCCAATTCCTCTCCTGCTCGCCGCCCGGACTCCAGCGCACCGGCGAGCTGTTGGCTGAGCTGCTCCTTCTCTTGTCGGAGGCTCGCCACCTCCTCCTCCAAGTCTGCGTGAATCCTAAACTGGTCAGCAAAGCAAACTATACAAGTACGCGAAGCTGCTCGGAGCGTGTGACTAACCTTCTTGCAGCCGGTACTGGTCGGCCAAACGACGAGCGAGGTCGAGACGACGCTCCTTTTCGGCACTCATCTCGACCACCTTCTCCCCGACCTCGGCCCGCAACCGGTCTACCTCCGCGGCAAGGGCCTTGTTCTCGGCCATGACGCCTTCTATCTGGTCAAAGCACCGTTTCCGGTACTTCGCCGTTTTCATTGCGTCCTACAAAGCAAGCATATAACGACCATGCAAGACAAGGCAAAAGAATGTGCAGCAGTACAAAAAGCCGCTTACCTTGACTTCGTCGACGAGGCGCTTGGCCGCGCGCTCCACCCTGGCGGCTTCTTCGGTCTCGGCGAGCTCCTCATGCCCGATAAAGTGATCCCCGTGTTGGCGCCACACATACACGTGTTGGCGGCCATCACGGGGACGACCCTCGATCTCTTCCATCTCATCATCGGAGGCCGCCCGGGTTTCCTCCTCCTGTGCTGCGTCACCCCCGGTGGTGGTTCCAGGTATTACTGGCCCTTGGACCAGACCTGGGGAGCCCGCAGCCGAAGAGGCTCCTGCTCGGGGCGGCGTGGGGACTTCACTCCCCCCGGCAGGAGGAGCGGTCGGAGATCTTCCCTTCTCTGAGGAGTCAGTTGGGGGAGCCTCTCCAGCCCTGGTCGGGCTGCTTGTCGTAGTCGGTGCCGCGCTCGGGAGCCCCTCGGTGCTCCCAGGCGCGACTGCAGCTGTTGGCTGCTCTGTGGTCTGGGGGGCCGCATCCCCAGAACCGCGGGCAGGCTCGCCCGTTCCCTGGCTGGCAGTTTGGCCGGGGTCGACATCCGATGCCGCACTACAGGAACAAAAGTCAAATTTCAAAAAAAAAAGTCAAAGAGGAGTCCAAAATACGTAAGTCGAACACTTACAGGTCTGACCGACGGTGGGTCGCGGTGAACCTCCTCCTCGCCCGGCCGGTCGGCACCTGTGCCCCCATCTCGACAGCTTGCGGGGCAGCGGCGCCGCTGGCCACTCGATCAGTGGCGACCGGCGCATTGTCTGGGCGGCTCCGAGGCCGTCGGACCAACGACGGCGCAGCCTCCTCCTCCTCGTCGTCGTCGACGATCCGCACGAGCCGACGACGCTTCGGTGCTTGGCTGCTCTCCGCCGGTAGATCTGCCGGCAGCTCCGGTGTCGGCAAGGGACCTGCCGGCAATGGCCTTTTCCCCGCTACCCTCTCATCAGAGGTCGGGACGGGGCGGGCTTGGTCTTCCTCACTGCTGGTGTAATGAGTACACCGAGCAGCGTCCTCCTCTGGCGGGACCTCTCCCGCAGGATTTTCCATCCCCGGTGCCAGTGATACATACACTGTGCACCGGTCGACATTGCCGATCTGCAAAAGCAACAGAGATGAGTCAACTGCAGGCGATATACGAATGCTAAAACAGAATCTGCTACATACCTTTGGTGCTGGTCGTCCTAACTTGAAGGCTTGCACCCGATCACTGCCACGGATGAAGCCCCCATCCGCGAAGTTAAACAGCTCGTTCAACAGCTGTTGTACCTCCGCTTTCTCCAAGATCTCCGACCGCATCCTGGTCGGGTCCGCGCTTCCGGCATACTCGTACGCCGAGTGCACCCTCTTCTGGCAGGGCATCACCCGGCGGCAAATGAAGTTGCCGACCACGCCAAGCCCGTCCAGGCGCGACCAGTCGATCAGCTTCATGAGATCCGCCACTGGACCGTCGAACTCCGGGCGGTCAGTCTAGCTCGTCCTCTTCTCAGGAATGTATCCCACGTCGCAGAACGTGGAGCTGCCCGGTTCCTCCCTGATGTAGAACCACTTCCTGTACCATTCGGTCAAGGAAGTGTTCCATGGGCAGTGCAGGTAGCGATTCTTCATTCCATCACGAAGGTTGAGGTATACTCCACCTGCAACCTTGGAGCCTCCAACTGCTCCCTTCTTCCTCAAGCAGAAAAGATACCGAAAAAGATCGAAGTGCGGCCCTATGCCAACATAGGCCTCGCACAGGTGGATAAAGGTGGAAATGAGGAGAATTGAGTTCGGGTGCAGATTGCAAATCCCGATCTCATAATACAAAAGAAGACCTTGAAGAAAAGGATGAACAGGAACACCAAAACCCCTCTTAATGAAATCTTCAAATACGACGATCTCACCGGCGCGAGGGTCGGGGTAGCTCTCCCCCTCCGGTGCCCTCCAGCCGCCAAGCTCCGGACCGTGCAGAAGCCCCATATCGACGAGGTCACCAAGAGATTTTGTGGTGCTGCGAGACTTCTTCCACTCCTTGGCCATCAGTTCGGCCCTCTTCCTGGAGTCGCTCTTCGCCATTAGAGGCGCGAATGTGGGCTTGAGTTGGGAAGATGCAGGAGATTGGAGGAGATGAGAGCGGAAGGTTTGAAGGCAATAGCAGGGTAAGCGGTACAGGCGGACCTATTAGGCTCCTATAAGCCCGCAACTCCACCTCTCCCACTTCCTGTATTCTCGGAAAGTGGGCAGGCCATGCGGCGGACGCGGCGTTTCGGTTTACAATGATTATAGACCATTAATGCGGCAGAGTTTTCGTACCAATTGATGGTTTCCTTTTCTCAAACCATGCAAAGGGCGGCTGTACAGTTGTTAGGCGCAACTTTTCATGCATCCGTCTGACACCCCGTCAGGAGGCCTCGTCACGTCAACTTTAACTGGAAAGATCTTTTCAAAAATAAGAAGACACATACGCCAGTGAGTCAACAATCCGGGGACTGCACCGACCACCGAGCACTCGACGCTCGGGGACTGGTCGCCCAGTCTATTAGCTCGGAACTTCAAGGACTGCACCGACCACCGAGCACTCGACGCTTGGGGACTGGTCGCCCAGTCTATCAGCTCAAAGCTTTAAAGCATGCACCGACCACCGAGCACTCGACGCTCGGGGACTGGTCGTACGGTATAGCAACATATAATTCCAAGGAGCACACTTAGTGCTTGGGGACTGGTCGATTGGTCTTTTCATTTGCAGACGAGCATGACATGCTCGGGGACTGGTAAATTCACTTTTGACCTTGCTACAAGGCTCATACTTCGCCTTCCAGCAAGCTCGGGGACTACATCGGTACGATGCATCTAGCGATGCATCTCAGTCTCAAAACTACTTTGGGGAATTTTCTTTTGACCCTGGCACCACGTGCCTACGTCACCTACTACCAGGCTCGGGTACTAAGTGGGCACACTTCACCTAGCGGTGAATTTGCTTGCTTTTTTGATGTTTATACCTTTCAAAAAGGTAAAGTGGGCACACTTCATCAGGAAAGAAATTTTTTAAGAGCACCATGCATTTTTCGAACAACCTGCTTCTTCGATGTCTATGATTGATCAACTGTCTTTTGAGTTGGTCAAAATACCGTTGCAACTGTTCGGGCGACTTTCCTGCTTATTGAAGACGTCGAGCCACACTGATCGAAGAAGCTCAAGACGGCGTGTTACATCACAATACATGGTGCTCGGGGACTAGCTGTGGGGGTATAAAACCCCTATACCCTTACGGCTAGACTTCGGCCAGGAGGCTTGGTCCATTACGAGACGAGTTCAAGGCTTGATCCGACAACCTGGAGTTTCGCGCAAGGAAACAAGATGTGGAGATCAAGCAGGATTCTAGTCGGTTAGAATAGGAATTAACATCGAATTATCCATGGCAATTGTAACCGACTAGGATTAGTTTCCAGATCCGTAACCCCGCCCTCCAGACTATATAAGGAGGGGCGAGGGACCCCCCTAGGACATCATATCCTCTCAACACAAATCAATACAACCAGACGCAGGACGTAGGTATTACGCCAACTCGGCGGCCGAACCTCCGATTAAAGGTTTTATCGTATCCATAGGGAAACGGAAGAACCAACTACGCTCTAACTTAACCTAGATAGATAAGTAAGTTTAAATAGGAAAGATGGTAGAACTGAATAAGAACAATATTAAAGGTAAAATAACAATGGGTGATAATATGGGAATAGAGAGTAGAGCAATCTAGTATATGGGCGATGGTAGCAGAATAGATAGGATAACTATGGTTTCTCTACTTCAAAGAGATATGTCTATGTCTGGGACGAACCACGTGATAAGAATACACCACAAAGGATGCTTATCCATTGGCCGATAAACCCTACCCGTCCTGCTAACAGGAGGTGGACTACAGGGAACCAACGTAACTGTCACCTACGCGGCCTACCACACGATCCAGCTAGACAGGGGATATCCACAAGTAATCTAGGTCTAAGCACCACGCTTACACCTATACTACAACTCTAACCTATAGGGTCCTATAGATTAAAAGTACTCAAAAGAGTTGTGAACCAGAACATACATGATTAGTAATTGCATAATGAATTAGAAGTAGATTACTAGAGTCATCCCATGAGCAAGCTTGATTAGAGCTTGATCATGGCGAAGTACAACCGGAGGAAGAACCGACAGGCCGGCCTCTCCTCCAATCCTCCCTCGCTCTCTGTGGGGGTATAAAACCCCTATACCCTTACGGCTAGACTTCGGCCAGGAGGCTTGGTCCATTACGAGATGAGTTCAAGGCTTGATCCGACAACCTGGAGTTTCGCGCAAGGAAACAAGATGTGGAGATCAAGCAGGATTCTAGTCGGTTAGAATAGGAATTAACATCGAATTATCCATGGCAATTGTAACCGACTAGGATTAGTTTCCAGATCCGTAACCCCGCCCTCCAGACTATATAAGGAGGGGCGAGGGACCCCCCTAGGACATCATATCCTCTCAACACAAATCAATACAACCAGACGCAGGACGTAGGTATTACGCCAACTCGGCGGCCGAACTTGGATAAAAAGCTAGTCCGTGTCTTGCGTCACCATCGAGTTCGTAGTTTGCGCACCGTCTACCGATAAACTACTACCGAGGGTATACCCCAAGGTAGACTGCCGACTAGCTTTCGTCGACAGTGGCGCGCCAGGTACGGGGTGTGCGTGCAACTTTTCTGGCGAACAAGATGGTCACGATCCCAGCTTCCGCGACCGTGCCCGAAGGCCTCACGTTCACCGTCGGCCAGATCACGTGGACGACGTGCAGCGGCGGCTTCGCGACCACGGTTCCGAAAGAGATCCAGGTCCAATCTGAGATCACGCCGTCTCCGACCACACGCATGACGGCACCAAGCTCCCGACCACCGTTCCCACTCTACAAGAGAAAGGAGATCGGCTGCTCGGACCTCCTCCAAGCGCTCGATCGCGCTGACTCCAAGCTACTCGAAGTCTCCCAACTAATAGATGGAGTTCTGCGCCGGCCCGACCAAGCTGCTCGAGCGGATTTTTCGAAATCCCGCCGGCCAGCTCGTGTCGCCACACACGAACGGCTGGGAACGTCCCTGACGATAACCTCAACCCCCTCAGGACGATCCGTCGAGCTCAAAAAGGAAGACTATCCTTGCGGCCTGAACAACTCGGCCTCTGTTTACTCACAGCATGTCCAATCCGTTTTCAGCAAGGCGGGTTGGTCGCCGACAAGGAACAATCGTCACCATGTCAACATGGTGACAATCCGAGAGCTACGGGACGGCCAGGTTTCCAGCACCAACTCAAGCACCGGCTCCGTCCCCACCGAGGTTATAAACACCGAAGACGAGGGCTACGACCTGGATTTTCCTTCACACCCTCCGGGTTTCGACCGATTCCCGATATTCCCCCCCCGGCGAGGGGATATTGTGTTCAATGTCAGCGCCGACGAACCGGCTGTTGACGGAGAAACAGATGACCAGAGGCAACTCCGCGAACAGCGTAACGCCGATCGCGCCCGACGGCGTGCGGACGAGCAACAACAGATGGCACCAAGTAACCTCAACGATGCCTTTGACATGGTCGGGGACCAGCCGGTCTACAAAACGCCAAGCGCCAACGTGGCTGTCGCCATGGCCAACCTGGATCGGCTTCCTGACACCCCCGAATGCCAGGGAGTCCAGACCAGCATCCGAGCACACCTGATCGCCGCAATGGGACAGACAGCCACTCTGCTCAAGAGAGTCCAGGACATCTCTTATACGGAAGCCGCCTCCGACCAGACTAATCGTAGCCAGGTCTCACCCAGCAGGCGTCACCGCAGCCGCTCCCCCGACAACCGTCGAGGGGACTCGCGGCGCGACGATGGTGGTCGGGACGCCGATGGCCGCCGCAAGCAAATTCATGGCGTACGCGGCCAAGAAGAAGATCAACACAGGGATCTCCGCCACAACATCCCTCCCAAAGATGCCCGGGACCGCATCAACAGGCGCGCCGCAGAGAGAGCAGTCCACGAAAACCTGCGCCGCATCGAGTACGATGCGACCCACGGTCCTCCGGGCCTAAGACAGTTCTCCTCACACCTCCGCCAGGTCGTGTGGCCCCGCAATTTCAAGCTCGAAAAACTTAAAAAATACGACGGCAAGGAAAATCCAGAGAACTGGATCACTCTCTATGAAATCGCCGTCCGATCAGCGGCAGGAGATGAGCACGTCATGGCTAACTACTTCCCCGTAGTCCTCGACCAGGCTGGTCATCAGTGGCTTCTCGGCTTGCCCGAGGACTCCTTCGACTCTTGGGAAGAGCTACGCCAGGCTTTCATCGACAACTTCATCGCCACATGCGAGCAGCCCGGAAACAAGTATGACCTTGAAAGGATAAGAGACAGGAAGAATGAACCTCTGCGCGATTACATCCGACGATTCTCGGATATGCGCCTCAAAATCCCGAAGATTTCTCATGACGAGGCCATATCAGCCTTTATCAAGGGCTTGCGTTTCCATGAAGCGCTGAGGAACAAGCTGTTGCGTAAGCGCCCATCAACGGTAGCAGAGCTCCTCGCCACGGCTAAAAATTACGCCGATGCTGATGACGCAGAAAAACTAATCCGAGACGATGCGAGAGGCCCCGACCAGCCTTCCCGGCGAGATGACGGTCGTGGTCGCTACGACAACAGAAATCACCGCCGCTCCGACAACCGCGATCACCGAGAGGGTTGGGATCGGCGGCGCGACAGCCGCGACGACTTCAGAGGAAAGCGCCCTCGCGAATACGACCACGAAGTAAATACGGTCAAACGTCCCAATGGACGACGGGACTACCAAGACGACTACAACAAAACGTTGAAGGGACCGTGCCAGCTACACCCAAAGTCTAACCATACCATGGAAGAGTGCCGCGTCCTCAAGAGTATCTATACACGGCGGGCCGCCCAAGAGGACTCCGCCAAGAAAAATAACAAGCGCGACGGGCACGACCACGAAGATGAGGATGAGGACCAAGACAGGGACCCCCGACACCAATACGTCAGCCCCACCGACGTGGTCCACTCCATTTTCGGGGGCAAGGTCTCCACTGAGTCCAAGCGAGAAAGAAAGCTGTTAAAGAGAGCCTGCCTCAACATAGACAGCACGGACGGGCTGATCGCAGATCCGAAATTTCCCGCGTGGTCCCACAGGGAGATCTCGTTCAGCAGGAAGGACCAGTGGGCCGCTATCCCAGAGCCGGGTCGTTTCCCATTGATTCTTGATCCCTGCATCAATAGCATCAGATTCGAGCGCGTGCTCGTGGACGGGGGAAGCTCCATCGACATCCTCTTCCGCAACAGCCTGCCCGCCCTCAAGATATCACCGGCACAACTAAAACCTTACGACGCCCAATTCTGGGGGGTTTTGCCAGGTCAAAGTTCGGTGCCCCTCGGACAGATAACATTGCCTGTCCAATTCGGCACACCCGATCACTTCCGGACGGAGTTCATCAACTTCGTAGTCGCGGATTTCGACGGGACCTATCACGCCATACTGGGCCGCCCATCGCTGACAAAGTTCATGGCAGTCCCGCACTACTCATACCTAGTCCTTAAGATGCCCACGGAGAAGGGTGTCCTAACCGTCAGAGGCAACGTCTACACCGCGTACACCTGCGAAGAAGAAAGCTTCAAGATCACCGAGGCAATCGACCTCTCAATCCGCACGGCGGAAACAGCAAACCAAGCCGCACAGCTGCCTCCCGACCAGCTCCGATTACCTGAGCAGGAGACAGCCAGAAAGAACTCGAAATCCAAGGAGTACAAAGAAGTGCAGCTGGTCGAAGGCAACCCCGAGAAGACAGCCCTCATCGGGGCTAACCTGGATCCAAAATAGGAAGACGCGCTCGTCAGGTTTCTAAGGGACAACGTGAGCGTTTTCGCATGGAAACCCGTAGACATGCCCGGTGTCCCACGAAACCTGATCGAGCACTCCTTAAATGTCTCGAAGACCGCAAGACCAATCAAGCAAAAACTGCGACGGTTCGCTCGTGACAAAAAGGAGGCTATTAGGACAGAAATAACACGGCTTCTAGCAGCCGGATTCATAAAAGAAGTGTATCACCCCGATTGGCTCGCCAATCCGGTTCTTGTACGCAAAAAGAATAATGAATGAAGAATGTGCGTTGATTACACCGATCTCAACAAACACTGTCCTAAAGATCCTTTTGGTCTTCCTCGCATCGACGAGGTGGTCGACTCAACGGCCGGATGCGAACTCCTCTCCTTTCTAGATTGCTACTCTGGTTATCACCAGATCTCGCTAAAGGAAGAAGATCAGATCAAAACATCCTTCATCACACCCTTCGGCGCATACTGCTACACTACCATGTCTTTCGGACTTAAAAACGCCGGGGCCACTTATCAAAGGGCCATCCAGCAATGCCTCCACGACGAGATTCGCGATGACCTCGTCGACGCCTATGTGGACGACGTGGTCGTAAAAACAAGGGACGCGAGCACCCTAATCGACAACTTAGACCGAACCTTCAAGGCACTCAATAGGTACAAGTGGAAGCTCAACCCCAAGAAATGCATTTTCGGCGTTCCTTCCGGTCTACTGCTCGGCAACGTCGTCAGTCGCGACGGCATACGACCAAACCCTTCAAAAGTCAAAGCCGTACTCGACATGCGACCACCGAAAAACGTCAAGGATATTCAGAAGCTAACCGGATGCATGGCCGCCCTCAGTCGTTTCATTTCAAGGCTGGGAGAAAAAGGCCTCCCTTTCTTCAAACTATTGAAAGCGTCAGAAAAATTTTCTTGGACAGAGGAAGCCGACGCTGCGTTCACTCAGCTTAAGACCTTCCTCACTTCACCACCTGTCCTCACAGCGCCTCAGCCCAATGAAGACCTACTCCTTTACATTGCTGCAACCGACAGGGTTGTTTCCACGGCAATAGTGGTCGAGCGAGATGAACCAGGTCACGTCTTCAAGGTCCAGAGACCCGTTTACTTCATAAGCGAAGTCTTAAACGAGTCCAAGGCCAGGTACCCGCAAATACAGAAGCTTATATACGCCATCCTGATAACGTCAAGAAAGCTGAAGCACTACTTCGACGGCCATCGAGTCCTGGTGACAACCAGCTTTCCTCTCGGGGACATCCTGCGCAATAAAGACGCCAATGGCAGAATCGTGAAATGGGCAATGGAATTATGTCCATTTTCCCTGGAGTTCCAGAGTCGCACCACTGTCAAGTCTCAAGCCCTGGTCGGTTTCATTGCCGAATGGACGGATCTCAACGAGCCTTCCGTTCCCGATGTCTCAGACCACTGGTCAATGTTCTTCGACGGGTCCTTGAACATCAACGGTGCAGGCGCTGGGATATTGTTCGTATCACCCAACAAGGACAAACTCCGTTACGTCCTTCGGATCCTTTTTCCGGCGTCAAACAACGTCGCCGAGTATGAAGCATGCTTGCACGGCATACGACTAGCCGTTGAACTGGGGGTCAAGCGCCTCTATGTCTACGGCGACTCCGCTTTGGTCATCAACCAGCTCAACAAGGAGTGGGACGCAACCCACGAGAAGATGGATCTCTACTGCAAAGAAATTCGCAAATGGGAAACTAACTTCTATGGCATAGAGTACATCCACGTGGTCCGGGATAAGAACCAAGCAGCAGATGCGTTGTCAAAGTTAGGCTCATCTCGGGCCCAAATCCCGCGGGGTATTTTCATCCAAGACATCCATGAGCCGAGCGTAAGCTCCTCCCTGGTCGACAAGCAACCCACCGAGGCAATGCTCATAGGTGACGCCACTCCGACAACCGGTGGACGTGACTGGCGTACCCCGTTCATCAAATACATATCAGACGGGACAGGCTTTCAGGACAAAACAGAGAACGAGCGCCTCATCCGACGATCAAAGAACTACATCCTGGTCGACGGAAAACTCATGCGGAAAAACGCAAGCTCCGAAGTACTGCTCAAGTGCATACCCCAAGATGATGGTATCAAGCTCTTGGAGGACATACACGCTGGATCCTGCGGCAACCACGCCGCATCTAGAACGCTGGTCGGAAAGGCTTTCCGAGCAGGTTTTTATTGGCCAACCGCGGTCGGCGACGCAGAAAAACTAGTTCGGCATTGCGAAGGATGTCAGTTTTTCGCTAAGAGGACCCACGTACCTGCCCATGAAATTCAAACCATCCCGTCGTCTTGGCCCTTTGCTTGCTGGGGGCTTGACATGATCGGACCATTTAAACCAGCCCCGGGCAATTTCAAGTTTGTCTTCGTGTTAATCGACAAGTTCTCCAAGTGGATTGAATACATGCCCCTGGTCAAGGCAACCTCCGAGAAGGCTGTGGAGTTCCTCAATCAAATCATACACAGATTCGGCATCCCGAACAGCATAATCACCGACCTGGGCACTCAGTTTACTGGCACCACTTTTTGGGATTTTTGCGATGACAGAGGCATAGTCATAAAATATGTGTCAGTGGCACATCCACGTGCTAACGGTCAAGTCGAACGTGCTAACGGAATGATCGTTGACGCCCTAAAGAAAAGGCTGTACACCGAAAACGATAGAGCACCCGGTCGATGGATGAAAGAATTGCCGGCAGTGGTCTGGGGCCTCCGAACCCAGACCAGTCGAAACACAGGGGTGTCTCCCTACTTCATGGTGTACGGTGCAGAGGCGGTCCTGCCGTCTGACATACACTTCGGATCTCCTAGAATCGAGCACTTCGACCAGGCGACCGCCGACAACGCCAGAGAACTCGAAATCAATTGCATGGAGGAAAAGCGTTTAGTTTCATGTCTCCGAACAGCAAAATATCTCGCGGCAGTCAGGCGATACTACAACAGGAACGTCAAGGACCGTTCCTTCATGGTCGGCGATCTGGTGCTTCGATGGAAAACAAGCCAGGAGGGAATGCACAAGCTATCCACTCCCTGGGAAGGACCCTTCGTGGTGACCGAGGTCACACGACCTACGTCCTACAGATTGGCATACCCAGACGGCACACGAGTGCCTAACTCTTGGCACATCGACAAACTGCGACGTTTCTATCCATAAAGTTTCAATGACTTTCTTTTGTAAGTATCTTATAATTTTTGATAATGAAATTCTCTATTTTTTGCCTATACCTTGTCACACACAGCACTCGGCAAAACTCCTGCAATGGATGCTCTTAGCGACAACCAAGACAAATACGGTGACACGTCACTCAGATATTTTTACAGCGCTCAAAACAACAGTCATGACAAAAAGTAAACTTTATTACAAACTTTACATACAAAGTTTACAATAAATACCCTGACGGGCAGACACTAGTCTATTCCTACAGACTACTTTATTGGCCTAGCTGCTCGGGCTGATCACCCGCCTGGCCCTGCTGCCCGGACGAAGGGGTCGGGGCCACCGGCGCCTGGCTGGTCGAGACCGCAGGCGTCGACCGCCCATCTCCCGCAACGGACGCGCCCGACAACTCCCTGGCTGACCTATCTGAACTCGGCTGGTCTGGAGGAGTGGCCGTTCCGCACAGATTGATGTCGCCGATCACTGTCGACGACAAGTCCAGCAGACTACCCCGAAGCTCGTCCGCGTCCTGCGGGCCGACGTCCTTCGGGTACCCCTTCTCCAGCCTGCTCAAGTCGACCAGGGGGTAGTGGGCGCGCACCATGCTGAGGACGTGCGCGCCGGCAAACTCCCCGGCGTCCTTCACAAACTGCTGGAGCCAGCCCCACGCCCGTTGCGCCTTCTCGACCGGGGTCAACTGCGGCGCGCGGGGCTGGCTCTCCGGGAGCTCGGGACTGATCAGGTCTAAGACCGGGGACACTCCTTTCCAGATCCTGCAACAGTTGACCTTCCAGGAGTCCCGGTCCTTGGTCAGATCATCCAGGTGCTTCTTGGCGTTCACCTTGAGCACTGCAAACGAAACGAAGCGTTATTTTAGGCATAAAAAGGGGCAGGCAACAACCAACAAGGCGGCACCCATTACCAGATAGCTCCCGGTCTTTTCGACCCAATTCCTCTCCTGCTCGCCGCCCGGACTCCAGCGCACCGGCGAGCTGTTGGCTGAGCTGCTCCTTCTCTTGTCGGAGGCTCGCCACCTCCTCCTCCAAGTCTGCGTGAATCCTAAACTGGTCAGCAAAGCAAACTATACAAGTACGCGAAGCTGCTCGGAGCGTGTGACTAACCTTCTTGCAGCCGGTACTGGTCGGCCAAACGACGAGCGAGGTCGAGACGACGCTCCTTTTCGGCACTCATCTCGACCACCTTCTCCCCGACCTCGGCCCGCAACCGGTCTACCTCCGCGGCAAGGGCCTTGTTCTCGGCCATGACGCCTTCTATCTGGTCAAAGCACCGTTTCCGGTACTTCGCCGTTTTCATTGCGTCCTACAAAGCAAGCATATAACGACCATGCAAGACAAGGCAAAAGAATGTGCAGCAGTACAAAAAGCCGCTTACCTTGACTTCGTCGACGAGGCGCTTGGCCGCGCGCTCCACCCTGGCGGCTTCTTCGGTCTCGGCGAGCTCCTCATGCCCGATAAAGTGATCCCCGTGTTGGCGCCACACATACACGTGTTGGCGGCCATCACGGGGACGACCCTCGATCTCTTCCATCTCATCATCGGAGGCCGCCCGGGTTTCCTCCTCCTGTGCTGCGTCACCCCCGGTGGTGGTTCCAGGTATTACTGGCCCTTGGACCAGACCTGGGGAGCCCGCAGCCGAAGAGGCTCCTGCTCGGGGCGGCGTGGGGACTTCACTCCCCCCGGCAGGAGGAGCGGTCGGAGATCTTCCCTTCTCTGAGGAGTCAGTTGGGGGAGCCTCTCCAGCCCTGGTCGGGCTGCTTGTCGTAGTCGGTGCCGCGCTCGGGAGCCCCTCGGTGCTCCCAGGCGCGACTGCAGCTGTTGGCTGCTCTGTGGTCTGGGGGGCCGCATCCCCAGAACCGCGGGCAGGCTCGCCCGTTCCCTGGCTGGCAGTTTGGCCGGGGTCGACATCCGATGCCGCACTACAGGAACAAAAGTCAAATTTCAAAAAAAAAAGTCAAAGAGGAGTCCAAAATACGTAAGTCGAACACTTACAGGTCTGACCGACGGTGGGTCGCGGTGAACCTCCTCCTCGCCCGGCCGGTCGGCACCTGTGCCCCCATCTCGACAGCTTGCGGGGCAGCGGCGCCGCTGGCCACTCGATCAGTGGCGACCGGCGCATTGTCTGGGCGGCTCCGAGGCCGTCGGACCAACGACGGCGCAGCCTCCTCCTCCTCGTCGTCGTCGACGATCCGCACGAGCCGACGACGCTTCGGTGCTTGGCTGCTCTCCGCCGGTAGATCTGCCGGCAGCTCCGGTGTCGGCAAGGGACCTGCCGGCAATGGCCTTTTCCCCGCTACCCTCTCATCAGAGGTCGGGACGGGGCGGGCTTGGTCTTCCTCACTGCTGGTGTAATGAGTACACCGAGCAGCGTCCTCCTCTGGCGGGACCTCTCCCGCAGGATTTTCCATCCCCGGTGCCAGTGATACATACACTGTGCACCGGTCGACATTGCCGATCTGCAAAAGCAACAGAGATGAGTCAACTGCAGGCGATATACGAATGCTAAAACAGAATCTGCTACATACCTTTGGTGCTGGTCGTCCTAACTTGAAGGCTTGCACCCGATCACTGCCACGGATGAAGCCCCCATCCGCGAAGTTAAACACCTCGTTCAACAGCTGTTGTACCTCCGCTTTCTCCAAGATCTCCGACCGCATCCTGGTCGGGTCCGCGCTTCCGGCATACTCGTACGCCGAGTGCACCCTCTTCTGGCAGGGCATCACCCGGCGGCAAATGAAGTTGCCGACCACGCCAAGCCCGTCCAGGCGCGACCAGTCGATCAGCTTCATGAGATCCGCCACTGGACCGTCGAACTCCGGGCGGTCAGTCTAGCTCGTCCTCTTCTCAGGAATGTATCCCACGTCGCAGAACGTGGAGCTGCCCGGTTCCTCCCTGATGTAGAACCACTTCCTGTACCATTCGGTCAAGGAAGTGTTCCATGGGCAGTGCAGGTAGCGATTCTTCATTCCATCACGAAGGTTGAGGTATACTCCACCTGCAACCTTGGAGCCTCCAACTGCTCCCTTCTTCCTCAAGCAGAAAAGATACCGAAAAAGATCGAAGTGCGGCCCTATGCCAACATAGGCCTCGCACAGGTGGATAAAGGTGGAAATGAGGAGAATTGAGTTCGGGTGCAGATTGCAAATCCCGATCTCATAATACAAAAGAAGACCTTGAAGAAAAGGATGAACAGGAACACCAAAACCCCTCTTAATGAAATCTTCAAATACGACGATCTCACCGGCGCGAGGGTCGGGGTAGCTCTCCCCCTCCGGTGCCCTCCAGCCGCCAAGCTCCGGACCGTGCAGAAGCCCCATATCGACGAGGTCACCAAGAGATTTTGTGGTGCTGCGAGACTTCTTCCACTCCTTGGCCATCAGTTCGGCCCTCTTCCTGGAGTCGCTCTTCGCCATTAGAGGCGCGAATGTGGGCTTGAGTTGGGAAGATGCAGGAGATTGGAGGAGATGAGAGCGGAAGGTTTGAAGGCAATAGCAGGGTAAGCGGTACAGGCGGACCTATTAGGCTCCTATAAGCCCGCAACTCCACCTCTCCCACTTCCTGTATTCTCGGAAAGTGGGCAGGCCATGCGGCGGACGCGGCGTTTCGGTTTACAATGATTATAGACCATTAATGCGGCAGAGTTTTCGTACCAATTGATGGTTTCCTTTTCTCAAACCATGCAAAGGGCGGCTGTACAGTTGTTAGGCGCAACTTTTCATGCATCCGTCTGACACCCCGTCAGGAGGCCTCGTCACGTCAACTTTAACTGGAAAGATCTTTTCAAAAATAAGAAGACACATACGCCAGTGAGTCAACAATCCGGGGACTGCACCGACCACCGAGCACTCGACGCTCGGGGACTGGTCGCCCAGTCTATTAGCTCGGAACTTCAAGGACTGCACCGACCACCGAGCACTCGACGCTTGGGGACTGGTCGCCCAGTCTATCAGCTCAAAGCTTTAAAGCATGCACCGACCACCGAGCACTCGACGCTCGGGGACTGGTCGTACGGTATAGCAACATATAATTCCAAGGAGCACACTTAGTGCTTGGGGACTGGTCGATTGGTCTTTTCATTTGCAGACGAGCATGACATGCTCGGGGACTGGTAAATTCACTTTTGACCTTGCTACAAGGCTCATACTTCGCCTTCCAGCAAGCTCGGGGACTACATCGGTACGATGCATCTAGCGATGCATCTCAGTCTCAAAACTACTTTGGGGAATTTTCTTTTGACCCTGGCACCACGTGCCTACGTCACCTACTACCAGGCTCGGGTACTAAGTGGGCACACTTCACCTAGCGGTGAATTTGCTTGCTTTTTTGATGTTTATACCTTTCAAAAAGGTAAAGTGGGCACACTTCATCAGGAAAGAAATTTTTTAAGAGCACCATGCATTTTTCGAACAACCTGCTTCTTCGATGTCTATGATTGATCAACTGTCTTTTGAGTTGGTCAAAATACCGTTGCAACTGTTCGGGCGACTTTCCTGCTTATTGAAGACGTCGAGCCACACTGATCGAAGAAGCTCAAGACGGCGTGTTACATCACAATACATGGTGCTCGGGGACTAGCTGTGGGGGTATAAAACCCCTATACCCTTACGGCTAGACTTCGGCCAGGAGGCTTGGTCCATTACGAGACGAGTTCAAGGCTTGATCCGACAACCTGGAGTTTCGCGCAAGGAAACAAGATGTGGAGATCAAGCAGGATTCTAGTCGGTTAGAATAGGAATTAACATCGAATTATCCATGGCAATTGTAACCGACTAGGATTAGTTTCCAGATCCGTAACCCCGCCCTCCAGACTATATAAGGAGGGGCGAGGGACCCCCCTAGGACATCATATCCTCTCAACACAAATCAATACAACCAGACGCAGGACGTAGGTATTACGCCAACTCGGCGGCCGAACCTGGATAAAAAGCTTGTCCGTGTCTTGCGTCACCATCGAGTTCGTAGTTTGCGCACCGTCTACCGATAAACTACTACCGAGGGTATACCCCAAGGTAGACTGCCGACTAGCTTTCGTCGACACTCTCCATCTTGCTACTATCTAGATCTACTCTAGTTTAGAGAAGAGAGGAGAGCTCTCATCTCCGAACCCTAACTTTTGCTCTGTCTATGAATAATGAATAGGGATCAAGGGGTGCCTCCTCCAGGGGCCAGGGGGTCTGGTTTTATAGTCCCCTCAAGTGAACGTGGGCCGTTGGATCAAACCGACATTCATTGGACGGTTATCCTTGATCCTTTAGGTCGGTGGAACATCATCCCGAAAGAGAGTCCTGATCCAACTCTGCAGCTGGGCGGGCGCCCAAGGGGGGAGGGCGGGCGCCCTGCCCCCGAGCCTGCTCGGCCTCCCGTTCGTTCCCGTGGCTTCTGGAGTCTTCTAGATGATTGAAAATTGCACGGCACGTTAATATCTCTACATAAACCCGACGTGTGGGCCTTTCTTCCGTATTTCCTGATAACCCCCTGTAGAAATAGACAAACACCAAAACTCGTGGAATTCTGTCAGATAAAACCCTAAGTCTAGGTGTTGGTTGCATTTGGATCCTTTTCTTTATTTACTTGATGATTATATTTGGTACTTAAGGAACGTCAACACCATCTTCAAGACTCCTAAGTCAAGGAGGACCCACAAGGTCAGGGAGCAGTTGGATGATAGCTTCCTAAGGCGGAGCAAAAGACTCTTAATCAAGTCTGAAGGCTTCAAGGATGCCAAAAGTGCAAGGAAAGCCAGGGAGCCTGCCAAAGAGAAAGAAGCTGCTAAAGTCAAAGACAAGCACATCAACAAGAAATCCCAGAAGAGCAAGAAGCATGTTGAGATTGAGGAAGAACCTAGACCCCTCGTAGTGATACCTCCTCCTGGCTTTGCCCCAGCACCCCACCTGCCTAAAAACATCCTTCAAGGCATCGGTGAAGGCTTCCTCCAGATTCAGCCTGAGAGTGTCTCAGCTACCCTCCTAAAGCAAGATGATATCGATGAGTGGAATGCTTGACCTCAAGTTCTGTGCACCTGCCTTGTGCCCTAGGCAGAATGTTACTTCTTTTGCTTATTTCCCTTCCAACAACTTTTCCCAGTCTGCGTACTAGATGAATAATTTGCATGACAAGTACTATGTTTGGTGTGAAGACACCCGTCTCTGGTCACTCCTGAGTTTTTCCTATGAAGTTTGCTTTCTTTACATACTTTTGTCAATGTGCTATCCTGGCTTTTGGTTAGTTCTGTCAATGTGTTGTCCAGGCTTTTGGTTCACTTTCTCTAGCCCCTCCTGTTCTCTCACCTTACTTTGGGCCCTAGAGACCCAAAGCCCCTTTACTACATTATGGTTTTCCCATGAATAACAACAGAAAAACAAAAGTCCTTTTCTGGAACATAAGGGGTATTAACTCCCAAGAAAAATGGGATGCCATCGGTGACAAAATCAAAGAAAGTGCCTGCCATGTGCTCTGTCTACAGGAGACTAAAAGAGAAGCTTTTGATGCCTTTTACATCAAGAAATTCTGCCCAAGAAATCTTGACAAGTTTGCTTTCTCACCCTCTATTGGTGCATCTGGAGGACTCCTCACAGTGTGGAACAACAGCCTATTGGATGGCACAATTATCCAAGTCAATTCCTATGCCATCACCATCAAGTTGATATGTAGATTTGATAAGAAATGCATGCATATTACTAATGTCTATGGCCCCTCCAATCTAGATCATAAAATGGCCTTTGCAACCTGGCTCATGAACCTGGACACTGATAACTTTGAGAATTGGGCCCTTGGAGGTGACTTCAACCTCATCAGAAACCCTGATAATAGAAATAGACCAGGGGGATCTAGGAGAAATGAATCTTTTCAATGAATTGATCTCTAATCTGGACTTAGTTGAAATACATTTCAGTGGAAGGAGCTTCACTTGGAGACATATGCGAGCAGACCCCCTACTTGTCAAACTCGACTGGGTTTTTACCTCCAATAGTTGGACCTCAGCCTTCCCTGCAACTTTTGTCCAACCCCTCTCTAGACCCATCTCTGACCACATCTCCTTTGTACTACAAATAGGCATCAATGTTCCAAGACCAAGTATGTTCAGATTTGAAAATTTTTGGATCCAACACCCAGGCTTCCTGGAAACAGTCAGCTTACAGTGGCACAACTCCCCTTTCTTTGGCAATGCTGCTAAAAACCTATCATCCAGACTCAAACATGCCAGGGATAGCCTAAAACTTTGGAGCAAGAATCTGTCTAGTCTTAGCAAACTCATCTACAATTGCAAGTGGGTTTTGTTACTCCTTGATGGTTTAGAAGACCAACAAAACCTTTCAAGAATGGAAAGAAACTTTAGAATACTAGTGAAAAGGCATTCATCAGAACTTCTAGAATCCAAGAGAATCTATTAGAGACAGCGTAGCAAAATGAGATGGGTCAAGCTAGGTGATGAGAATACTAAACTCTTTCACAGCATTGCCACCATCATCCCTAAGAGAAATTTCATTTTGACCCTCAGTGACAATGATGGTAACCAAATCTCTGGTCATGATCAGAAAGCAAATCTCTTATGGTCCTCGTTCAAGGACAGACTTGGAACCAATGATTTCTCCAGCATGTCTTATGATCTAGGGTCTATCTATAACACTCCAAAAATTTGAATTTCAAATTTTAGTTTAAATTTGATTTAATTTTGGCTTAGTTTGAATTTTAGGCAATTATTAAGTAATTTACAAAATAAATAAAATAAAATATAAGGTAGAAACATGGTTGAACTGCATTCATGCTGCTGCATAATTTTTGTTTGATTTTATTTAATGCTTGTTGAGCTTGGTCTTTCCTTTGAGTCAAGAAAGAATTGAAAAACAGATTTTTTTACAAAAAGAAAAGGGTTTCTTTTCTTCTTTTCCCCCCGGGCCGGCTTTCCCCCTCCTCGGCCCAACTCCCTCTCTCTCTCTCACCCGGCGCCCAGCCCCCTCTCTCCCGCAGGCCACGCGGCCCAGCAGCGGCCTAGCCACGCCCCGCGCACCCAGCAGCCGCGCCTGCCCAGCACCGCAGCCAGCTGCGCCCGTGCCGCCTTCACCCCACCCGCTGCCGCTGATCAGGGGGCCCCACCTGTCAGCGGGTTGGTCGTCCCCTACCTCCGGCCAAATCGGAGTCGGACCGCAACCGCCGGCTCCGACTTCCACGCTGCCGCTCGGTTTCCGCGTGCACGCGACCCAATGATCGTCCTCGCCTATTTAAAGGCCGCTGCAACCGCGCCCGCACCTCCCTAGAACCCTAGTCGCCTCCTAACACGCACACGGAGCCCTAACCTGAGCTCGAAGTCACCGAGATCCACTGCCGTCGCCGACTTCTCGCTCCGCCGCCTCTCACGCCAAGGTAAGGCGCTCTCCGGAGTCGCCTGGTCGCAGTGAACGTATAGGCGCCCTCAGCGAGCCCTCTCTCCCTCTCTTTCCCCGTATCTACGCTCGCCGAAGTCCATCGCCGCCGCCGCGCGAGCAGTGCACCCCAGCCACGCCTAGCCGCTGCCGCCATGTGCACCGGCCCCGCTGCACCGCGCGCAGCCCGCCCGTGCCCTCGGCTCGCCTCCCCGTGCCGCGTAGCGCCGCAACGGCGAGCTGCCGAAGCGCCGGCCATGGCGTCGCCGTAGCAGCACCACCGCCCCGCCGCCCGCGCGCTTGGCTCGGTCCATCGTAGACCGGTGCACCCCGCGCCGCACTCGGTCCACCATTGACCTGCCAACCGCGTTGCGCCACGTGGCCAGCCAAGCTGGCCAGCCCGCGCCCCCTGCGTTTTTGCAAAACCCCCCTACGTTTATTTAAAATCAACCCGCGGTCCGCTATCTTTCATTTTAATTAGAAATAGGTCTGTAGTCTTTGCAGTTTAACCCCTGAAGCCGTCGGTATTTATAGAATTAATCCAAATCTTGTTTTTAATTCAGTTTTAATTAATTTAAATGTGAAAATAGTTCTTTTAATTTACAAAATTGCCATCCAACTTGTTTTAGCCTTAACTTTTGCGTCTTAGCTCCGATTTAGGTGATTTTGGTCGCTATAGTTTTGTCTCGTCGAGTAGAATACAGTAGTGCAGTTGCTTTCTATTTTTGAATGCTTTGGTGTATTGTTTCTGATTAAGCTTGTTTGCTTGCATGTATTGTTCCTTTGTGTGATGATTGTCGCGTTTAGCCAACGAGACGCTTGTGAAGGAAGAGGAGCAGGATCCCGCTGAGTTCGAGCAACCCGACTACGATCAAGGCAAATGCAGACACCGTTTGATCATTTTGAACCTACTCATTAATGTCATTTACTTTATATGCATGTGTCCAATGAATACAAACATTAAGGACCTGACTAGCTTTACTTACTATTCCTTGTTCACCTGGGGTTATGTATATGGGTAGACTAGGATATATTAGGTATGCTTACCTGCTCTACTCATCTCATACACATGCCTAAACAAGTAATACTCTCTACTCAACTTGATGCTTAAACTGTGCTGAATCTTTAGTCACTACGGTGATGGCAATGTTGGATGCTTATGAGCATCGTGATGATGGTGGTGACAGGGGAGCGGGTACTGTTGGTGGTTCGGTTGCCGGGCGTACCTATCTCTGCTCTCCATAAGGACTTAGTCATGGAGCGGCCCCCTGGGACATACAGTGTAGCTCCAAGCTATATGGCTTTGGCTTGACTAATTAGCAGGACCTCCACTAGTAGGGTGTTACTTTCCGGGTAGGCGTGAGGAAGTAACTTGGGTAATGAATATTAAGTCATCGGTTGCTTGGTACGCCATGGCTATGGGTATCGACTGCCGAGCACCCCGGCAAAAACTTGCGAGTGGCATCCTATTAGTTGGACCCTGTGAAAGGTCTCGTAGTGAGACCCTGCCTGCTCACCTTGGTAGTTGAAAGGATCAAGATGCCCAAGAGGGGGGGTGAATTGGGCTTCTCTAAAAATTTAAGCAACCTATAAGCTCCAATTCAACCCCTTGTGCCTAGTGTGACTTAGAGAGATACCGGATAAAAGTTTTGCAACCTAGTTCCAATCCTATTCTAGCATGGCAATTCTACGAATGTAAAAGCACAAAGTAAATGCTAGAAAGTAAAGGAGTAGTGAGAGAAAGTGCTCGGCGATGTTTTGCCGAGGTATCGGAGAGTCGCCACTCTCCACTAGTCCTCGTTGGAGCACCGGTGCAAGGGTCTTGCTCCCCCTTGGTCCGCGCAAGGACCAAGTGCTCTCTACGGGCTGATTCTTCGACACTTCGTCGCGGTGAATCGCCCAAAACCGCTCACAAGCTTGACACGAGCCACCCACAAGAACTCCGGGTGATCTTCGTGCCTTCAATCACCACCGAACCGTCTAGGTAATGGCGATCACCAAGAGTAACAAGCAAAGAACTCTCACTTGACCCAAACAAGGCTCTAGAGAGTGGTGGATGCACACTTGACTCTTGGAACTCACTAGAGGAGGATTCTCTCAAGAATTCACTCAAATCTCAAACCTCTCTAGGCTCTTGCAACTCTCTTGCTCCACAACAAGTTTCTCTGAAGTTCAAATGGGCAAGAGAGGTCTCATGGACGAGGTGGAGGAGTATAAATACTATCCACGAAGTCCAAAGGTCGGCCAACTGTTTTCCACTGAAAACGGGGTCACCGGACGCACTGCACCGAGCGTCCGGTGTGACATAACGGCTACCTGCACTTTTCTCTGACAGGTCACCGGACGCTAACTCCCAGCGTCCGGTGCACCGTTCGGTGCTCGGGGAAACTTTACATGCTCCCTGCGCATGGGACCGGACGCTACCCGGTGCGTCCGGTGCTAGCGTCCGGTGCTCAGGGGAACTTTGCAAGCTCCCTAGGTAAGGGACCGGACGCTACCCGGTGCGTCCGGTGCCTACCCTAAGCACGACACTGTTCTAACGGCTAAGGACCTCACCGGACGCACCCACAGAGCGTCCGGTGCCCCTTTGGGCACCCAAACTTCGTCGAAACGCGAACGCTCCAAAACGAAGTTGGTTCCTCTCGATCTAAGGACTAACTCTAAGCTGCCTAGTGCTAGGTTTACCAAGTGTGCACCACACCTAAACCTAAAGCCTTGCCTAAGTCAAGCTACTAGATCAAAGCCCCTCTTAATAGTACGGTCAAAGGAAAACAAAGTCCTAAACTACTCTAAGTGCCCTTCTTCACCATATGGCACTTAGACCTAGTCTAGTCTTGACGATGTCCATCCATCCTTTGAAAACCGAAATGATTTCCACTATTAAGTAGGCATGTACGTCCCTGTCCATCGAGTACCTATATACCATGACCTTACCTATGACTTTGCCTCTGCAAAACACACGTTAGTCATAGTAATCAATAATGTCATTAATCACCGAAATCACTAGGGGCCTAGATGCTCTTTCAATCTCCCCCTTTTGGTGATTGATGACAACCTCGAGTATGAAAAGAGTTGAGGTTTTCAAAGTGACTTGGTTTCAATAAGTATATTACAATAAGAATAAAGGGATAAGTAATGCTTATATCAACCAAGTCCAATACCCTGCATCCAAATATGTGAGTGGTATACGACAGGATATAAACATAAGGCTCATAGTTACATCGGAGTAGAAACGCGGAAGCAAAGATAATATGAGCCAAACACATGACATTAAGATATCACATAAAGCACAAATCATGTCTCATAACCAAAGTATCTCACACACGTGTAAAGCATAAAGGTAAACATGATGCATGATGATAGCACACACAGAAAGTATCTCAAAAGAATAAACTCCCTCTCTAGCTCCTCTAGCTCCCCCTAACTCCCTAACTCTCTCATACGCACTCTCTCCCCCTTTGGCATCAAGCGCCAAAAACCTAAGAAGACGGTGGAGGAGGCGGAGTAGTAGAGTCCCTCGGCACGGCTACGAAGCGAGCTGTATCATCTGAAGTGTCTGCCGTCGAGGTGGAGGAGGTGGAGTGACCCTCTGAAGCTGCAGGTGCTGGAGAAGCGGTCCGGGTCTGCTCTGGCGCTGTCACAGGCTGTGCTGGCTGCTCGAGTCCGGCTGACGAAGCGGGCACGGACTCGGTCGCTGTAGCTGTCGTCTCTGGTACGGTAGTAGACGGTGCAAGCTGCTCGGACGACGCTACTGACGACGACAGAAGCCCTGTAGTGGTAACTGGCGCCGTAAAGACTGCAGGAGCCTGCAGAGGAGGAGGCGTAGGGTCACCAGTCAGAGCACTGTAGGTGAAGCTGAGGTGCGGATCTGTCTGCGAGTCCCACACAAGCTGTGACGCTGAAGCTGACTGAGGGGTGAAACCTGAGCGGAGAGGGGTAAACTGCGGTACCTGCTCAAAGCCTGAAGAGATAGCACCCTGAGAGACCTGGTGTTGTGGCGTCGAAAACGGCTGACTCTGAGCTGGTAGCTGGAGCGGCTGCTGTGACGGGCTCTGAGTCTGGGGTGCAGGAGTAGGGGGCCTGACGGTCGACGTGCCTAGGAGCTAGATCTGCGATAGCTGAATCCCGGAGGCGGCCATGAGAGCGGCCATCATCGCTGTCTGCTGGGCCTGGAAAGCAAGCTGCTGCTCCTGAAAGGTGAGAAGCTGACGCTGGAGCTCATCCTGCCTGGCCTGCATGGCTGCATTGATGGCAGCCTGATCCCTGTCTCGCCTCGCCTGCTCCTCAGCTGTGCAGCGCTGGTCTGCCCTCATACCCTCTAGTATAGCAAGCAGGGCGGGGTCTGACGCACTCGAAGAACCGCCTGCCTCGTGGTCGTGTGCTCTGGGAGGGAGATCTGTCACTGGCGGCTGATAGTCGTCATCTGAGCTGTCTGAGGCGAGGTCAAACTCTCCCTCAGCCTCTACATCGGCGAAAACCCCAATGGCTATGTCCTGCTGCTCCTTTGTCTCTGCAACAGCTGCTGTACTGCGGGTGCCCCTAGGAGAGGGTGGGGGCACCGGTCCACGTGGAGCACGAGGAGGAGGTGCACCGCGAAGGTCGTGGTGCGCTCTCAACATCTGCCGGGGGTCGTAGTGGGGGAAGACGGTGTCGGACTCTGTCAACTCCCTCTACAAGTGAGCTGGCAGGGGCAGTGGCCTAGCACGAAGTATAAGCAGGGTGATCCAATGTGCGTAGGGCAACTGACGCCGGCCCCTGAAGCTCTCGGAGATGGTGTCCTCTATCTCTGAGACAATCAGATCCCACAAGTCAAACTCTGTCTGGGAGATGAGGTGAGCAACTAACCACTGCTGGATGCGAGTGAATCCGTCTCTGTAGCCTGTCCTGGGGAGAAGGGTCTTCCTCAACACAAAGTCAAGGATCCTGGCTGGGCGTGTCAAGTCTCCCACTGTCCTGCTGGAGCCCTCCCCAAAAGGTGCACGGAAGCATGGAGCCACGAAGTCGACCGGTGGTATCTCACCACCGTGAGGACGACGAGGGGGATCCACGTTCCCGTAGCACAGCTGGTGAATCCTGGTGGGAGAGGCTCGTAGTCCAAGCACCTGTCTAGCCAACTGTGCGGTCACTCTGTAGTCGGTCCCTGCCAGTGCGTAGTGGATATAGCTGTGATCTGGAGAAATCCACAGTGACGCATAGAACTCTCTGACCCACTGCTCACAATAAGTACCGGGGAGCGCTAGCAGCTCTGGGAGTCCGTGGAGGTAAGTGAAATACTGACGAATATCTGCCCCGACCACGTTCCCCTGAACTGAGACTGAGAGCGAACCAATGCCTCGTGAATGTCCTCCTGGACGACGGTGTAGAAGCGGGCACCGGCTCTGGGATCCTTGGCAGCCGGAAACCAAGTCGGAAACGGAACGAACCACAGCTGCTGGATCTCTCTTGCTGACACAAGAGTGAGATCCCGGTGGATCCTGACTGGCCTCTGGCGGGAAGCTGGAGTGCCTCTAGCCGGAGTGGCACGAGCTGTGGAGGTGGACTGATCCTGCGTACCAGTCCGGGGAGTAGCCTGAGTACGAGCACGAGTCGACCTCCGCAGTGGCTGCTCCTACTCCTGTCCCTCTGCTGGACCCTCTGCCTGGGTCTCTGTCTCAGTGTCCGGACCCTCCTGAGCCGGATCCCTAACCACAAGCCTAACCCTCTGTCCTCCAATCGTCACGGTGCCTGGAGGGGATCCATGGAATGCATCTGCCTCAAGCACTGCACGCCTCTGACGCGGCGTAAGATCATCCCCAATCCTCAAAGCACCTGCTCGACCACCTCTCTCTGCGGCCTCTGCTGCTGCTGCCACTGCCTCTGCGACCTCTGTATCTCTGTCACTGGCCTTGCGCTTCTTGGTGGCCAGCTTCTTTCCCTTGCCTTTCTCTGCCGCTGATAGGCGACGAGGAGGATCACCTCCACCATCACCTCCTGGGGAACCTCCTGAGCCAGCTGTCGGACCACTGACGTTCTTGGTACGAGCCATTGCCAAACAAACGTTCGACAGACAACCGACTGACAATGGAGATTAGCGCGCTGTAGGGAATTGACAAGATAGGATCTATATAAGCAAATATATCGACTAGAGATGAGACAAACCTATAAATCGCAAGGATAGATAAGATATAGACGCGAAAAGCTTACGATCCACGGACGAGACGTAATCCGGATGTAAACACTCGATCGAAGACAGCCGGAGAACGCAAATCTGCTCCTCAAGATGCTGCAGCGAGATGACAACCGAGATCGGAATCAAAACCTAAATCAAATGCCTATTACTCATAGGAACAAACACCTTGAGGGCAAAGTCCAAAGATCTTACCCAAACCCTTGAATCTCTTCGTGATTTGGAGAACCACGCGAAGAGAAGAGAGAGGAGAAGATCGGGGGCAGATCTGGCGCGGAGAGAAGGCCGAGGGCGCCGCGAATTCGCCGAGGATCAACGGCGGCGGCGGTTTCCACCGAGCTAGGGCACGGGCGGCTCGGGTGATGTCGGCGGAGGAAATAAAGAACGGCCGCTCAAAGCCCCTGGGCGCGGGCTTTATGCGCCCACCGCGGGGTCACCGAACGCTCTTAATGTGGCACCGGACGCGTCCGGTGACCACCGGACTCATGCGCAGAGAGGTCTGCAATTCGGCATTGCACCGGACGATGGGCACCGGACGCTGGCTTTAGCGTCCGGTGCTTCAGGTCACGCCAGGTGAGCACCGGACGCACCACACCGGACGCTACAGGGATACTGTTCCTGCGTCCGGTGAGTGCAGTCTGGCACACTCACCGCACCGGACGCTCAGAGGCAGTGTCCGGTGCATCGTCCGGTGCTCCTCTGAGCACTTTTCCAACTAAGCACCACGCCCGACTTTGACCCAACCAAGTTCCATCTTCCAAAGCACTCAATTAAACACCAAATGGAACTGGTATGAGTGACATCTTTCAAACCCTCAAATTTTCACAAATATTTAGCCATAGGCTTAGTAGTTTTTATGAAGATAATTCGAGAAAAGCACCAAGGAGCGTCGTATGGCCATAAAGCTAGGGGTTTGAATCAAAATGAGCTTTGAATGCTCCCCCTATCTATGGACGAACACAGCGGATGCTCAACGAATAACCAAAAAGAAACGATCAACTAACAAGCATGCACATGACACGAGTTGTAATGCAATACTTGATAGAAAACTAATGCTTGTCAAGTTTGATCCAAGGTTAAGCTTTTTCGCACACACAAGGGGGTTATCTTAACCATGTTAGACAAGCCCTACATGCAAGTTATATTTTTAGTTTTAGTATGCATGATATGCAAAGCAAAAGTTATTTACAAGATTCAACACACAACTTTTATCTTTTAGTGAAGTTGGATAGGTCAAGCACATTAAGTTCATTTCTCAACATACAAAACCTAGCTTCATCTAGGGGTTTTGTGAAGATATCCGCCAATTGATTTTCCGTTCCCACATTCTCTAGGGATATGTCACCTTTAGCAACGTGATCCCTAAGGAAGTGGTGGCGGATGTCAATATGTTTTGTGCGGGTGTGTTGAACCGGGTTGTTTGCAAGTTTTACGGCACTTTCGTTGTCACACAACAAAGGTACTTTGTCTAGTACTACTCCATAGTCTAACAAAGTTTGTTTCATGTAGAGTATTTGTGCACAACAAGCACCGGCGGCTATGTATTCCGCCTCGGCCGTTGACAAGGCAACACTATTTTGTTTCTTTGACATCCAAGAGACAAGAGATCTACCTAGGAAATGGCACCCTCCGGATGTGCTTTTTCTATCAATCCGGCACCCGGCATAATCCAAATCGGAATAGCCTACAAGTTGGAATCTTGCACCTTTGGGATACCACAAGCCTAGGCAAGGTGTGTATTTTAGATACCTAAGAATTCTCTTGACCGCAATCAAGTGAGATTCCATAGGCATTGCTTGATATCTCGCACACATACACACACTAAACATTATATCGGGCCTAGATGCGGTGAGGTAGAGTAGACTTCCTATCATGGAGCGATAGAGAGTCTTGTCAATTGGGTTACCTCCCTCATCCAAGTCGAGATGCCCATTTGATGCCATGGGAGTCTTGATTGGCTTGCAATCCATCATCTTGAATCTCTTGAGAAGATCTTGAGTGTACTTTTCTTGAGATACAAAGACTCCTTCCTTCATTTGCTTGACTTGAAATCCTAGGAAGAAGGATAGCTCGCCAATCATGGACATCTCAAACTCCTTGGACATCAAATCACCAAATTCCTTGCAAAAATCTTCATTAGTAGAGCCAAAAATAATATCATCAACATAAACTTGGCAAATGAAGATTTCCCCATTCATTTTCTTGGTGAAGAGTGTTGTGTCAACTTTCCCAATCTTGAAGCCCTTCTCAATGAGGAAGTCCCTAAGCCTCTCATACCAAGCTCTAGGAGCTTGCTTGAGACCATAGAGAGCCTTGGACAACCGGTAGACATGCTTGGGGTACCTAGGGTCTTCAAAACCGGGGGGTTGCTCAACATAGACAAGCTCATTAATATAACCATTTAAAAAGGCACTTTTCACATCCATTTGAAATAACTTGATGTTACGACTAGATGCATATGCAAGTAGGATACGGATTGCTTCAAGTCTTGCCACCGGTGCAAAGGTTTCACCGAAGTCAAGACCTTCCACTTGTGAAAAGCCTTTTGCCACAAGTCTTGCTTTGTTGCACACCACTTTGCCTCGATCA
This sequence comes from Sorghum bicolor, assembly GCF_000003195.3. Classification (NCBI taxonomy): domain Eukaryota; kingdom Viridiplantae; phylum Streptophyta; class Magnoliopsida; order Poales; family Poaceae; genus Sorghum; species Sorghum bicolor. The sequence goes on from NC_012877.2 coordinate 9,808,857, forward strand.
TCCTTCTTGTTCCGGAAGACCCACTTTGTTCCAATCACTCTTGCATCTTTGGGTCGCTCTTCAAGTGTCCATACTTGGTTGCGAGAGAAGTTGTTCAACTCCTCTTGCATGGCCATGATCCAATCCGCATCACGAAGAGCTTTCTCTATAGTCTTTGGTTCATCTTCAAGAGACACAAAAGCGTGATGTTCAATAAATAAAGCATGTCTAGAACGAGTTGTTACACCACGTGATGGACTCCCGATGATGAGATCTTGAGAGTGATCTTGGAGGAGATGCGATGTTCTTCTTGGTGCCACTTGAGGGGTTGGTTGGGGAGCATCAACATCTTGTGCTTGTGCCACCGCTTGCTCATGAGTGACTTGAGTGTCTTCATGAGCATCTCTCACATCCTTGTCTTCATCTTGTGGACCTTGTGAGGTGGATGGTGGCTCAATGACTTGCACATCATCATCATCTTCTTTAGGCTTGATGTCTCCCACCGGCATGTTCTTCATGGCATCCCTCAATGGTTCACCACCTACATTGTCAAGATTATCACTTGCTCCTTGGGAGCCATTAGTTTCGTCAAATTCGACATCAAATGTTTCTTCAACCATGTTTGTGGCATGGTTAAAGACCCTATATGCCTTGGACTTTGATGAATAGCCAACCAAGTAGCCAATGTCACATCTTCTTTGGAACTTTCCCAAGTGTTGGCGCTTCTTGTAGATGTAGCACTTGCAACCAAACACTCTAAAGAATGAGACATCGGGCTTCTTCCCATTGAGCAACTCATATGGTGTCTTCTCTAGGAACTTGTGAGGAAAGAGCCGGTTTGAAGCATAGCATGCCGTGTTGATTGCCTCGGCCCACATCTTCTCCGAAGTGTTGTACTCATCTAGCATTGTTCTTGCCAAGGTGATCAATTTCCGGTTCTTTCTTTCTACAACCCCATTTTGTTGTGGTGTGTATGTTGAGGAGAACTCATGCTTGATTCCCACTTCATCACAATATTCTTCAATGTTGGTGTTATCAAACTCTTTGCCATTGTCACTTCTTATTTTCTTGATCTTCACATCAAATTGATTTTGGGCATTCTTTGCAAACTTCTTGAATATTGATGCAACTTCGGCCTTGTCTTGCAAGAAGAATGTCCAAGTGTACCGGGAGAAATCATCAACTATGACCAAGCAATATTTATTGCCTCCAAGACTAGCATATGTGGTTGGTCCAAACAAATCCATGTGAAGTAGCTCAAGCACTCTTGAAGTAGAGAGATAGGCTTTGGTTGGATGAGTGTTTGCAACTTGTTTGCCCGCTTGACATGCACTACAAAGCTTGTCCTTTTCAAATGTCACATCCTTCAAGCCTCTAATCAATTCTTTCTTCATCAACTTCTTGAGTGTGCCCATTCCAACATGTGCTAACCTTCTATGCCACAACCACCCAAGAGAAGTCTTGGTGAATAAGCAAGTCTTGACATTAACTTCATTGGATGAGAAGTCAACCACATATAATTTGTTGTGCCGGAAGCCTTTGAATATCACTTCATTGTCATCTTCCTTGGTCACAATTACTTCCTTCTTCTTGAATAGGCATTCAAATCCAAGATCACAAAGTTGTCCAACCGAAAGCAAATTGAAACTCAAAGATTGCACATAGAGCACATTGGTGATGGAGTTGTCATTTGATATAGCAACCTTTCCTAGTCCCTTGACTTTCCCTTTTGAATTGTCACCAAATGTGATCTTCTCTTGGTTGTCAACATCTTCATCAAGAGAGGTGAACATCCAGGGATCTCCGGTCATATGTTGAGTGCAACCACTATCAATTACCCAATGTGATCCACCGGTCTTGTAGTTCACCTACACACAAGAGATCAAGCTTGAGATTTAGGGACCCACATTTGCTTAGGGCCCTTGACCTTCTCTACTAGTTGCTTTGGCACCCAAATCTTCTTTGGCCTTTGCTTGTTGGGCGGCCCCATGAAGCTAACCTTGACCTTGCCACTCTTGTCTTTCCTTACAATGTAGTGAGCATTGAAGGCAAATGGTCTTGCATGCTTGGGCAAGGGTGGTGGTAGTGGTGCCTTGCACTCATGAGCAAAGTGTCCTTCTTGACCGCACTCAAAGCATCTCTTAGGCTTTGGCTTGCTTGGTTGATCATGAGTGGCTAGTGACTTGATGAGCTTTGTTTGATGAGCCTTGTAGCCAATACCACTCTTGTCCATCTTCATGACGGTGTTCATAAAAAGCTCACTTTGAAGGTCCTTCCCCTTTGTGAACTTTGCTAACCCCATGGTTAGGTGTTCCTTCTCTTTCTTGAGCTTGTTGTTCTCTTTAGTTAGCTTCTTGATGATTGGGTCATTGTTGCTAGCTAACTCATCCAAGATGAATGTCTCATCTTCTTCTTGCTTGTCATACATCAAACCAAGCTTGAGATATTGATTTTCTTCCTTGAGCAACTTGTTCTCATATGCAAGCTTCTTGTCTTGATCAATTGACTCAATCACATTGGTCTTGTGCTTGGCTTGTTCTTCCAACTCTTTCTTGAGCATGACAATTTCATTCTTGAGCTTGATAGTGTCCTCATAACTCTCGGCCACTACCACTTTCTTGCCCTTGCAATCAACACATTTGCTTGTGCTCTCCACAAGTAAGTCATCACAAGATGTGGCTACATCAAGCTTAGCAACATTGTTAGTAGCAACATGTGTTTCATCAATTGCAAGTTCATAAGCAATCTCAAGGTTGTCATAGTTTGCTTTTAGAGTTGTTAGCTCTTCTTTCATTGCTCTATATCTAGTGATAAGCTCATCATGAACACTCTCAAGTTTATCATGTTTTTCTTTGAGCTCTTTTAGAGAGAGTTTGAGCTCCTTGAGCTTAGTGGTCATGATTTCATTTTGATCTTTAAGCTCATCACTAGACTCAAGCTTTGCTAGAAGTGTTTCATTTTCACTTCTAGATTTTCTTATGACTTTTGTGTATTTGTTTAGCAATTTTACAAGTTCATCATAAGAGGGTGATTCATATTCACTATCACTTTCACTACTCTCATCCTCACTTTGTACCTTCCGGTCACCTTTGGCCATAAGGCATAGGTGTGTAGAGGATGTAGATGGTGGTGAAGATGATGGTGATGGAGCATCGATGGCGATAGCGGCAACCTTCTCATCATCACTTTCATTGCCGGAGGAGTCACCACTTGAGCTTTCAATGTCGGTGAGCCAATCACCAACAATATAAGCCTTTCCATTCTTCTTCTTGTAGTGCTCCTTCTTCTTGCCACCGTTCTTCTTGTATTGCTTCTTGTCATTTTTCTCATCATCACTTGAGTCATCTTGCTCTTTGTTCTTCTTCTTGTACTTGTCCTTCTTGGGCTTTGGACATTGATGAGCAAGATGACCAAGCTCACCACAATTGTAGCAATCCATCTCGGAGATGGGCTTCCTCTTGCTACTTGTGAAGAACTTCTTCTTCTTGGAGTCAAAGTTGACTCCATTCTTGTTGAGCTTCTTCAACATCTTGGTGGTTCTTCTCACCAAGAGGGCAATAGATGCATCATCATCACTTGAAGTTGATGACTCAACTTCAATCTTCTTGGCTTTGCCCTTATGAGAAGCTTTGAGAGCCAAGTCCTTCTTTTCTTTCTTGGCCGACGAGGAGCCATCTTGAGGGTTCATGTGCATGTACATCTCATGAGCATTGATCTTCCCCAATATGGTGGTTGGTGTAGCGGTGGAAAGATCGCCTTGATGAAGCACGGTTACTATGTGCCCATATTTCTCAATGGGAAGCACACATAGTATCTTCCTTGCTACATCCGCCGTGCTCATTTGTGTAAGCCCAAGTCCATTTAGCTTCTCTACAATGACATTCAAGCGAGAATACATTTCATTAGCATTTTCTTTAGGAAGCATTTCAAATGTATTAAGCTTGTTCATCACTAGGTGATAGCGTTCCTCGCGTTCACTCTTTGTTCCCTCATGGAGCGCACAAAGTTTCCTTCCAAAGTTCATTGGCGGTTTTGTGGCTCCGAACACGGTTGAACACCTCTTTGCAAAGACCTCTAAAGATGTGGTTTTTGGCCTTTGCATTCCACTTCTCGTTTTCTTGCTCTTGTGGAGTAAGAGCGGTGGCTCTTTCCGGAGGGGCAAACCCCTCGGTCGCGGCTTTTAGGCACTTTACATCGCATGCCTCAAGGTATGACTCCATCCGTATTTTCCAATACAGGAAGTCATCCCCATCGAACATGGGTGGCGATCCATCCCCGTTAGACATCTTTCTCTAGGCGGTGAAGCCTAAATAATGAGCACTAGGATCTGATACCAATTGAAAGGATCAAGATGCCCAAGAGGGGGGGTGAATTGGGCTTCTCTAAAAATTTAAGCAACCTATAAGCTCCAATTCAACCCCTTGTGCCTAGTGTGACTTAGAGAGATACCGGATAAAAGTTTTGCAACCTAGTTCCAATCCTATTCTAGCATGGCAATTCTACGAATGTAAAAGCACAAAGTAAATGCTAGAAAGTAAAGGAGTAGTGAGAGAAAGTGCTCGGCGATGTTTTGCCGAGGTATCGGAGAGTCGCCACTCTCCACTAGTCCTCGTTGGAGCACCCGCGCAAGGGTCTTGCTCCCCCTTGGTCCGCGCAAGGACCAAGTGCTCTCTACAGGCTGATTCTTTGACACTCCGTCGCGGTGAATCGCCCAAAACCGCTCACAAGCTTGACACGAGCCACCCACAAGAACTCCGGGTGATCTTCGTGCCTTCAATCACCACCGAACCGTCTAGGTGATGGCGATCACCAAGAGTAACAAGCAAAGAACTCTCACTTGACCCAAACAAGGCTCTAGAGAGTGGTGGATACACACTTGACTCTTGGAACTCACTAGAGGATGATTCTCTCAAGAATTCACTCAAATCTCAAACCTCTCTAGGCTCTTGCAACTCTCTTGCTCCACAACAAGTTTCTCTGAAGTTCAAATGGGCAAGAGAGGTCTCATGGACGAGGTGGAGGAGTATAAATACTATCCACGAAGTCCAAAGGTCGGCCAACCGTTTTCCCCTGAAAACGGGGTCACCGGACGCACTGCACCGAGCGTCCGGTGTGACATAACAGCTACCTGCACTTTTCTCTGACAGGTCACCGGACGCTAACTCCCAGCGTCCGGTGCACCGTCTGGTGCTCGGGGAAACTTTACATGCTCCCTGCGCATGGGACCGGACGCTACCCGGTGCGTCCGGTGCTAGCGTCCGGTGCTCAGGGGAACTTTGCAAGCTCCCTGGGTAAGGGACCGGACGCTACCCGGTGCATCCAGTGCTAGCGTCCGGTGCCTAACCCTAAGCACGGCACTGTTCTAACGGCTAAGGACCTCACCGGACGCACCCACAGAGCGTCCGGTGCAGCGTCCGGTGCCCCTTTGGGCACCCAAACTTCGTCGAAACGCGAACGCTCCAAAACGAAGTTGGTTCCTCTCGATCTAAGGACTAACTCTGAGCTGCCTAGTGCTAGGTTTACCAAGTGTGCACCACACCTAAACCTAAAGCCTTGCCTAAGTTAAGCTACTAGATCAAAGCCCCTCTTAATAGTACGGTCAAAGGAAAACAAAGTCCTAAACTACTCTAAGTGCCCTTCTTCACCATATGGCACTTAGACCTAGTCTAGTCTTGACGATGTCCATCCATCCTTTGAAAATCGAAACGATTTCCACTATTAAGTAGGCATGTACGTCCCTGTCCATCGAGTACCTATATACCATGACCTTACCTATGACTTTGCCTCTGCAAAACACACGTTAGTCATAGTAATCAATAATGTCATTAATCACCGAAATCACTAGGGGCCTAGATGCTCTTTCAGTAGTGTTTTGAGGAGTCATGACCCTGGGCAAATGGGAATCACGACTTGGAGTGAACGTGCACACCTCTGCAGAGTGTAAAACTGATATATCAGCCGTGCTCACGGTCACGAGCAGCCCAGACTCTCACGTGATGAGCAAATTGGATTCACTGGATACTTGGAGATGGAACTTGACGAGGTTGATACCTCATGTTTTGGCAGAATGGCTATTCTGTGTTGGCAGGATTGCTATCCTGTGTTAATAATTGGGGTTAATCCTTAGACTACATCAACTATTAGGATAGTCTTTCAAAAGATGCTAATTACTACTTACTCTAATTAAGGGTTGGGTTTATGCTACTCACAATTAGTAGTAGGTTGTTCTAATAATAGAGTTATAATTAAAAGTGATCAACAAAAATGCTACCGCACTCAAACCAAGTCAGCTTTACCTTGTTTTAAGCCTTGCATGTCATTACTTTCCGTCTGTGCTTGCTGAGTTCGACATGAACTCACCCTTGCTATAATCATTAATGGTTGCTCGGACGATCAAGAGTACAATTGTGATTTCCCTGAGGACTACCCTGAGTCACCTGATTGTTAGGCTCGTGTGGTTCTGCCGTCGACCTTCCTGTGGCAAGGTGGTCCTGCTACATTAGTGTTTAGTTTCACCTTTTTATTATGGAAGAATTTTAGATTATGCTTCCCATTCGTACGTTGATATTCATTTGGCTTGTAATAATGGTACTTTACTCTCATTTATGTAATTTGTTTGAACACTGTGTTTTGTACCATTGATGATGTCGATCCATGTGTGTGAATTTGAGATCCTGGCGCACATGTGATTTGGCACCCGAATGCTCTTTTACATCTGGGTGTGACACTATCCTAGATATACATGATCTTGAACACCTAGGCAGTGAGTTCAGTCAGGCAGAAATTGATCTTGTCATAAGGTCCCTCCCAAACAACCATGCTCCTGGCCAAGATGGTTTCAATGGTCTCTTTATTAAAAAATGCTGGCCCATAATACAAGAGGACTTCACTAGACTCCTAAGAGATTTTAGCATCGATAATGTTGACATTAGTAGTATCAACTCCTCTTTCATTGCTCTTATACCCAAGAAGGATAACCCTAAAAAAGTCGATGACTTTAGACCAATCTCACTTCTCAATTATAGCCTCAAATGCATCACAAAGATACTATCTAATATGCTTCAGAGAGTTATCCTAGATCTAGTACACCAAAACCAGTATGGTTTCATAAAAGGCAGAACCATTCAGGATTGCGTAGCTTGGGCCTACCAGTCTTCATCTCTGCCATCATTCCAAGAAAGAAATAGTTATCCTAAAACTCAACTTTGAAAAGGCCTTCGATAAGGTTGAACACCAAGCCATCCTTGAAGTTATGAAACACAAAGGCTTCCCATCAAAATGGATAAAGTGGATCGAGAACATCCTATTCTCAGGAACCTCCTTTGTCCTGCTTAATGGTACTCCTGGGAAAATTTTCAAATGTAAAAGAGGTGCCAGACAAGGTGACCCCCTCTCCCCATTGCCTTTTGTCCTTGCTGCTGATCTTTTACAAAGTATTGTTAATAAAGCCTGGCTTATGGGAGTGTTGAGACATCCCATCTCATACAACTTTGGAGGAGATTTTCCTATTCTACAGTATGCTGATGACACACTGCTCATATTGCCTGGAGATGCTAGGACTCTCTTCAATCTGAAAGGCATTCTGAGACCCTTCTCTGATTCAACTGGCCTGCATGTTAACTTCAACAAATCCTTCTTAGTTCCCATCAATATGTCAAACAACAGAGCTCAACATCTGGCAAGCACCTTTGGATGCCACCTAGGATCTATGCCATTTACCTACTTGGGGCTCCTCGTAGGCACTACTAAACCTTCAGTTCAAGATTTCAGCCCCCTCAGCAGAATTGAAAGGAGAATGTCTGGTTTCAGTAGGCTCTTATCTTATGACGGCAGATTAATTCTGGTAAATGTTGTTCTTTCTGCTCTACCCACATTCTATATGTGCAGCCTTAAAATACCTTCTCAGGTGGTCAAACAAATTGATGTGTATAGAAAACATTGCCTTTGGAGCAAGGGAGATGTCAATAGAAAAGGATCCTGCCTAGTAGCATGGGAGACGGCCTGTAAACCCAAAAATCAAGGAGGGCTTGGTATTATAAATATTGAGAAGCAAAATGATGCACTCCTGATGAAGCATATGAATAGTTTCTACAATCAGCATGATTTGCCCTAGGTGAATCTGACCTGGTCCAAACTTTACTTTAATAGCCAAACACCCCCACAGGCAAGATGTCCAGTTGGATCCTTCTGGTGGAAAGACTTACTCAAGCTGTTCACTCCATTCAAGAATCTCATCAAATGTGATCCTAGCAGAGGAAACACTGATCTGTTCTGGTTAGGATCATGGAACCCCACACCCCTAAAAGAGAAGTACCCCCACCTATTCTCCTTCTGTAAAAAACCAAAGTGTTCCATCAGATTCTTCTTAGACAATGAGTTGGAGGCTAACTTCAGCCTACCTCTCTCAAATCAAGCCACTGAACAACTTTCCATGCTTCTGGAAACCAAATTGGATAGACCTTGGGTTGAAAACACGGCTGACATCTAGAGTTATGCCTCTGGAAATGCAACCTTTAGCAGTAAGGCAACCTACAAGTTCTTGATAGGAGTTACAGAGGCCTCTCCCCTTTTTCCATGGATCTAGAAATCAAGTAATCTTGGTAAACACAAATTCTTCTTCTGGCTCCTCCGAGATAGATTGAACACAAGAAATCTATTGAGAAGAAAGCACATGCATTTGGATGATTATAGCTGTGTGTTATGCAACACGGGTTGTGAAGAAACTAGTTTTCATCTCTTCTTTGAATGCAACTTCAGTCAAGCATGTTGGGGATCCATCCCAATTAGCTGGAATCTTAACTTGCCTCCACTGGATATGATGGTGAATGCCAGAGAAAAGTTTGGAAGTCAAATTTTTAAAGAAATAGTTATCATTGCTTGCTGGACAATATGGACTTTGAGAAACTCCATAATTTTTGATAATGGACAATGTTCCATCCCCACTTGGAGAAGAAAATTCAAAGACGAGATGGACTTGGTATGTATCAAGGCCAATGAGAAAAGACGAACACCCCCTTAACAATGTGGCGAGACAGTTTCCATCCCTAGATGTTTTCTTTTCTTTTGGGCCTGGTTGCCCGGTACCTTTTTCTTTCTCTTCTTCTTTTTCCTCTTCCCCCCTTTTTGTCGACGAAAGCTAGTCGGCAGTCTACCTTGGAGTATACCCACGGTAGTAGTTTATCGGTAGATGGTGCGCAAGCTACGAACTTCATGGTGACGCAAGACACAGACAAGGTTTTTATCCAGGTTCGGCCGCCGTGTGGGCGTAATACCTACGTCCTGCGTTTGATTGTATTGGATTGTGTTGAGAGAAATAATGTATCCTAGGGGGTCCCTTGCCCCTCCTTATATAGTCCGGAGGGCAGGGTTACAGATCTAGAAACTAATCCTAGTCGGTTACAATTGCCATAGATAGCACGATATCAATTCCTATTCTAACCGACTAGAATCTGACTTGATCTCCACGTCTTGTTTCCTTGCGCGAAACTCCGAGCAGTTGGATCAAGCCTCGAGCTGTCTTCGTGATGGGCCAAGCCTCCTGGCCCAAGTCTGGCCGTAAGGGTATAGGGGTTTATACCCCCACAGCTAGTCCCCGAGCACCATGTATTGTGATGTAACACACCATCTTGAGCTTCTTCGACCAGTAAGGCTTGACGTCTTCGTTAATCAGGAAAGTCGCCCGAACAGTTGCAACGGTATTTTGACCAATCTTAAAAGATAGTTGATCAACATCGACATCGAAGAAGCAGGTTGTTCGAAGAATGCATGGTGCTCTTGAGAAAAAATATTTCTTTTCTCGATGAAGTGTGCCCACTTTACCTTTTTTTTAAAAAAAGTACAGTCTTTCAAAAAGCAAGCATATTCACCGCAAGGTGAAGTGTGCCCACTTAGTCCCCGAGCTTGGTAGTAGGTGACGTAGGCACGTGATGCCAGGGTCAAAAAAGTCATCATAGGAATTCTAAAACTGAGATGCATCGCCAGATGTATCGTACCGATGTAGTCCCCGAGCTTGCTGGAAGGCGAAGTATGAGCCTTGTAGCAAGGTCTGAAAAATTGAATTTACCAGTCCCCGAGCATATAACGTTATGAGGTCAGTCCCCGAGCATATAACGTTATGAGGTCAGTATAATCCTCAAACTCTCAAACTAGTAAACTGGTCGACCAGTCCCCGAGCATATAGTGCTCAGATCGGTCGGTGCAGTCCCCAGGTCTCCAAACTAGTAGACTGGTCGACCAGTCCCCGAGCCTATAGTGCTCGGTGGTCGGTGCAGTCCCCAGGTCTCCAAACTGGTAGACTGGTCGACCATTCCCCGAGCCTATAGTGCTAGGTGGTCGGTGCAGTCCCTAGGTCTCCAAACTGGTAGACTGGTCAACCAGTCCCCGAGCCTATAGTGCTCGGTGGTCGGTGCAGTCCCCAAGAATGTCATTTCATAGTCCTCCACCAATTCTGCTTGTTCTTTTTGAAAAGAGCATCTTGACACATTAATGCGTGATGTGACGAGGCATCCTGACGTATTGTCAGACGGCTGCGTGAAAAGGTGCTCCGAGTAACTGTGCAGCCGTTCTTTGCGTGGTTCAAGAAAAGGAAATCATCAATTATACAGAAAGGCCACCGTATTAACTGCCGGTAATTATTGAAAACCGAAACGCCGCATCCGCCGCCGGGCCCGCTCACTCCCCAAGAATGCAGGAAGTGGAAGAGGTGGAGGTGTTGCCTATAAAGATTCAACACCACGCCCATAATCTTTACACTGCCTTTGCCTTTGAGCCTTCTGTTCTTGCCATTCCTGCCCTCTGCAACCTCCGTCCTTGTTTGTTCAGCTTGCAATCGCTTCTGCAACCTCAATGTCGAAGAGTGACTCAAAGAAAAGGAGTGAACTGATGGCGAAGGAGTGGAAGAAGTCCCGGAGCAGCATGAGGTCCCTCAACGACCTCGTCGGGATGGGACTGCTGCACAACTAGGTGCTTGGCGGATGGAGGGCGCCGAAAGGGGAAAGCTACCCCAACCCCCGTGCTGGTGAGATCGTGGTTTTTGAAGATTTTTTCAAAAGGGGTTTTGGGATTCCTGTCCACCCTTTCCTCCAGGGTCTTCTTCTTTACTACGAGATCGGGATCTGCAATCTGCACCCGAACTTGATTCTTCTTATCTCCACCTTTATTCATCTGTGCGAGGCCAATGTTGGAATAGAGCCGCACTTCGACCTTTTTCGTTACCTTTTTTGTCTGAGGAAGAAAGGAGCAGTTGGAGGCTCCAGGATTGCAGGTGGAGTATACCTCAATCTCCGTGACGGAATGAAGAACCGGTACCTCAACTGCCCGTGGAACACTTCCCTCACCGAATGGTACAAGAAGTGGTTCTATATCAGGGAAGAGCCGGGTAGCTCCACGTTCTGCGACGTGGGCTACATCCCCGAGAAGAGGGTCAGCTGGACAGATCGCCCGGACTTCTCTGGTCAAGTGGCAGACCTGATGAAGCTGATTGTTTGGTCCCGCTTAGACAGGCCAGGAGTGGTCGGGAACTTTATTGTACGCCGGGTGATGCCCTTTCAGAGGAGGGTACACTCGGCGTACGAGTACGCGGGGAACCAGGACCCGACCAGGATGAGCCCTGATGGGCTGGAGAAGACGGAGGTGCAGCAGCTGATGAACGAGTTGTTCAACTTTACAGATGGCAACTTCGTTCGAAGCAGTGATCGCATACATGCCTTCAAACTAGGGCGACCAGCTCCTATGGTAAATAAATGGTGTTATTGACTAGTATTGCTTTTTGAGTACTTGTCCTCCCAGTTGTTGACTTGTCTTCGGTTCTACTGCAGATTGGAGACGTTGATCGGTGCGCAGTGTACGTGTCACTGGCACCTGGTATGGAGAATCCTGCGGGGGTGGACCTGCCAGAGGACGACGCTGCTCGGTGTGCTCAATACACCAGCAGCGAGGAAGATCAGAGCCGTCCCGCCCCGACCACCGAGGACAGGGCAGCGGGGAAAAGGCCACTAGCAATGGATCCGTCCCCTGCGGAGGTGCTGCCGGCAGAGAGCAGCCAAGCGCCGAAGCGTCGTCGGCTCGTCCGGATCGCCGACGACGACGATGAGGAGGAGGCGGCGCCCTCTTTGGTTCGAAGGCCGCGCAACCATCCGGATGTTGCGCCGGCCACCGCTGATCGGATGACCAACGACCCGCCTGCCCCCCACGCCGAGCCGACGCGCGTTGGAGAGACGGGGGAGGCGACGACGACTGGTAGGACCAGGAGAAGGTTCTTCACAGCAACGCACATGCGCTCCGATCTGTAAGTTGCTCAATCTCACTTTTGCGCTTCATACTATTTTTGTTATTGCTGCTGCTTTTGACATTGGTTAAATGTCGCGTTTTTTGTTAGCGCGGCATCGGACGTCGACCCTGACCACATTACTAGCCAGAGGACGGCCGAGCCCGTGGCTGTCGCTGGAGAAGCCGCGCCGCAGACCACCCAGGAGCATGCCGAGGAGCAGCCCGCGATGACAAACGCGGCTGAGAGTGCCGAGGAGCATCCGGCTCCGGTGAGGGTCCAAGCGAGAACCCCTGTGGGGGACGACGAATCTGCGAGGATGCCTCCCCCGAGCAGTGTTGCGGAGGAAGAAAGTAGAGCTCCGACTCCCCCGCCAGCTGAAGAAGGGAGAGTCCCAACCCCGCCCCGAGCAAGGGCCTCTTCAGTAAGCTCCCCTGGCCTGGACCAGGGTCCAATGATGCCTGCGACTATTGATATTTGGGAACGCAATAAGGAATTGATCCGCAAGCGCACGGATATCGGTGAGCACTTCACCCGGGAGGTTATCCAGAGTATCGTATTTATTTTTTTACCACTAGGAGAAAGAGTGCATCTGACTAACCAGTCTATTACTACTAACCTTTAGGCACAAAGAATGTCTTTCGATGTGAGTGATAAATAGAGAAGACTGCAACCGTAGTCTCCTTCTAACCTTGGTAAGGATGATCTACTGTTCTAATGGGGAGGCTAACGGAATCTAGACACCACAAAGGATGTTCGACCCGCACCTATAAACCCTATCCTTCCTGCTAACGAGATGTGATCTACAAAGGTAGCTCGGAAATGTCACGTTCCTCACTACTACCACGGTCCAGCTAGTCAGGGAATATCTATGAGTACCTCAGCCTAAACACCACGTTTACGCCAGCAATGATTACTCTAAACTCTACGCGAAGAGATTAAAGTAAACTCATAAACCATAAGAACAATAAAACAAGAACTTACTAGAATTTAGAAGTCGAATTACTGAAGAATCCTAGGAGCAAGCTTCGGGTTAGGAGAACTTGATCCCCCAGGTACAAGCTTGGAGTAGACACCGACAGGCCGGGCTTCCTCCACTCTACACCTCCACTCTATATCTCTCAATCTAGTAGAAACTAGAAGATCTATTTCTACCTTACATTGATTGCTAAGCCTAAAAAGAAATATTAATTAGAGAAGAGTTTTTCCTTCGAGGGCACCCCTCAGTCTCTATGATAATTTCTTCATGTCTTCCAGGGGCCAGGGGGGCCTCGCTTATATAGTCCTCCCCTTCTATGCGTTTTTTGGGTCGATAGCCGAGGTGGTACTATGTTTTTCTTGATCCAATAGGTCGGTGGAATATCCCGAGCGAAGGAGTCCTGATTTGGCTCCAGAAGGGGGGCGGGCGCCCTGGGCCTGGCCCAACTTCGCCTCCGCTTCGGTCTCGTGGCTTCTGGAGTCTTCTAGATGATGTAAAATTGCGCGGTGCGTTGATATCTCTATGTAATCCTGACATGTGGGCCTTTCTTCCTTATTTCCTGATAACCCCCTGCAGAAATAGATAAACAACAAAACTCGTGGAATTCTGTCAGATCAAACCCTAATTCTATGTGCTGGTTGCATATTGGTCCTTTCTCTTGTTTATTTGATAATTAAAATTGATACTTAAGAACCGTCAACAAATACCCCCATACTTAGGCTTTTACTCGTCCTCGAGAAAAGGATGGTTAAGAAAAATATCTAGGGTAAAACATTTTAAAGCATTTTATATTTGCAGGGTGTTAAAATTTCCACTGTGTACCATAGTCAGGGAAGTATATGATTAAGAGTAAAGATCCTTTCTTCTCAATCCCGTCACTTGGAGTTTTTGTATATTTTTAAAAGAAAGTTAGCATACCTTTTTATCCTCATAGGTTCTCTCAGATCACTCATTATCTTTTGTATATATATCTCACTGAGGTTGTTTTATTTTGCAAAAATTCTTAAGCATACTCACTTTGCATTTATTGCCTGATCAAAACGGGATCCGAGGAGGGGAATGTCATACTCTTAGATCAAAGACTTTAAAAACTTTGTCAACTCTTGCTGGTATATTGCTTATTAGAGGGACCATGGGCTATCATATATATATATATATATATATATATATATATATTTTTAAGTGGATACCGAGGTACCCCTAATTCTACTGCCGGACACTTGTCCATTTTTTCTGCGAGGTTGTCGAGCACTTGCTCCTTTTTATTTCCTCGAAATATCTTCTATTTTTTGCATAGCCCATGCCTCTAATGCAATAATACTTCGGAAGAGTGAATCTTACTGAAATAATGTCTTGATCTTGGGAGCATGATAAATCTCTCAACAAGCGTCTAACTCATTTTGAACAAACTCAATACAGAGCAGATAGCTTTTATAATCATAATTAATATTTCAGTTTTATCAGGCATATAAAACACTAAGGATGGTAGCTAGAAATTTGAATATTTTGAAATAAGTTCTCCAAGCAACGATGATATCAAGAATAAGAAACTCATACTCTACCATCACATATTCCATATTGACTTAAGTAACACAGGGTTTTAAAATGATTTTATACTAATTGCAAGTTTTCAGGAAATATCACAGATTGAGATTAATCATGATTAGAAATATTTTAATCTTTTTAATTTATCATGTCGGAAACAGTAATCTGCATAATCCAAAATATGTGTAAAGTAAAGTGTGCAGAGTGTGTACCTGAATCGTGGAGTGGTGTAGTCGGAGTGTGTTTGGCATGTTGAGGGATCTCCCCCATACTTGTTTTCTGCTTTCTTGCACAAAAATAAAGTAGAGACACACAAAACATAATAATAATAGGAATACTCTTTATTGATCTTGAGGCATTTATGACAAAAAGACTGATAGCAAACTGATAACAAACTGATAATAATAGCAAACTTATAAAAGCAAACTTAAACCGAATTTAAAGATAGATAACTAAGATGCACTGCCTCAAGGTCTAATCTAGATAACTTAGCGGCGCTCTAATTCTTTGATCTTCTTGTTGGCACTGGCAAGATCCTGCCTAAGGCCTAGTATAATGGTGTTGTGGTTAGAGAGATGCCTAGTGAGGGAATTAATCGAGGACTGGAGGTCTATGATAATTCTATCTAGCCTGCGAACTTCCTCATCAATATCCATTATAGTCTTGCGACGCTTGGGAGGTGTCTCAAAAGCATTGAGAGCGTGCTTCGGGGCTGCCTTTGGAGGGATGAAACGGACTTTGGCTGCTCTAATCCCTTCAAAGTAAGGCCTTTCCTCCTCCGTAGTGTAGCGAACGCTGCTGATCTCGCCACTCCGGTTGGTCTTGACTCCAACGACCCTCTCATTGGGTCTAGGTGGAAGGACTCTTGTGCCGATTGGCACCTTGATAGTGGTCTTCGTCTTAGATGATGATCCTTTGAGGAGTAGGGGTTGTGGTGGTGCGGTGAGAACTGGTTGAGCATGGTAAGATTGGGCGGAGCTGCGTTGGCGTAATGGTATGGCTTCTAGCTGACGCTCTGTGTTGGCCGGGACGAGAGCACGGGCATCGGGGTCTCCCACTGGCTCCATGTTGAGGTTGAAGGGGACGACTTCCCAATCATCGTGGTACTTCTCGGCCATTGGAGTAGCAAGGAAATAAAATTTTAATTAAAGACGAGCTAATCAAGCTCTAATTGAAGGAGAGAAAGCTTGATGGCTTAGTGTTTGAAAACTGAGGTCAGGGGTCTGTTTATATAGGGGTCAAAAGGGTGCCTCTATGGGTTGTTCGGGTTACTCCCGTCGACTTGCGTGGGAAACTTTCCGTCCGAGGGATTATTCGAATTACCATAAGTGCATTTTCCATAACAGAGAAAGTCGGGACCGAGGGGGAACAGGGGCAGGGCGCCCGCCCACTTGACCTGGGCGCCCGCCCTCTCTCTAGCCCCTCTGTGGGCCCACTTCTCCGAGCGCGTTTCTAGATGCGAAATTATTTAGAAAAATATATATATGACCCAAAACCATCAGACCAAAAGTGTCGGGCTCTAATTCTCTATGGGAAGGTAAAAATGGACTACGTCTATTTCTTCAAATTCCTCATTGGGCTCTAAAAATAATTTAAGACGTTGACCATTTACCTTGAATAACGTACCTTCGTTATTTTGAAGTGTGATAGCTCCGTGGGATGATGAATTGATTACCTTGAATGGTCCTTCCCATTTGCTCCGGAGTTTTCCATGCCCGAAAAGCTTCACCCTGGAATTAAAAAGTAATACCTTATCTCCGGGTGTGAACTCCTTCTTCTTGATTCTCTTGTCATGCCACCGTTTGACTCTTTCTTTGTAGATCTTTGAATTGTGATATGCCTTCTCTCGCCATTCTTCCAATTCTGATAATTGCATTCTTCTATAATCTCCAGCAACATCTAGGTCCATATTCCATCTCTTTATGGCCCAGTGTGCTTTGAATTCTAGTTCAACAGGTAGATGGCAAGTCTTCCCGTACACCAATTGGTATGGAGACATTCCAATTGGGGTCTTGTATGCTGTCCGGTATGCCCAGAGTGCATCGGGTAACTTGTCTTTCCACGCCGTTCCCATTTCATTTACTGTCTTCTAAAGAATATTCTTGATTTGTTTGTTGGAAGTCTCTGCTTGGCCACTTGTCTGAGGATGATAAGGGGTAGCGACATTGTGACGGATTCCATGTCTTGATAGATATTGCTTGAAACGTTTATCGATGAAGTGTGCTCCTCCATCACTTATCACTACTCTGGGAACTCCAAATCTTGGAAATATAATTTCTTCAAACATCCTCTTTGAACTGACGTTGTCGGCATGCTTGCAAGGTAATGCTTCTACCCACTTGGAGACATAGTCAACCGCCACCAAGATGTACTCGCACTTCTTTGATGGAGGAAATGGACCCATGTAGTCTATTCCCCAGACATCAAAGAGCTCAATCTGAAGGTTGTTGGTGAGTGGCATTGCATCCCTTGTATTTATGTTTCCGTGCCTTTGACATGGCCCACATCTCCTGATATATTGCTTCGTGTCTTCATACATTGTAGGCCAGTAGAATCCACACTGCCAGATCTTTGAATGTGTACGGAATGCTCCATAATGACCTCCATATGGTGATGAATGACATCTGTCGATGATCTTCCATCCTTCCTCAGTGGTCACACATCTCCTAAGTAAGCCATCAGAGCATACTCGGAAGAGGTATGGCTCATCCCATATATGTGAACGACTTTCTTGAGTAAGCTTCTTCTTGTTTGCTCCTGGTGGTACATACCCTGAAACCATAAAATTAACAATATCTGCATACCAAGGGTCAGACCTGTTAATCCCGTAGAGCATGTCGTCACGGAGTGAATCATTGATAGGGGTTTCCTGTGGACTCTTAAAGTACATTCTAGACAAGTGATCAGCAACAGAATTTTCTACATCTTTTTTATCTTTTATTTCTAAGTCAAATTCTTGGAGTAATAAGATCCATCTAATCAGGCGAGGTTTAGCATCTTTTTTAGTGAGCAAATATTTTAATGCAGCATGATCAGTGTAAACAATTATTTTAGCTCCAACTAAATAAGATCTAAATTTATCAATGGCAAAGACAACAGCCAGAAGCTCTTTTTCAGTGGTTGCATAATTAAGTTGAGCTCCTGTCAAAGTTTTACTGGCATAAGCAATTGCATGATGCTTCTTATCTTTAGTTTGTCCCAATACTGCCCCCACAGCATAATCACTAGCATCACACATAATTTCAAAAGGCAACGACCAATCAGGGGGTTGAATGATTGGTGCAGAGATGAGTGCTTTCTTTAATAAATTGAAAGATGTTAGACATGCATCATCAAATTCGAAAGGAGCATCCTTGGCTAGCAAAAGAGTAAGTGGTCTAGCAATAAATGAAAAATCTTTTATGAATCTACGATAAAAACCAGCATGGCCAAGAAAACTTCGAATTCCTTTTATATTCACAGGTGGAGGTAGCTGTTCAATTACTTCAATTTTAGCTTTGTCTACCTCAATACCTCTTTCAGACACTAAGTGTCCTAGCACTATTCCTTCTCTAACCATAAAATGACATTTTTCCCAATTAAGGATTAAGTGCTTTTCTTCACATCTTTGCAAAACCTTGTCTAAGTTTTCAAGACAACTATCAAAAGTTTTTCCATAAACAGAGAAATCATCCATGAAAACTTCCATAATCTCTTCAATCATATCAGAAAATATAGACATCATGCATCTTTGAAAAGAAGCTGGTGCATTACATAACCCGAAAGACATTCTACGATAAGCATAAGTTCCATAAGGGCATGTAAAGGTGGTTTTGCTTTGATCATCGCGATGGATCGGGATTTGGTGATATCCTGAATATCCATCTAAGAAACAGAAGAATGAATGGTTTGCTAACCGCTCTAGCATCTCATCTATAAAAGGTAAAGGAAAGTGATCCTTTCTCGTGGCTTTGTTTAGTTTTCTATAGTCTATGCACATCCGCCATCCTGTGACGGTGCGTTGCGGAATTAGCTCATTCTTTTCATTCATAATAACTGTCATGCCTCCCTTTTTAGGCACAATTTGCACTGGGCTTACCCACTCACTGTGCGGCACAGGATATATAATCCCTGCATGCAGCAACTTTATAACTTCCTTTTTAACTACCTCTCTCATAGTGTTGTTAAGTCTACGTTGGGGTTCTCGAGAGGGTGTAACAGAAGGATCTGTTGGAATACGATGGGTACAAATCATAGGACTGATTCCTGTAAGATCTTGAAGTGAGTAGCCGAAAACTGATTGATGTTTCTCAAGAATGGTCATTAATCGCAGAGTTTGATCCTGAGTGATTTTATCGCTAATGATCACAGGGAATTCTGGATTATTGTTTAGGAAAGCATAGGTAAGACCGGGTGGTAAAGTTTTAAGCTCTATAGGGGGTCTAGGTGTTTCTGCAAACTCATCTAAGGGTTCAGGCTCGGAAGGTTCGTCTTCTTCTTCTGTGAAGAAAGGAGTTTCGACTTCTAAGTCTGATTCATCTAAAAGCTCTAGAGATGCAGCCTTTACCTCCTCCATAGGATCAGGCAAAAGATATGACTCGGCCTTATTATTTAAGGAGTGTGAAATTATCATTGGGAATTGAAAAGTTTTTCCAAAAGAAATGTGTAGCTTTCCAGTATGACCTTCATAAAGGAGTCTTCTAAAAGGTTGTCCTATCAATAAGTCGAAGTCCCATGTATCAAAGATATAGAAGTTCAAATGAACCATGGAGCCTTCTACCGTAAGAGGTAGGACATTAATAATTCCAAGACTGGGGACTAATCGTCCCGAAGATTCCTTTATGACCTTTGTTGTGGGGGTTAAGACAAGATTTTTAAATAGTTTAAGTGCAAAAGATTCAGACATAATGTTGATCCCCACAACAGGATTATAAAGAGCATTAAATCGATCAGAGTTATAAGCACAGCGTATAGTTATAGAGGGTGTGTCCAAACGGATCACATCAGAGGAAAGCTCTGATTCCTCCAACCATTCGCTACTCATTACTGAGATAAGCTCTCTCAATTGATATTCACTTGGTAAATAAATGCTAAACTGGCCGTTTTGGGGTTTGTCAATAAAATGGTAGTTTGAAATATTTCCAAAATCGGCAAAAAGATCGGATTCTATATCCAGCATGAAGTCCGGTAGTGGAATTTCTTCCTCTTGTGGCTCAGAACTTGGGATAGCTAAAGTAGATGAAAAATTTGGCAGAGTGTCTACTTCGGCTTCGTAGGTTTCATCATGAAGGGTATTATCCATCTCAGCTTCTAGGATTCTATCTAGGATCACTCTAGCTTCATCAGCAGGGATGCGAAAGAAAGAACCTCTAGACATTGTGTGTAGCATTTGTTTGTGATTTTTATGAAGACCTCGAAAAAAGTGAAATAAAAGAACAAGGTCTTCAAGATTAAGGTTTGGACCAGATTCTAAAAGATCAGAAAAACGTTTCCAGGATTTTCCCAAAGTTTCATTATCTTTTTGTTTAAAAGATAGGACTTCGAGTCTAAGGTCGGCTATACGGTCAAGGGAATAGAAATCTAGACAAAAATTGGCTCGTAAAACTCCCCATTCACCTTGTTGTTGACTTACCTTCTGACTGTACCATTGTCTAGCTTCTCCCCTTAGAGAAAAAGGAAAAAGCTTCCAACGTAAAGTCTTATCAGAAATGCCTTCAATGCGAAGACAATCACATGTTTGCTCAAAATCTCTAATATGAAGGTAAGGGTTTTCGTCTTCCTTTCCCGAAAAAGATAGGTTTTGAATCATGGCAATCAACCTAGAACTTAACTTATACTGGGGTGTTTGGATAGGCTGTGATGATTCCCATGGTAAAAGGTCAGTTGCTAAAGGGATTGCAGACTCATGGATCGATTTAGAATTTTGGTTTTCCATAAGGTAAGAATAAAGAAAATAAATAAAGAATATAAAAGATACGAAAAGATAAAAGTATAGATACAAGCTAATAGCAAGACACAGGTTATCTCAGCAACCGTCTTTCTCCCCGGCAACGGCGCCAGAAATGCTTGTTGATATTTGGGAACGCAATAAGGAATTGATCCGCAAGCGCACGGATATCGGTGAGCACTTCACCCGGGAGGTTATCCAGAGTATCGTATTTATTTTTTTACCACTAGGAGAAAGAGTGCATCTGACTAACCGGTCTATTACTACTAACCTTTAGGCACAAAGAATGTCTTTCGATGTGAGTGATAAATAGAGAAGACTGCAACCGTAGTCTCCTTCTAACCTTGGTAAGGATGATCTACTGTTCTAATGGGGAGGCTAACGGAATCTAGACACCACAAAGGATGTTCGACCCGCACCTATAAACCCTATCCTTCCTGCTAACGAGATGTGATCTACAAAGGTAGCTCGAAAATGTCACGTTCCTCACTACTACCACGGTCCAGCTAGTCAGGGAATATCTATGAGTACCCCAGCCTAAACACCACGTTTACGCCAGCAATGATTACTCTAAACTCTACGCGAAGAGATTAAAGTAAACTCATAAACCATAAGAACAATAAAACAAGAACTTACTAGAATTTAGAAGTCGAATTACTGAAGAATCCTAGGAGCAAGCTTCGGGTTAGGAGAACTTGATCCCGCAGGTACAAGCTTGGAGTAGACACCGACAGGCCGGGCTTCCTCCACTCTACACATCCACTCTATATCTCTCAATCTAGTAGAAACTAGAAGATCTATTTCTACCTTACATTGATTGCTAAGCCTAAAAAGAAATATTAATTAGAGAAGAGGTTTTCCTTCGAGGGCACCCCTCAGTCTCTATGATAATTTCTTCATGTCTTCCAGGGGCCAGGGGGGCCTCGCTTATATAGTCCTCCCCTTCTATGCGTTTTTTGGGTCGATAGCCGAGGTGGTACTATGTTTTTCTTGATCCAATAGGTCGGTGGAATATCCCGAGCGAAGGAGTCCTGATTTGGCTCCAGAAGGGGGGCGGGCGCCCTGGGCCTGGCCCAACTTCGCCTCCGCTTCGGTCTCGTGGCTTCTGGAGTCTTCTAGATGATGTAAAATTGCGCGGTGCGTTGATATCTCTATGTAATCCTGACATGTGGGCCTTTCTTCCTTATTTCCTGATAACCCCCTGCAGAAATAGATAAACAACAAAACTCGTGGAATTCTGTCAGATCAAACCCTAATTCTATGTGCTGGTTGCATATTGGTCCTTTCTCTTGTTTATTTGATAATTAAAATTGATACTTAAGAACCGTCAACAGCGACCACGGCCAGGGGTAGTGCGGAGGGCGAGAAGACCCGGACGGCCTCCGACGATGAAGTGGAGGAGATCTAAGGCCGTCTCCAAGATGGTCGCCAGCACGTCTACGTGTGGCGCCAACGCGGGGACCACTTCATCGGTCATGAAGAACTCGCGGAGACGGAGGAGGCCACGAGGGTGGAGCGCGCAGCGAAACGGCTTGTGGACGAGGTTAAGGTAAGTGGTCCTTTGCACTGCTCAAAGTTTATATGCATTGTCTCTGGATTCAATATGTATTCTTCTTGTAGGGCGCAATGAAAACGGCGAAGTACCGGAAAAGGTGCTTTGACCAGATTGAGGGCATCGTGGCCGAGAACAAGGCCCTGTCCGCGGAGGTGGACCGCCCCGGTCGGAGGCCGAGGGGAAGACGGCCGAGATGGGTGCTCAGGAAGAGCGCCTGCTCGATCTCAGTCGGCGGTTGGCCGACAAAGATCGGGAAAGGAGAGGTCAGTCATGTATTCCAGTAGCTGTAAGTAGCTACGTAGTTATTTCTTTCATTTAATTGAAATACAAAAAAAAAATATAGGTAGGTGTTTCCCCTACTGTTTCCTTCAAAATTTATATTTAATACTCCATGCATGTATTCAAACATTAGATGTGATGGATGATAAAAAAATTGAAAGGAACCAAATAAGATCTAAGCAAGTTTTTTGTTGCTAGACTTCAAGAAAGTAGAGGTTAGCCTTCGTCTACCTAAGCAAGAGTGGGGCTAAGGCTTTCTTTACTTCCAAAAAATTTTGCAAATTAAAAACAGTAGCACTTTCATTTGTATTTGACAAATATTATCCAATTATGGACTAACTAAGTTTAAAAGATTCGTCTCGCAAATTACATATAAACTGTGTAATTAGTTATTTCTTTTATCTATATTTAGTGCTCCATGCATGTGTCGTAAAATTCGATGTGATGGGGAATGTGAAAATTTTATAAAATATTTTGGGAACTAAAGAAGCCGAAAGTAAAACCTGCTGTGCATCTAAACGTGCCCTTAGGGCCTGAGATGTACTCCCTTCGTCCCAAAATAAGTGTTGTTTTCGCTTTTCGAGAAATAACTTTAACTAAATATATAGTAAAAAATATTAATATTTATAATACATAACTAATATCATTGGAAAGATCTTTAAGTCTAGTTTTTTAACAAATTTATATAGAGATATAAATATTGCACGTATTTTTTACAAATCGAGTCAAACTTGTGGCACGAAAACCTAAAACGATACTTTTTTTTTTTGACGGAGGGAGTACTCCGCAGTAATGAACTTTTTTTTGGCAGATGCGTCTAGCAACCTACTCTCTGTCTCTCTCCGTTCATTTGGATTGTCGTTCTAGGAGGTGTATATTGTCTATAGAGAGGCCTTGTTTAGTTCGCTCCAAAAATTAAAAAAATTTCAAGATTCTCCGTCACGTCGAATCTTACACACATGCACGAAGTATTAAATATAGATGAAAACAAAAACTAATTGTACAGTTTGCCTGTAAATCATGAGATGAATCTTTTAAGCCTAATTACTCCATGATTGGACAATGTTTGTCAAATAAAAATGAAAATGCTATAGTACCAAAATCCAAAAACTTTTGGCATCAGTTGAGGCTCTGATTATCACCTGCACCTTCTACTGGCCCCTACCCCCCATGACAGACCAGAGCTGCTCCCGACGGCAGACCTATGAGTGGGCATTCACTGTCTCCTTGGCTTTGTTTGGTTCTGAAAAGTGAAAAGTTGTAGTACTTTCGTTTGTTTGTGACAAATATTATTTAATTATAGATTAAATAGGATCAAAAGATACGTCTCGTGATTTACAGCTAAATTGTGTAATTAGTTTTTCTTTTCGTCTATATTTAATGTTTCATGCATATGTCACAAGATTCGATGTGACGGGAAATCTTGAAAACTTTTTGGTTTTCAGGGCGAACTAAACAAGGCCCGTCCTCTCCATCCCTCTTGCAGACGGGTGTTAAAATTTAACAAATATTGTAGTAGTTCCGTACAATTAGTATCAATCATGAATTAATAGGTTTAAAAGATTCGTCTCTCAAATTATTCTTCTGCTATATTGTTAATTTCGTAAATAGTCTATATTTAGTACTCCATGCATATGTCTAAATATTCATGTGACGGATGATAAACTTTAACAGGGAAACCAAACAAGTCCTTAGGGTTTAGGGTTTTAGGGTTTAGTTCCATACCAAAAAAAATTTCATCCATCCCATCGAATCTTTAGACACATGCATGAAACATTAAATGTAAATAAAAAATAAACTAATTACACACAGTTTGGTTGAGAATCGCGAGACGAATCTTTTAAGCCTAGTTAGCCCATGATTAGCCTTAAGTGCTACAGTAACCCCACATGTGCTAATGACATATTAATTATGCTTAATAGATTTGTCTTGCAGTTTCCAGACGAGCTATGTAATTTGTTTTTTTATTAGTCTCTAAAAACCCCTCCCGACATCCTTCCGACACATCCGATATGACATCCTAAAAATTTTCATTTTCAATCTAAACAGAGTCTTAGTCTCGATGGTACCTATGTTCAGACCTTAAACGACACTCTTAACGGAACCGAGGGAGTAGCTGCCAACAAGGACAGTCTTTTTTGTTTTTTTTTGGATTTTTCCATCTCCCACGCCCACGGCTAACGGTTTTCCCTACGTTGGCGCGATCGATCAAACGGCTCTCGATCCCAATTCCCAAAACGTAGTTTCAAAAAAAAAAATTCCCAGAACGTCGATTACAGATCTAACGGCTGAAACGAGCCTAGGATACGCACGTGTCATCCACCCACCCACCCACCCATTCCCTTCCCCTCAGGGCTGCTCTGCTTGTGCTCCTCCTCCTCCCTTCCATGGCGGCACACGCCGGAACCCTAGTTCCACACCACCTCCCCGTGCGCCTCGCGGTCGCCCACCCCAGACCGGTCACCCATCCTTCCTGCTCCCTCCTCCGCCCGCGTCTCCCCCGCCTCGCGGTCGCCCGTGCGGCCTCCCGCGGCGGCAACGGCGACGGCGGGCCCCCGGCGGAGGGGGAGAAGGAGCGGCGAGCCCCGTCGTTCCCGGCGCTTTCGGAGATCCGGTGGGGCGAGCTGCTGTCCCCTGACCCCGCCAACGCCGCGGCCGTGGTGCTCACGGGCGCGCTCGCGTGGGCTGGCGCCTCGCTGCTGCTGCAGATCGCGCTCATTTCCGCGGCAATCTTCGCTGCCGCCATCAAGTACTCGTTTGTTGCCGCGCTCCTGCTCTTCGTCCTTATCGCGCTGCTGTGACTGTGATCAACCCGCCCAAGGTGCCGCCATCTTCCCCCCTCTTAAATTTGCACTTGTTTTTCTGTATATTCCTCGCACCTGTGTCTTGCTGCTTTTAACATATACCTTGGAATTTTCATCAACATCATAATGCTGTGAATTCGCACGAAGGGATTCGATGGAAGTTTAGGGAGAGGGCTAAACAGAGGATTTCAAATGTTTTCATTTTTGTATGGAGCAGTAGAAAATATTTGCCTGCCAGGTGCTTAAAGTTTTTCTGCACGTACACTGAGATAAGATAATTGGATTGCAAGGTAGTAGTCTCAGCAAACAGGGGATACCTGAGAAGAACAAACCAGAATACAGTACCGTTCAATTCAAATGTTTATTCAATACAAACGCGCTGTCTGAAACCTGAATGATGAAAATATCAATGCACGTGTGACCTATACAGACAAACACACCACAACACCAGTTATTCCAGAACAACTATATCTTGAACAAGCTACTCTCATTTATGTTGTAATGCATCGGATACGAAGATCCAGAAAACGCCAAGCAGTTGTTTATAAATTCATTCTGCTCATTCACCTGGCAATAGGAAATGAAGTAGTCAGTTAGCTGTACCATTAGCATCTTGTACCTTTCTACTGAAACTATGTCCTATATTTGCAATCAAATGGAGAGTGTGATCTAACTTCTTGTATAAGTGTGGAGTTTGTTTTGGTAGTTACTATTACTACCTTGTGAAGTTGGGTGGTTTTCACTAAACCCTGAATTTAGGATTCAAATTTGTTATTTATCTCTTCTCCTAATTTTGGGTTTAAGGTTTTAATTTGCAGTTCATGCTAGTTATGTATAGAAGCGATAATATGTAAGTCTAACTGGCTAAGGATCACCATTTTCCATGGGAATACTGCACAGTATCTATCTATTGTTACCTTCTGTTGGAGAACTTTGTTTTCTGCTTTCAGGATGCCTTCCTGTATACATAAAAAATATTATTTAACACTGAAAGCTCAGGATTTTGAAATTGCATTTTAATTTAGTTAACATATTTCCTTCCTAAATATGTACTTTAAATCTGTGCTTGCAGTTTATGCTATTATGTAATGCTGAGGATTTCATTTCCAAATAAATATCGCAAAAATACCTGCTTGTTATTACCTTCTGTTGAAGAATTTCATTTTCTGATTTAAGTATGTTTTCCTGCACATCAAGAAAATGTATTGTTATCTTCTATTTTACTTCTGCTGTCACAGACTCCCTTTTTGCTATCAAGGAAGATTATGAGACATTGTTGCTGACCTTATTTCTAAGAAAGTGAATTTCTTGCTGCATGATCTGCATCTGATAAAAGATGTCTCACATTAGTTTGTTGCATAATCTGAATGAGTTTGGACATAAGAAGGGGGATAAAGTTGTCTTGCCTTTGCGGAGCGTGTCTGGTAATACCAGAGTTCAAGACCTTTCTCGAGCGCGTGCAGTCTATCCAGTCTCATGTCCTCTGCTCCCCCTCCAGTGGATCTGCTTTGATTCATTTGTCGGTTTTTTATATGTTAAATGATTCATCATGTCTGGTAGTCTAAATGCCTCATTCAATCAAATTTTAATTCCAAAGTTTCTTGATTATTAGAAGAGAAAGTTTCGTGATTGTTAGAACAGTTAGAGCTAATACATAAGCTTCAAGCTTGGATGTTATTTCGTTTTTCTAGTATTGGCTTCCTGTTGTCAGTGTCTTGGTGATGTTTACTAGTTTTCTTGGCTTTACCACGTAGGAAGTGTTTCAAAACTCTTTTATTACCCATTGAAACACTTGGCTGCAATAGTAGACAGTAGTATACCACTTGGCTCTATATTCCTAACAGTCACTTCTAAGATTTTGCTGTTTCAATTATTTGTGCAGAAATTAAGAGATTGATAACAAATTGCCACAAGTAAAGGCTTCATACAGCTTTGTCAGCATTTTGTATGTCTTACTTTGCATGTTGGTCATGCTGTGTTGCAGTTGTACTTAGATCACAGTCAATAGTTCATGTTAGATTAGAAAGCAAGATGAGCATTTGCTGAAGTTTCACAACCCACTGGTCATATTTTGGGGCTGAGCAGCGGAAGCTGCATATCTTAGGCTCTTAGCTACACATGATATCTCCTGAAGCCACTGCTGCCCATCTACATTTCAAGTCATTAATGGGTTTGTCATCCTGAACATGAACCTTACCTTAAACCATGCTGCAGTAGACATATCTCTTCCTTTAACAAGGAAACCAAATGCTCCTTTACCTGTTAAGCATAAAAATATTATCAGTTTTATTTGCTACCGCTACAAAGGAAGAATGCTATCTAGTTAGATCAGAAGTTGGGATTTGTTTTTTTTACTTAAAAAAAAGGCTAATCTGTTCTCTCGCTCCGTCCACCCATGCTCAAAAATAACACACTCATGCTATCCTTGGTTATATCTCAATGCGATGTACTCACTTGAAGAGGTAGTATAACAGCGCTAAAAGATTCATAGACATGTCCCTATGAAGTAGTTACAGAATTCCTCAAAATATGCAAAGTGAAAGGTAGACCTGGCTTTGTAGATTTTTGCTTTCCATTTGATCTCTTGCTGTGATGCTCTGGTACCTCTCAACCAAGCTTTGCATGTTTCTTGCATTTTGAGTGTAAAGGAAAACATCTCAGAAGTTCTGTCGCACTTAAGGTTCACTATGTAACAACATGAAATTTGTAGAACGCACCCGTTAGTCGCTAGTTCATGGACTTTCCCAGTGGAGGAAAATATGATTACACCTACATCAGCACCACAAAGCACTGAGAGTTCTCTTGCCTTCTTGAGCAGTCCTTCCCGGCGCTTGGAGAAGGTTACCCTTCTGTGGACAGGGTTCTCAATTTGTCGCATTTGCACCTTCCCTCTGACCATTGTTTTCTCACTGACTGCACCTACAGTTTTGATTGGCCTTGCAGATTCAAGTTGCAGAGATGGCACTCGTGGCAAACATACACTGACTTTGCTTTGCTCTCAAGTTGATACGCATGCATTGACACGGCTTGCTTTTATATAGCAATCCACCTTCAAGGGAATATGACCTTTGGGCAGCATTGGTTGCATCTCTGTGGGCCACTTGAAAGCACCTTGCAGGTCACTGTACATCTTTATTTATGCTCCTGTAAATTCTCATGAACATTGTAATATGATATAGTTGTATATTTGTGTTATGATTAAGTTAACTCATCTTAAGATTCTGCTCCACTATTCTGCGTGTAAGGAGAATTTGTTGTTATTGCTTACCCTGAACATAACGACATGTTGGTAGATTTGATGTTTAATAGTCATCCTTTCTTGTGTAAGATCTACTTTTAACCATGTTTTCTGTTTCTGCGGTAGAACAAGTTCCTGTACTATAATAAGAATCTAGCTTTTCTGTCAGAAGTGGATGAAAAAGTAGAAGTTTAGGGTTCAAGCTGTTTTCTCCATGATACTGTACCAGCTTTAGGACTTGTTTTTAGGTCACATATTCCAAAATTGTTAATCATTCCTTAGTTTATACTCTAGCTCACACTGGATTTATCTGATAAATCTTCATCGCACTGGTGTATTTGATTGGTATTCTACCATAGGAGCACTTGATCAAGTCAGTCTTAATAAATTAAAAATGTTGGAACTTTTGTGTTTGATTACAAATTCTTGACAAAAGATCTCTTGTATTTGTCATGATTTTAGTTCTTTTTTGCTACCATCCTTTCAAATATTAATGCTGGAAGTGGCCAGCACTGGGCTAACATATATGATTAATGGACTTGTACTTGAGACCCTTGAATAGTTTCCAACTAGTCATAATCTTCACCATATAAGTTACTAGTCTGCTTCTATTAATCTTGAGGTCCTCAATTTAATCTCTGTCTGGGTTTTTGAAGCTTGCCCAAACACAATCTGATTGAGCAGCCCCAGACCCCATTCATTGTAAGTTTTTTTTAATAACTTGCTTGTGCATGGGAGTAAAAACTGGAGCCTTTCTTCACGTGCTTGAGAAATATTTATGGTGATTAAATTTGAAGGGGGACTTGTTTTTTGACGAGCATGCAAATCCTACATATTTGCTAAGCGTATAGTAGTTGATTTATGAAGCTAGCCATAGTCTGAGGCTTAGGCTTCTGTCTGCTTTTCTTTGTTACAATATACTGAAACTCTTTTTTTTTAATTCGTATACGGGACAGTTTCTTGGCATTTAGGATTTGGAACAAAGTTTCGATGAATCAGATTCAGTTATTCCTTATAAAATGTAAAAGGCACCCCCATTTTACTATTTGACTATTGTAAAGGTATTCTCTTGTCCAATGGGGATTGGTTGATCTTGTTATCGTCTGAATTTTTTTTTACCAGTGCTGCTGGAGGCACCTGCTCCTTTTGAAGGTACTGTTGTAAAGGTATTCCCTTGTTGTCCAATGGGGGTTGGTTGATCTTGTTATCGTCTTGACTTTTTTTACCAGTGCTGGTGGAAGCACCTGCTCTTTTTGAAGGTATTGATTTCTCCAGCATTGACTTGGAACTCCTCTTCCGCACTCAGCTGATTTCATATGTGTGATAATATGTACTACTCCGAGGGTTTCTCAATGTACGTCAGTTTGACTTTAATTGTCATAAATCCAACTTGACTAATGAAAAAAATATATTATAACAATAAACAAGTGCAGTATCAAGAAACATTATATTGTGGTGGAAATTTCTAATATGGCTAATTTGGCGTGGTTGGTGTGATAGTTCATTTTGCTATAAATTGGTCAAAGTTTTACAGGGTGGTGATTTAGGGAAACTAATGGATGGAGCACCTTTTTGGATGTTTTTTTTGGTAGTGCATACAGAGGGACACGTCCTCTAAGCATTGCTTATTAAAGTTAGCTAGGGGTCAACGCCACTGAAGCTGCTTCCTTTTCATAAAAAAAAAATAAAACGGGGCATTTCAGTTGTTCGGTAAAGCTGTATGTGCTCGGGTCTGAGTCAAAAGATTTTAACCGGAATGCAGGCATGGAGGCCAACGCAACCATATTATCTCGTGAAAAGTGTCCATGTCTTCTATCTGAGATGCTATTCCTAATTATTGGAGAATAATGTTGTAAACACCTGTCAACATTTTGAGCGTCGCTTCGTTTTGCTGTCCAGATCATATATATATTATAATGTGCTTTTAGTTTGAATCTGCTAAGACCTTGTTTAGTTCGCAAAAATTTTCAAGATTTCCGGTTATATCAAATCTTTGGTCGCATGCATGGAGCATTAAATATAAATGAAAATAAAAACTAATTACACAGTTTACCTGTAATTTGTGAGATAAATTTTTTGAGTCTAGTTACTCTTTGATTGGACAATGTTTGTCAAATTAAAATGAAAGTACTACAATAGCTAAAATTAAGGCCTTGTTTAGTTCTGAAAATGCTGCAAATGCATGAAGCACTAAATATAGATAAAAAAATAACTAATTGCACAGTTTATTTGTAATTTGCGAGATGAATTTTTTGAGCCTAGTTAATTTATGATTGAATAATGATTGCAAAATAAAAACGAAAGTGTTAGTAGTGAAACATAAAATTTTTCGCGAAGTAAATAAGACCCATCTCCAAGAGTTTGCTATTTTTTACTTGGCAAATATTGTGTTTTGCCAACTCCCAAAACAAAATATCAAGTAAAAAAAGAGACCATTTCCAGGCTGTTGTCGCAGAGTCAGCGAGATTGATGTCGCTGCCGCGTCATCCTTCCTATGCTGCACGTGAAGGTTCCCTCTCCTAGCAATTATCTCCACCGCAGGCCACCTCCCCAAGCAGCCACGCACCTGATTGGATCAAGGGCACCACGCAGCACCTGATTGGATCAAGGGCACCACGCAGCAGCAGGAGCCGTCGGGGCAGAGGCCGGTCGTGCACACGTGAACCGATGAGATGACTCACGCAGCAGCCGTCGGGGAGGAGGCCGGCCTTGCGCCCGTGAATTGATGAGATGGTTCACGCAACAGCCGTCGAGGAGGAGGCGGCCCTGCGCGCGTGAACCAGATGACTGTGTGCGGATCCGATCTCTCGAGAGGGAGACGACGAAGTTTCCTCGGGCGCGCGGGAAGAAGCCGCTACGGCACGCGATACTACGATGCGCGGTCGATACGCGCGCGCATATATGCGCGTGCGGAGGGGAAGAATGGCAACTTTCTAATATTGCCAAGTTGATTTACCAATCTGTTGAAGACTACAATTTCTTGTTTTATCAAATTTTTAAGAATAGCAATCTCATTTGGCAAACTCTTAGAGATGCTCTACGTGATGGAATCTGGAAAGTCGAGCTGAGTTCTATGGTCGTAAAGCAACAACGACCGAAGGTTGTTGGCATTTGTGACAGAGGCCTTCGCCTTCCATGGCCATGGTGCCAATACTGCAGTGACCAGTGAGGCCATCTGATTCTGATGTACAGTCAATCTGCCTCTTCTGTTTGCTTCTCCTTGTTCGTGAGGGACTGTTTAGTTCCCAAAAATTTTACAAATTTTTTCTGTTATATTAAATTTTGCGGTAAAAACATAAAACATTAAATATAAATAAAAAAATAATTAATTACATAGCTTATCTGTAATTTACGAGATAAATCTTTTAAACTTGGTTAGTGTATGATTAGATAATAGTTATCAAATATAAACGAAAATACTACCATAATAATTTTGCAAAATTTTCTACAAGTATAAATAGGGCCTAGTCGCAGCAGTGCCCTGAACGCACAAAGCAACGTACTCCCTCCGTTCCAAAATAAGTGTCGTTTGCGCTTCTCAAGAAATAACTTTAACTAAATATATAGTAAAAAATATTAATACTTATATAGTACATAATTAGTATCATTGAAAAGATCTTTAAGTCTAGTTTTTTATCAAATTTATTTAGAGACACAAATATTGCACATATTTTCTACAAATCGAGTCAAACTTGTGGCACGAAAATCTAAAACGACACTCTTTTTGGGACGGAGGGAGTAGAACACAAGATGCAAGGTCTTGGTCTCCTGGTGCATGGAAATCTGATGGATTCTGCTCCCGTATTGCTCACGTCAGCAGCCCCAGATGGCCGCACCTACAAGGCTACAGACTACTAGTGGAGAATCCATGGCGGCCAGCAGCGGCTTCGCTTTGCAGGTTGCGTGGCTGTGCCATGTGCAGTCCCTCGGAGGCGGAGGTGGCAATGGCATGCAGCTGCAAGGGCCCCGGACGCAGCCGTAACTGGTCGCTGCTTTTGACCGGCGGCCCGACGGCGCACGGAAGCTAGTCGTAGGCCGCTCCGGCTGCAAGTTTTTTTTTTTTTTTTTTTTTTTTTTTTGCCTTTGGGCTGGGTTCATTATGCAAATTGTTGGTTTTTTTATAGCTTGTTTGCTTGTCTAAAAAATCACAGCTGAAAGTATTATTCGTTAATTTATTATAAAAAAAAACACTGCTTGCAAGCGAACGGAATGAGCTAGGCGCTAAAGAAACTACTCTATAGCAAGTTAACAACTATAACTACTTCAATTCATACGACACGTTGCTAAAAAAAATTAATCCATAGCACATTAAAATAAATGTAAAAGGTGGGACTCCGGCTAACAATAATGACATCTATAAAAATATTATATTAATTATATAATTTTAAGTTATTCATAAAGCTAACGAGCGAAGACATAGAGATTTTTGGTACGACTTGATTCTACATGTACATGTCATTATTTACTTGTAGGTGTAAAATGAAGCAAAGTTAGACGTAGTGGGCCCACAAAGTGGGGTCGGCTGACCTGCCCACTATGGTCTCACATGCTCTGTACACTTCAACAAGCCTCCATAATCCTCCCCGCATCATCTTGAGCAAGATCAACCATTGGATCACAAGTATGTTTTCATTTAAGGGCTCACAATCACTTCACTTGGATTGGTGGGCTCACATCCTACTCCACCGACATGACAAGTGACAAAGAAAGACACATACCCACTAAAGAAGAGGAGGAGGGGTCCTACAAGAATATGTGGGTGGCCCACCTATCATAGGGGGTTAGCCAAACCCCCTAGGTCGTCGGCCTACCAAAGTTAACCACCGACCTTACCATCGCCTTAGCATGTCTTCAAATGATCTCCATCATTCATCAAAGGTTGGTTTGAGCTTGGTTTGATCAAGGGTTGATGATGGAAGTCTCACATGTACTGTTGACATGGCACAATGGATGGCCCATACTCCTCTCAACCTATATAAACCCCCTACCCCTCACTCTCAAGTCATGCTTACATAGGAGTAGTCACTCTTCACATAGCTTCCAAGCTCTTGTAGTAGTGCTATGCAAATAGGGAGAACTTAGAAAACGTAGCATATATTTTATTAACTCTATAGAAGTATGGGGCAGCTTAAAAAATGTAAAACTGATGGGAATGAGACAAATAAATTGCACCTTTTGCCACTACCACCTCCATTCTTGTATGTTGAGCTACCTTGATGAAATGATACAAAGCTCAAGAGGCTAAACTCATGCAACTTGGATAAATGATCTCTTTCACATGCTGTTGTAAGAAGCACAGTAAATAGATCTAGGATCTAGAACAAACTTTTGAGTTCTTGTTGCAGTATTGTTGCGTCAAAATATTAGAAGGTTTTCTTTGGAGGCCCTTTTATTCGAAATCGCAACCAAACTAGTATTGATTACGTCAATGGTATAGAAAGAATACCACTCTATAATAACTCTCCTCATAGCACAGTCACTAAATAAATACTTTATATCTTTGTCGCAATCCACCCTTGACTCTAAATCAAACATCATAACATGAACCCTCGCAGGAAATAAGGCAGAAACGACGTGCCATAGCACATCAATCTTGTGCCCCTCATCTACCTCCACATAATAAGCATTCAAGAGCACTTTGTTTTTTATGTAAACTATTAATAATAGTTGACTTTTGAATGAACTTAAATACAAGATTTTCCTATTAGAATGTGTGAAGTTTTATGAATAAGAGACTAAATCTCCAAAGTCTCCTCATTGGCTAACATGTTCTGATGTCTTGCTTCTCCCGACTTTCTCATCTTAGCAAAAACTTAGCAAGGTACTTCCTCATGTACTTCAACAACCTGTGCAGCTAAACTATTATCATTGGGCAGAAGTTCACACAATATGCGATACAATAGCACATGTGGTTCCAAATAGTAGAACAAAGCCATAGCTATTCCATCTTTTTAGCACCTTCGTCAGCACAATTATTAGGTCCAACAACTTTGACAGGTTTAGATATGGTTTTGTAGGAGGCATCACATTCCCCCTATAAATTTTAGCCCATCAAACACCACAATGTGATCAAATAGAAATGTGGCTATTGATGCCCCTGATGTTTGTCCCAATCCTCTATCACCAATGCTTGTCACTCAAGAAATAAAAGCAGCGAATCCATAGTGTCTCTGCCATTGATGTCAGTTCCATTATCAACTTGAGTGCATATGTACGTAGGGTAATATGAGGTTATCCTATGGATTTTTTTATGCAACTCAATTCCTTGTTTATTAGACAGTGTGTATAGTGAAACTAAACCTCTAGCCACAAGCGGAGATCAAATCTTGTCATGATAGAACTTCTTTAACAGTTTTCCTTGTCCTGATAGCTCTTGAAAGCTTCCAAATCAAGTTCCAAGGAGGCTAACATATCCTTTGGATGGGTGTCCCAATTTTTTCTACAACACACTCAATATTGGACAAAGAGTTATCCCCAACAACTCAAATCGATGTCAACTTTCAATAAATACACTTTTGTTCGCAGAGGTGGTGGGATGGTTCTAAATAGTCGGCTTGACGGCACCTACAACTAAATGGAATACTCAAAGGATTAAATTAAGGGAAGAAGAATAGCATACACTACAACACTAGTGTTATCTCTATTAGAAAATAGGTAAAGATGGCTTCACATAACAGTCAAAAATCAATTTGTCATATAAGGTAAGCAATCAATGCACTTAAATATAAAGCTCTAGAATAAAGTATAAATATATTATAATTTGCTGAGTAAACACAAGATTCTTACAAATATAAGAAACAACCATAATGCATGATAACATTATATAATAGACATACCATATTTATATAAAAAACACAATCAAACCCATGCATAACACTATTAGCATGTAACTTCCGAGAGCATTGTAACAAAGCCTTAATACTGAGAACGCTACAGACACATAGAAGAACAGATCAGAGTAAAAGTGATCAACCGCTACTAGGTGTATATGATAAGACAAGGAGTAAAGTGAACATCTTCGTTTGGTGTAGGGATTAAAGTTTACGTGTCACATTGAATGTCACATGAAGTGTCACAAATGGTGTTCGCATATTAATTAAAATATATAGATTCCTTCGGTAATCCGTGAGACAAATTTGTTAAGACTAATTAATGTATCATTAGCACATGTGTACTGTAGCAATCATAGATTAATCTATCAGCAATCATGGACTTATTAGGTTTAAAAAATTTGTCTCAATCTATGTATTTAGTTTTGTAATTAGTTTATATTTAATTCTCCTTGCATGTGTCCAAACATCCAATGGGGCAGCGACTAAACTTTAACCGTGGAAACCAAACTTTAGCTGGAGTAGCATTTGGAAGCTCAGCGGAGGAAAAGAAGACTTTCTTGTGCAAGATCTACTCATACCCTGTTTTCTGTGTTAGAACAAGTTCATATACTATGATAAGAATCTAGCTTTTCTGTCAGAAGTGGATGGAAAAGTAGAAGTTTAGGGTTCAAACTGTTTTCTCCATGATACTGTACCAGCTTTAGGACTTGTTTTTAGATCACATATTCCAAATTGTCAATCATTCCTTACTTTATACCTTAGCTCACACCAGATTTATCTGATAAATCTACGACTGGTGTATTTGATTGGTATTCGCCTGCCCTCGTCATCTACCAGGAGCACTTGATCAAGTCAATCTTAATAAATTAAAATGTTGGAACGTTCTGTGTTTGCTTATAAATTCTTGACAAAATTATGCTGTATTTGAAATGTTGGAACGTTCTGTGTTTGCTTATAAATTCTTGACAAAATTATGCTGTATTTGTCAATCATTCATACTTCTTTTTGCTATCATCCTCGTACAGTCACATCTGCCATCAGGTTGGTATGGCCTTCGCGAAAATAAAAGTTTTTGTTGTAATTATAATAGTTAGTGTCTAATTATAGACTAATGAGGCTTAAAAGATTCATCTCGCAATATATATATATAAACTGTGTAATTAGTTATTTTTTATTAGTTATTTTTTAGTCCATATTTAACGCTCTATCCATGTGTCTAAATATTCGATGTGATGGAACAAAAATTTTTTAGATGAGAACTGAATCAGTGCCTTGGAGCATAGCATTAAATATGGATTTAAAAATAACTAATTGCACCGTTTGACTGTAATTTGCGAGACGAATCTTTTGAGTCTAGTTGATCTATGGTTAGACAATAATTGTCAAATACAAACGAAAGTGCTATAGTGTGAAAATAAAAAAAAACTTTTAAGCTAACCAGGCCTTTTGTCTCCTTCTTCCTGAGGTCTGGTATAGTTCTCAATTTTTTTTCAAAATTTCCCATTACATCGAATCTTATGACAAATACATAGAACATTAAATATAGATAACAAATTAACAAATTGCATAATTTACCTATAATTTATAAGATAAATCTTTTGATCTTAATTTATCTATAATTGGACAATAGTTATCATATAAATGAAAGTGCTACAATAATCAAATCACAAAAATTTCCTCATCCGATGGATTCTGCTGCCCGTACTGCTTACGTTAGCAGCCCCAGCTGGTGGCGCTATAGTACGGCCTTGTTTAGACTTAAAAGTTTTTGGATTTTAATACTATAATATTTTCGTTTGTATTTAATAATTATTTTTTAATTATAGATCAACTATTTGACAATTACAAGAAAATTGTACAATTAATTATTTTTTATTTGTATTTAATTGTTCGTACATGTGTCGTAAGATTTAATGTGATGATAAATCTTGAATTTTTTTTGAATTTTAGGGTAAACTAAGGCCTTGTTTAGTTCACCGTGAAAATCAAAACTTTTTTTAAGATTCTCCGTCACATCGAATCTTGTGCCACATGCATGGAGCATTAAATATAGATAAAAATAAAAACTAATTACACAGTTTGTCTGTAAATCACGAGATGAATCTTTTAAGTCCAGTTAGTTCATGATTAGATAATATTTGTCAAATTAAAACGAAAATACTACAATATTAATATCCAAAATATTTTCGAAACTAAACAAAGCCTGAACGAGGCCGAGCAGAGTCCATTTGCCATGGCACCAGCAGCGGCTTCGCTTTGCAGGTTGCGTAGTGGCTGCGCAGTTGGGTGCATGCATGATTCCTGTTCCTCGGAGGCGGAGGTGGCAATGCCATGCAGCGGCAAGGGCCCCCGGACGCAGAGCCAGTGCTAGGCTACTAGTAGCTGCTTTTGACCGGCGGCCGCTCCGGCTGCAAGTTCTTTTTGCCTTTGGGCTGGGTTCATCCAGGATGCAAATTGTTGATTTTTTTTTCCTTTTTGGCCTATAAAGCTTCTACGGGCAAATTGTCGATTTATCAAATTTTTGAAGTACTGGATGATTACCAGAGCACTGATTTTTTCCCGTATCTGAATATAATCAAGCACATCTGAATTTATTGGTGGACCCTGTGTGTGTTACATACTAGATTGAAATACAAGGAAACGAAGACAACTTTCAATGTCAGGAAATAGTTTGATCAGTGATATTACCTATGGACAACTGACTGAAGGGGAAATCATAGGAAAATTTGATAAACTAGATGTCACATTTTGGCACAGGGTTATGAAGAATATCAATGAAATTCATCCAGTAAAAATTACAGAGCAATATATTAGGACAGGTGGGCTGAACTGTACATCCCACACATAGATTTTGCATTGACGTTTGCAAGTCTGAATTTGTGGATGATCTTTAGTGCATCCATTTTTTCATGTATCTACAAATAAAATCAAACGCGTCTGAATTTAGTTGGAGATATCCCATTAGATATGTGTGTAATATAGATTGCCATGCAAAAACATGCAAACAACGTTTCTTTTCAGCAGAGTGATATTACCTACGACCAACCACAACCAGATTTTATAATTTCTCCTAGTGATGTGGGGTTCTCCTAGTGTTTTAGCATTCAAAATTTAGTAGTGTTTTAGCATTCAAAATTTAGTATAAACTTTCCCTAGTAAATGTCTCCTAGTGAGGATTCCCTAGTGTTTTCAGTAGTGGTAGTGTTTTATTACTAACTAAAAACACTAGGAGAACTCCACCATTTTGGTAGTGAACTAAGTGAAGGGAAAATCAAAGAATAATTTGATAAACCAGGTGCTTTGAAGAATAATGATGCAACAATAACTACAATTTTTTGGAGCAGAAATTACCAACATGAGGGCTGGACTGTACTTTCCACGCAAAGATTTTGCCTTGACAACTGTGTGTTTGAAGTAGTTGTGTGTCATATAGATTGCAATCCTAAACCATGAAACAACTTTTCATGTCAGCAAAAAGTCTTGATGTGAGATGTTACCTATGGTCAATTGACTAAAGGGAAAATCATAGGACAAGTCCTGATGAGAGATGTCACATTCTGGCCATGGGTACTTCTGATGATTATCAATGCAACAATAACTAAAACTCTTCTAGTAAAAATTACTAAGCAATTAGGACATGGGGGGCTAGATTGTACTTTGCACACATAGATCTGACCTTGATGATTGCCTGTTTGAAGTAGTGGATGATTATGAGAGCACTGATTTTTTTCCGTATCTCTAAATATAATCAAGCGCATATGAATTTATTTGTGGATATCTGAT